>NC_137468.1:7731681-8331681 GCF_964235325.1 Thermobia domestica
CTTAAATTTTGAAAATTGCCCAATTTAAACATTTGGTATTATAGTATTGGACCCTAACATGTATTATGATAAATTTGGGTGGTCCACCTCGTTCCCTTTTAGGGGTACAAAATTGCCAAATTTTAGTACAACCACATGTTTGGTTTTTTGGCTCATTTTATTCCCTTGGATGAGGTCCTATTACCTTATATGGTTATATGGTCATGTATAGGGGATCCATTATCTATTATAAGACATGGGTACATTGGTGCACCCCGGGAGGGGTACCTTGGCCCACCCCTTAAATTTTGGAAATTGCCCAATTTCAACATTTGGTATTATAGTACAGGACCTCAATATGTATCATGATAAATTTGGATGGTCCACATCGTTCCCTTTTAGGGGTACAAAAATTGCCAAAATATAAACGTTGTACCACGTGTTTGTTTTTTTGGTCCATTTTATCCCCTTTGATGAGATTCTATGATTACAGGGGTTCATTTCTTATCATAAGACATGGGCACCCTTCTTAAATTTTGGCAATGGGGGTCCACTGAAATTGTCCAATTGAAGCATAGTACAGGACCTCAATATGTTTCGGTGGTCCTATTACCAAATTTGTTTAGTACAACCACGTGTTCGGTTACTGACTCAATTAAGGTTATAAGGTATGGATGGGTATCCCCTTTCAATTTGGTAGGACCCTTCGGGTGTAGTACAGTCACGTGATCGATGATTTGGTTTTAATGCGCGACGAGGTCCCTGGTCAATGTTCTCTAGGAATTAGGTGGAAACTTTGAACAAGATTCTTGGCATTTAAAACTTTTTTTTCAACTTTTCAAACTAAAAAAAAAATCAAAACAAAAATTGAAACGAAAACTTTTAAACAAAAATCTTGAAACTAAAAATTTTTCAAAACAAAAATTTGAAACGAAAAATTTAAAACAAAAATTTCGAAACAAAAATTTTCAACAAAAAATTTGAAACGAAAAATTTTCAAACAAAAAATTTTGAAACAATAAATTTACAAACAAAAAAATTTGAAACGAAAACATTTTTAAACAAAATTTGAAACAAAAATTTTGAAACAAAAAAAATTTTTAAACAAAATTTTTGAAACAAAAATTACAAAACAAATTTCAAACGAAAAATTTTCAAATAGAATTTAAATCAAACAGTGATCAGCTTTCACGGTTAACCGTTAAACTTTATCCGGTTTTCAACTATTCGATTAACAAATAAACGGTTTTCAACTATTCGATTAACAAATAAACGGTTTTCAACTATTCGATAAACACATGAACGGATTTTTCCTTTTCACACCAGTGAGTGCAAGAATTGTTGTACTCGCTTTAAATACGCATCATTTTTGAAACAAGGTGTTAGTGTTCATCATGGATACACAGTGGAAACATCCATTTACCTGTATTCTCGCAGGGCCTAGTGGGTGTGGAAAAACGTATTTTGTGAAGCGATTACTGTCACATCTCCCAACCATGATCAATGCAAAATTTCGTAAGATATACTGGTATTATGCAGAATGGCAAGACGTGTATGCAACAATGCCAGTTCCAGTAGAATTTCACGAAGGACTTCCACGAATGAAAGATTTTCAGCCTCAAGATGGACCACATTTGATTATTATTGATGACCATATGCGAGAAGTGAATAGTGATATTGTTGATATGTTCACAAAAGGATCACATCATCGAAATATTAGTGTGATTTTTATAACACAAAATGTATTTCATCAAAGTAAAGCAAATAGAAATATGAGTTTAAATTGTTCGTATTTGGTGTTGTTTAAAAATCCACGTGACAAGTCACAAATCAAGCATATGAGTTATCAAATCATGCCTGAGCATCCACTGTTTCTACAAGAAAGTTATGCAGACGCAACAAGAAATCCACATGGTTATTTACTGATGGATCTTAAGCAAGATACACCCGATGAAATGCGATTTCGTACAAATATTTTTCCCGACGATTTGCATCATTATGTTTACGTACCAACAAAACATGTTTAAATTATTGTGCATGTGAAAAGAATGACTTAGTCTGTCACGATGTCTCCTACAGTGAAACACGCTGATCTGCTGCGTGCTCTGCACAAAGCTAAACCAAGATTGCGTAAAGCTATTATTGCCAATGCAGACGCTTCATTAATTCATAGTATTTGTGAATGTTGTTATAATGTCTTAAAAGGCAATGTTCCACTGACAAGTGTGCAGAAGTCAAGATTAAAGCGTTACAAGAACACGCTCCGCTATCTCGTAGACAATACAAAATCATTGGATAAAAAGAAGAAACATTTAGCCGTACAACAAGGAGGATTCTTACCTGCATTACTTGCACCTATTGTAGGAAGTGTGTTATCCAGTATTTTGTTTAAACAATAAACATCATGGAACATAGCAAGAAGATGGTTTTAGTGCCACCAGAAATGCTTCAACGAATGCATGCATCATCATCCCGTGTGAGTGAAAATCGAGAATCTAATCTCGATCGTGAAATGCAATCTATATTGAATACATCGTATCCAAGTGATGAAGAAAAATGGAATCAGTACAATAGAATATTACAGAAATATCTTTATGTGATACGTAAACAAGAAGAACCAATACCACTTACAATTACATCAATGAAACCTGATGGTGACGTCCCGAATGTTGACGATAGCACGAAACAAGAAATTTTAGCCGCAATACCACAAATGTATCGTAAGAAAGCCGAACTACTATTCCGTCGTTTAAAACAAGATGACGCAATTACGTGGGATCATAAAGGAACAGTGTACATCAACGATAATAAACTACATGGATCCAATATTGTAGATTTAATGTGCGATGTGACTCGACCGAGGAAACATTCTAATCCTCAAGGCTGGGAATTGTTTTGCAACTACCTTGCATCGTCAAACACACCTCAAGAATTGATTGGTAATCCACGAAGATTAAACTATATTGTCAAGCATAATAGTACAACAGCATCTGAAGGATCTGCACCACCAAAACCGGCACCTGAATTATTTTCTTCCGGAGAAGAAGAAGAAGAAGAAGACGATGATGATGTTTTAGAAGTCCGACCAAAAAGAAAACGTATCATTCCACAATGGTCAACGTACAAACCATGAACAAAAAGTTGAAATCCATTTATTACAATCCAGCACATCCTGCATCGTTTTCTACTGCAAAGAAATTATGGCAAGCCACAGGAAAATCTATACCTCTAACCAAAATAAAACTTTGGTTAAACAAACAACCTACCTACACGTTACATCGTCCTGTACGTCGTCGTTTCCTTAGAGATTTTTATCTTGTCAACAATATTGATGATCAATGGGAATGTGATTTAAATGATTTACAATCCCTTCAAAACTATAATGACAATTACCGCTATATTCTTACAGTGATTGATGTGTTTAGTCGGTACGGGTGGGCTGTACCACTAAAATCAAAAAGTGCCGAGGATATAGTGAATGCATTTGAAATGATTTTTCAGGATAGGAAACCAATTGTACTACGTAGTGATCAAGGAACTGAATTTACCAACAAGACAGTACAAAAGTTTCTCAGAAAACACAACGTGCAACATGTTACAACAAAGGATCCAGATATTAAAGCCAGCATCGCAGAAAGATTTAATCAGACATTGAAACATCGTATGTGGAAATACTTTACCAAATATCAAACATACAATTACATCAAAGTATTGCCTTTACTTGTAAAAGCATACAATGAAAGTCGGCATTCCAGTATTAAAATGGCACCTGCAAACGTTTCTCAGGACAATTTACTGGAGGTGTGGCATAACTTATACGACAAAAAGCTACAACGTTCAAAACAAGATACGGATTTGTCTGTTGGTGATACTGTTCGTATAAGTAAAACAAAACGTATCTTTGACAAGGGTTACCTCGAGAACTGGACTTGGGAAATATTCAGAGTAAAAGCCATTGTACCAAGAAACCCACCAGTGTATCGACTAGAGGATTTAAATCTTCAACTTATCGATGGTGTTTTCTACAGAGAAGAATTACAACCAGTACCGCTCCCTTCGACGTTCCTCATCGATAAAATATTACGTACAAGAACAAAAGGTCGCAGAAAGGAGTATCTCGTCCAGTGGAAAGGATATCCTTCCTCATTCAATTCGTGGATCCCTGCAACTTCATTGAAGAAGAAGAAGAAGAATGGAACCTGATCAAGATTTTTACGTTACACTTCCCAGTAATAGTTCCATGGATTATTTTCCAGAAAATACATTGACTTCATATATTACGAAATTACAACGACGTGTAGAGTTTCGCCAGAAATGGGATGTGGCAATTGTAGAGATTCATTATCCACATTCTTTGCTGAACATTAACAGTAAAAACAATAAAATATATTACAAATCATCAAGTAGTAATGATCAGGAACCGTGGAAGGTTGTAACGATCCCTGTACGCTATTATAACAATATACGGGATCTTATTCATGCAATTAATATACATCATAAAGAAACCAATTTATTTATATCTCATGACGCAACTAATAATATATGCCTCATAAGACATCCCAAAAAGGAAATCCATACTTCTGTACAATTGTCACCAAGTGTTAGTTTAATGCTTGGATTTGACCCGAAAAGTGATTTAAAAGATATGGAAAAGGGACAATATACACCGGATGTACGATTAGGCTTACCATCACAAATGTACGTCTATTGTGACATTGAATCTGTCATTGTTGGAGATACAATGGTACCCTTGCTACGAATTGTCAACATGGATCCTGTGAATCATACTTTTGGAAGTCATGCAGTACAAATCTTTAATCCTGCACATTATGTTCCGGTGGAAAAAATGAATTTTGAGCAAATACAAATCGATATAAGGGATAGCACAGGTCATCGGATGCCATTCACCTTTGGAACGGTGTGTACAAAACTACATTTCCGTCGTCGTCGTCATGACTGATCCGTATTTGCAATACTACCAAAAACAAGCGTTATCCGGTATCGGCAACGTCTATGTGGGAAGTCCCTATCAAGCAGGACATGGCATTGGAAGTTTCCTTGGTGGCTTATTTCGTTCAGTGTTACCACTTGTGAAGCAAGGCGCTAAAACTGTGGGAAAAGAATTATTAAAATCAGGTGCCAATATGATTAATGATGTTGTGATCTCGAATCAACCGCTGGAAGAATCGTTTCATCAACGTATGCAAGAGGCAAAATCGAATTTACAAGAAAAAGCTAAAAACAAGTTGAAAACTATGCTGGGAAGTGGATATCATAAACGAAAATGGGATGAATGCTCTCAGTTTGAGGTTGACCTTCCAACGATCAACAACACCATCAATCCTACAAAGAGACGTAAATTATCACATAAGAAGAAGAAGAGATCATTGGCATCGTCACCAGATATTTTTGATTAATTCAACGATGGCTTTCTTACATCATCAATCCTGTGAATGTGTAAAAAGTGAATTGGACATTTTTTCAACGTTGCCCACGCAAACCAGTGTTCTGGACAATCGTATTATAGGCTACAAACCAATTAGTTCAATAGCTGAAAATTCACCAATAGAATTTGTAGTGAGTGGTAGCAGTGATGAATATATTGATTTACCACAAACCTTATTATACATCCAAGCACAAATTGTGAAACCAGATGGTTCCTCCTTCATCAATACGGATAAAGCAATTGCACCTGTCAATGATTTTCTAAATGCTATGTTTAGTGAAGTACAAATCTACTTGAACAATAAACTGATTTCATTTCCGTCACATAATCATCCATATCGTTCGTACATGGAAAAACTACTCAATTATAGTGATGGAGCTAAAAATACACATTTACAAACAGCAATGTGGTTTCAAGATACGGCTGGTCATATGAACGCAACCACAAGTGAGAACAAAGGATTTCAACAACGCTATGAACTGACAAAACAAAGTATGAAATTCGATATGATTGGACATCTTCATTGTGACATTTTTAATCAAGATAAATTTTTAATTCATGGAGTGGAATTACGTGTGAAACTTATTCCTGCAAAGCCAAACTTTTGTCTCATGGCCGGTGAAAGTGGTGTCAATGCAAAAATCAACATTCTAGATGCATCGTTGCAGGTGAAAAAAGTCAGCATCAGCCCTAGTGTCAAATTGGCACACAATAAAATTTTACAATCTACACCGGCAAAGTATCCCCTGACAAGGGTTCAAATGAAATCATTTACCATCCCGAAGGATATACAATCCAAAACTATTGATAACCTGTTTATGGGAACATTGCCAAATCGTATTATTGTAGGATTTACATCGAATGAAGCATCCAGTGGAACTATTACCACCAATCCATTTGAATTTCAACATCTAAACATTAATTTCTTTACACTGTACGTGGATGGAAAAGCTGTACCATCAAAACCATTGCAACCCAACTTTGAAGAAAATCTCTACATTTCATCGTACCACACATTGTTCTCAGGCTCTGGCATACATTTTACCAATACTGGAAATACAATTTCAAGAGCCGACTACAAGAATGGATATACACTGTTTGTATTTGACCTAACTCCCGATTCTTCTGCTGGAGATTGTCACTATTGGAATTTACAACGACATGGAGCCATCCGATTGGAAGTTCATTTCCAAGAGAAATTAGCAGCACCTGCAAACTGTATTGTGTATGGAGAGTTTTCCTCACTCCTAGAGATAGACCATCAGCGCAACATTATCCTGGACTTTTAAATTACAAGGTACGTATACGTTATGTATCATTTCCATTCACGATGCTGAATACATTACAATTAGCTAGTGCTTTACACGGTAGTCCATTATTCAGAAATCATTTTACCGGGGTATTTGCAAGCGATGAGTTGCCCTCACAGATTTCTCTTCCTCTGGCAATCATTGTAAATACAGATCCATCCACAAAACTAGGAAGTCATTGGATTGCAATTTATATTGATCATCGCGGTGTTGGAGAATATTTTGACAGCTATGGCCTTCCTCCTTATGTACCACAACATGTTGCATTCTTAAAACTTCATTGTATATACTATAAATATAATAATAGCCAAATGCAAAGTCTTGGTTCATCCGTATGTGGCTATTATGCTTATTTTTATTTGTGCTGTAAAGCCCAAGGAAAATCTCTGCGTGAAATTCAATATTTGTTCACAACAGTACCCACGGTTAATGATCGTAGACTGTTGCAATATACCTTCCAGGTAATTTTATCATATTTATCATTGTAAGTGTATTTGTTTTATCATCATCTATTTCTATACTAATCATCTTTTTCCTCGTTCTTTTTTACAGAATTCACAATACGAAGCTTTGCAAACGGGTGCTATGCTGCAAAACATGGAAACAAATCATCGCAATCAAGAAGAGGAGGCAGTCTAATGAAGAAACCCAGCTCAATATACAAACATTGTCAATAAGAAAGAAAAAGAAGAAACCAGAAAAATGAATAAAATACAATTTATGCTTATTTATGTGTTTTTATTGTCCATTCCATATACAACGTTATCAGATTCTCCTAAAGAACTGTGCGATATAAGACGAGAACCCTGTGCAAAGTTTCCACCTAATTCCTAGAGAACATTGACCAGGGACCTCGTCGCGCATCAAAACCAAATCATTGATCACGTGACTGTACTACACCCGAAGGGTCCTACCAAATTGAAAGGGGATACCCATCCATACCTTATAACCTTAATTGAGTCAGTAACCGAACACGTGGTTGTACTAAACAAATTTGGTAATAGGACCACCGAAACATATTGAGGTCCTGTACTATGCTTCAATTGGACAATTTCAGTGGACCCCCATTGCCAAAATTTAAGAAGGGTGCCCATGTCTTATGATAAGAAATGAACCCCTGTAATCATAGAATCTCATCAAAGGGGATAAAATGGACCAAAAAATAAACACGTGGTACAACGTTTATATTTTGGCAATTTTTGTACCCCTAAAAGGGAACGATATGGGCCATCCAAATTTATCATGATACATATTGAGGTCCTGTACTATAATACCAAATATATAAAATGATCAATTTCCAAAATTTAAGGGGTGGGCCAAGGTACCCCTCCCGGGGTGCACCAATGTACCTATGTCTTATGATAGATAATGGACCCCTATACATGACCATATAACCATATAAGGTAATAGGACTTCATCCAAGGGTATAAAATGAGCCAAAATACCAAACACGTGGTTGTACTAAAATTTGGCAAATTTGTACCCCTAGAAGGGAACAAAGTGGTCCACCCAAATTTATCATAATACATGTTAGGGTCCAATACTATAATACCCAATGTTGAAATTGGGCAATTTCCAAAATTTAAGGGGTGGGCCAAGGTACCCCTACCGGGGTGCACCCATGTCTTATGATAGGGAATAGACCCCTATACATAACCATATAAGGTAATAGGACCTCATCAAAGGGGGATAAAATGTACCAAATACCAAACACGTGGTTGTGATCTATATTAGTGTCCTATACTATAATACCAAATGTTGAAATTGGTCAATTTCCAAAATTAAAGGGGTGGGCCAAGGTACCCCTCCCAAATTTTTCAAGGGGTGCACCTATGTCTTATGATAGGTAATGAACCCCTATACATCACCATATAATCATATAAGGTAATAGGACCTCATCCAAGGAGATAAATTAGGTCGAAAACCAAACACGTGGTATAACGTATTGCTTACGTTTATATTTTGGCAATTTGGTACCCCTAAAAGGAAATGAGGTGGACCACCCAAATTTATTATAATACATATTAGGGTCCGGTACTATAATACCAAATGTTGAAATTGGGCAATTTCCAAAATTGAAGGGGTGGGCCATGGTACCCCTCCCAAATTTCTCAAGAGGTGCACAAATATACCCATGTCTTATGAAAGGTAATGAACCCCTGTATACGCCCATATAACTATATAAGGTAATAATACCTCATCCAAGGGGATAAATTAGGTCAAAAACCCCCGAAATTTGACTTTTTGGCAATTTTTTACCCATAAAAGGGAACGACATAGACACCCAATACTGATAGAGGTACATACTATGGTCCTAGGCTACCACACCCAATTTTTAAATTTGGCAATTTCCAAAATTTAAGGGGGGTGGTCCTAGGTACCCCTGCCAAAATTTAGGGGGTGGGCCAAGGTACCCCTGCCAAAATTTAGAGGGGGTGGTCCTAGGTACCCCTAGGTCATTGACCCCGGGCCAAGGTCATTGACCTTTGACCTATGACGTCACAAAAATTTTTGCTGACTCGGCTCGATATAACGGGGTCCCTACTACTACAGCGTCTGGTCTTATTTCTCATTTCTTATAGATTTTCGGAAAATTTTTCTAGTCTTGTTTCGTCTCGAAATTTATGTACAAAATTAATACCCTGATTTTCTTCTTTCGTATCACGAGAGATCCACATATCTTTTAAACCATATTTATTATTGGCGTATATTGTGGAATGAGATGCATATATCTTTAAACGTTAAAAAATGTTCTTCATTGTGTTCGTACAATCATTTTATCACTATAGTTTTTATACTAAGAATCATGTAACACGAAAACACTGTTTGTTTGAGATCAAAGATTTATGTGAACTAGTGTTTCCCACGAAACTCGAGTGTTATCTCGTTTCATATTTGAAAATATACTTCTTGTTTCATGGATAACAAACACCAACTGAATTATTGTTGTTGGTATTCACTGCTACGAACTATAAGAACCCTACACTTTAGATCCTTTAGAGAGAAATCCATGTTGATGTAAGACCCACGCGAAATTACTCAGGTTACTGCTTCAAAAATTTTAATAAAAAAGTTCAAGGATTATTGGAGAAGTTTAAAAAAATTGCATCAATATATATTTTCTAAGACCTTAAGTTACATAAACAATATTTACATAACATGTAAAGTAACAATTTCCTACACTGCGAACTCCGAAACTGTTGAAAAAACAATGGATTTTCAAATGATGTAATAAGTTTCTAGAAACAAAAGGCTCTTTTTTTTCATGTGATAAGCTGATAACACCAAAAACAAGGACACAGCGTTAATACTTGAAGATATGTTTATGATATCAATAGGAGAAAATATTCCAATAGTTAAACGCAAAGAACTGTTCTAGAAATATTCCCAAATTTCACTGTCTTATCCAACACCTATGATATAAGCGCGTAACAATGGAAAACCATTTGCCCACCTTTATGGTTGAATTTCTAAAATTCGTGATCTACCGTTGCTTATAAATTACAAACCGTTGGAGACAAAAGAATTAAACAAGAAGTAATATAGGAAAACGTTAAAAGCGCATCGAATGGAGTTCTACTCTACTTGCCTCACAGAGCTCTCTCTCTCATAAGCTCCGCCGGCCACTATATATATTAATATCAGGTATGTTATTTGAAACATAATTGAAAATGATAATGAAAAACAAACAACTTTTAATTCTATAAGAATTTATTCTAAAGATTCCGAAGATTTAAAAAAAAAAAAAATACTATATAGGATCTATATAAAAAGTAATGGAGCTAAATTCGGGGGAAAATGTATTGAAGATAATCGCTACAAATTATTAAATGCTTCAAAACAGGTGACTTGGGCATGGACACAATACTGCCAACGAAACTACCGTGCTTGGAAGGCGCCCTGCTTTTCCGGAATGTCCAAGCAAGCTCGTCAAAGCCGCTCTGCCCTTTGCTACGGTCCTATACGGTGCCCTTTGAGGGGAAAACTCACTTGGGGATACAGGGGAAAGTCCGATTGCCAGTGGCGCGATATTTCAGTGTCGAGATGGAAAGTTTCGGAAATATCCTCGTATTTAAGGAGAAGAATGTTTCACCAAATAAATCAATGGGCTGAAAACCTGGACTTCGCAGATACCCGTCGACACCCTTGGATCTCTATCCAGGGCAGTGGTTCTTAAGGAAAATCACCTGCTAGTGACAGCATGGTAGTATATTTACGAACAAAAGTGACTGCACTTATGAGTTCGTATTTCACGCTCACTAGACCTGTCACGAAGTGAGCGTGATGTTGAAATATCGTGAGTGTGAGATCGATTGAGTGTGATTTCGAATTGATGGTGGAGTGTAAGGTTAAGTCCAGTTTAGTCCAAAGTATGCACCTTTTCTTAAGACAATCATTTACTCATTTTCAGAATTAATGAATGCCAGTTACCCTGTAGATTGAGTAAACACAACACCTAAAATTACACATTACTCCACACATCACTGGTTGTAACATGGGTCAAGAAGGATGATCATTAAAAAAAAAAAAAAAAAAATCTCTGGAGAGAACGAACTGAATTGCATGAATAACTTTTTGGCAACGAATATGGTTGTTAACGTTGTGTGTTGTCGTATTCTATTTTCGCCTACTGGGGAGGCTTGTTCCTAACTAAACATTGATTTCAAGTAAGACATTCGTTTTTAACAACCATGGAGGCTCGGACATTAACCGGATTGCAAAGCCCATCCACGGTCTTAAAGGCTCCACCCTGCAATCAGAGAACAGCACTGCCTCTGGGAGAAAAAAAAAAAAAAAAAGAAACAAACTGATATAGGATGGAGAGGAGCACGTTAAGAAAAATTTAGTTGTGCGTAGGAGGAAACCAACCCCTCATCGTGAGCTGTTGACGACGACTCCACAAAGTTAAATATAACTCTGATGATTATAAAGGCTTGGCCTCGTAACCCGGTTTACATCAGAACGGAGAACTTCCTCACCGGCCGCGAAACCACAAACGCGACAATAATTTTTCTTACGGTTGCTCGGTGAGGTTTTTTTTTTTTTTTTTTTTTTTTTCCAAGTGGGTAGTTACCACTTGTGTTAGCCATTGTTAGCATTGTTTTAAAAATAGTATTCCACCTTGGCAAGGAAAACAATATATGCTCCGCGAATATGATTTCTCAAGGAGGACAGGCATGATTTAGCCTTCAATTTGGCGATTAACTCGGCTGCACAAAATAGCTTTTTATATATATTTTTTTCTTTCTTTCGTTCAAATGCCTTTTCAACGGTCCCACCACAACGCTTCATTGACAACCAAAATAATGGAAACTATATAATGACTCTCTCTGCCTTGTTAAGTACAAACGCGTCGCGCAATTTTGATTGCCAATAAAACATAAACAAGTCTCTCGTCATAAAACGGTGGCAGTCATACAATGAATGATCGAATACAAACAAATGGTAGTTACGTTGTTTCTGCGTACATAGAGGGTCACTGTAAAACCTGAAGACCTCCTCCCTATGATTATCATTTGTCCCGATTTCCGAGAAAACGTCCCGCGTTCCGACGTGACTGTCAGGATTTTACAGTGTCTCAACTTTAATCTTTATTGACAAAATTGGTGACTATTTTTATTTTTTTTATTGGAATTTAGCTTCTACATTATTACTCAGAAAGTCCAAAATAATAGGAAACATCATAACAGTTCCGGCTAGCTACAAAACATATACAGGTTACATGCTATTTAAATTGGTCATATTTTTACTATATATCGAAAAAGGACTGGAAGCTTTCGAAACGTGACTGTGGAGAAGAATGCTGGGTCGAGCGGAAAACGAATGAAAGAGTGTGTTAGAAATGGTGGAGAAAATAACAATTTTAGATGTTAAGCAGAGGAAGAGAAACTGGTTGGGACATTGGCTAAGAAGGAACTGTATCATGAGGGGCGTGTTAGAGCGTATTATGGCAGGAAAAAGAGGGAGGGAGGGACCAAGGAGACTACAATTAATGACAATATCAAAACAGAAAAGTCGTATGGGAAAATTAAGAGGTTAGCTGAATACCGTGGAGTATGGAAGCTTCTGTTGCGGCAAGTGACTTGCCAATACTGGCAGAATACCTATGATGATATAATATAGGGCATATACGTATGTCAAAGCACTAGCAGCACTAGAATACCGCTTCACGTGAAATCAGCTAAGACAGCTAGTACTGGGTTTGGTTCGAGTTAAGATGGGCGACTATTTGTACACGACAGATGACGTTCCAAGGACAACTCGGGCGATACTATAACTTGAAAGAAGTTAGTAGCGAACTCCAGTCTTAAAAAACCCTTTCCCGTTGTCTGCAAATTGCCTCGACGCTAGCTATATCTCTTGGTATCAAGCAGAAGGCAACGCAACTAGCGACAACTATTGGCCTGACTGCGATCTATTAGGAATTTGTGTGACTACAGACTGAGGCGTCTTGCATTTATGACAAGGATTAAGAATATTTTTGCCTACATGTTTATGCAACCCGCAACTTTTGAATGTTTTAAAGTTTGCATATTATCTTTTCTCAAAGATTGACATCTCACAAGTAGGTTATAAATTGCTCTTCACTAGGTTGACTTAAATTGCCTTATTAGGATAAAAGACCGCTGGGTAGATTTCTTTCGCATTAGCTGCATGAAGTGTCTCTACATTTTGCTTTGGACAAGTTGTAACCCTAGTCGTCCTGAAAAACGTTACCTTATTAAATAACTGAATGTTGCAATCGCTATTCTTGAAAAACATTGTTGAAAACAAGTGTCTTATACACTTCATACGGTATGCTGATGAGAGGTAAAGATTGCACTTAAAAGCTAATTACTTGCTGGTAATTAGAGTTATTTCAAAACTATACACGAACAGTTCGATATTCTTGGTGGCTTTGAAAACGTGATCTTCTGCCCACGGTACGCATGGGAATGTGTATGGGGAGGGGGGAGGAGGGTAAGTGTATACGAATGTAATGATATTAGTAGTTCTACATAATACGGAAATCCTTTTTTTAATTGTAAAATAAATTTGTGCTCTATTTGGTAGTTTTTCTGAAATTATTCTCGGGACAGCATATTCATTTATTTCTGGAGACTGCGCGTCTTAACTACAAAAGTGGTCTTAATTACAAAAGTGACCAAGGTATACGAAATCTCATTTTGTCAATGTATCTAGGGACAAGTTAACAACAGAATACGACTGTATCAATTTGCTTCCATAGATATGAGACCCAGGTAAGAGGCCTCATCCCATCCCGGCGAAATTAGAATACCGCTAATTTTACAGTCATTATGTGATATGTTTAAATAGATAAAAGATAGTTGAAATATGGAACAAAAGCGCCCTAGACAATATTATTTTGCGTGAGGTACCGTTATCACAAGTCACATAGTGGCTTTCCGTTTTCAGGTGTTTAGAAACGCGAAATGCCGATTTTCAAAATGGCTCGAAATCGAAAGCAGATAAGTGAGTCGTGATAACGGTATCTCATGTAAAATGATATTGTCTAGGGTGCTCTTGATCCACATTTCGATTATCTTTTATCTATTTGAATATATGACAATTACTGTAAAATTAGCGGTATTTTAATTTCGCCGGGATGAAGACTCTTAAGCATTTGCCAAGTCAGGACAGTATTCAACATAAGGAGTTCCAATAAGACAATACCCAAGTCAGGAGAGTGCCCAACGTAACAAGTTTCCATTCATAAATGGCAAAGTCAGAAGAGTGATAACTTTTAATGTACAAATGGCTAAGTCAGAATGGAGCAACAACTTTTGATGAGCAAATAGCCAAACCAATAGAGTATTCAACATAAGTTTTAATAAGCATATAGACATGTCAGAAGATCGACAACTTTTAATAAGCAAATGGCCAAGTCAGACGATTGTCCAACTAAACCCATTTTAATACGCAAATGAGCAAGTCAGGAGAGTAAAAACTTGGGAAAAAAGGGCCAAGGTAGGAGAGTTTTAATATACAACGGCTAAGTCAGAATGGTGCAACAACTTTTAATAAGCAGATGGCCACACCAGGAGAATATCCAACAGTTTTAATAAGCAAATACCCAAGTCGGGAGACTGATAACTTGCAGTAAGCAAATGGCCGTCAGAAAAGTGTTCAACGTAACGAATTTTAAAAAAAGTAAATAGCTACGTCAGAATAATGGCAACTTTTAATGAGCAAACGGTAAAGTTACTAAAGTGGCAACTTAAAAATATCAAACAAGTAACAATTAAATTAGAAGAGCACCAATTTAACGTTTAATAACAAATCAGGAAAATACGAACAACTTTTAATACGCGAACAGCCATGTTACGAGAGTGCCAACCTAAATTTATAATATACTGTGTAGTCTGGCACCACATTTTCATAATTCATCGAAACTTCAAATCGCCACCATAATATAAAAATACTACAGTGATTATGTTGTATCCATTACCAAACAACAATGTCGATTATTATTGAAAAGTTATAGAACTTGTAATTGCATTGGGGGCCGTAGTGACTCAGTTGTAAAATGTTCACCTCTGCTGCACGGGATTCTTGGTTCGATCCCAGCTTGCGCCAAGTGAGCTTTGTGGTGGACAAATACCGTGTGCGTGGGTTTTCTCGAGATTCTCCCGTTTTCTCTCACTTTCTTCATTAAATCATTTTATTCACTTATAATCACAGTCTCCTTTAGCCTAGCCGGAATAACCTTGGGAACGTAACACTTAAAAGATTTCATTTCATTTTTGTAATTGCATTAATTAGACTGCAGCTTACTTGGGGGAAAACAGCATATATTCTTGTGAAGGCTGAACTGAAGGCATTAAGCTAGCTTTACCACACAATATGAATGAAAGTGTGTTTCGTGTTTAACTTGTAACCCTAGTCGACGGCATTCCTCGATTGCTTCCAAAGAAAGATTGGCAGAACGCAAATCGTTGGCGGTGGACGTGGGATGCGACAGACCATAGTCAAAGCAGAAAGGTAAGTTACATAAGGGAAAAGAGGTCAAGCGGTAAAGCCAGCCTGCCTAGTGAGTCACAGACAGAGACAGGTATATTAATAGACCAAAACATGAACAGCAGAAATCTCCTCACGTCCACACTACAGCAAACAAGAAGGCAAAAATCTCCCAGTGAAGGTCTTTGAACTCTCGCAAGCAAAAAACTTGCCACTGGAATGGGATGGGTTGGGCAGAAATTCCAGATGAGATCTATTACGAGGATGGTACAATGCAAGGTTGACTATTGACCTTGCTTGCTTTGCCCACTCCTTTAACAACTGCAACAATGTAACCGGTACATCATACAGTTATACAGTAGCTACAAAAGAAATTTAACTTGCACGCTGAAAGCACTGTTCCTAGAAACAGATTTTTAAAAAATTCAAATTTATACAAAAGAATTTCCTGGAAATCCATTGAACGTTTTTTGAACAATAATGTCTTTTCTTCTGGACTCCTGAACAACTTACAACCTCTTGGTTACTAAAGCAATTTTCGCTTTCAGTTGCTTTTTAATTAGAAATACACTGCAACTTTCTTGTTAAAATAATTACTTCTTGTAAATATAAACAAGTTCCAGAGACAGGTATGAAACCAGTTTATATTGCGAATATTCACCAATATAATTTTCGAAAAGAAATTTAGAACAATCTATCAATTAATGACACCATCCCAACATTTGCCAGGTGAAACTTAGGAAATAAGTCAGGAATCGAATCCACGACCTTCCTATTGTGAAGCAAGAGCCATCAGCTCCGTAATTTGCTTAATCGTTCGATTTTTACCTACGATTTTTTCTAAATACATCATATGCCAATCACCCTGAGTGTCGAATTTCTAAAATATCCAGACCTCTTACCATTTCCAACACAAATCAGAATAGACATTATTACACAAAATCAGAATTACAAAGAAGGTTCAAAAGGGGGCGAAGAACACCACTGCTTCACTCTAAGTAAATGTCCTACCAGCGAGACAATGCACAGCGCATTTTAAAGTAAAGAGCTTCCCTTGACATCACAATTTTATAGAGGTTCAGGAATGAAGACAATCTCTACAAATTGCAGAGATAAAATTAGGTGGAAAAATGCTACGGACGCAAGAGAGCGTATTCAAGTGAAATTATTGTTAAAATATGTTCGATTTCAGTACACATGGATTATGAATTGACGGATTAGAATATGAAATAATAAGCTCTGGCGATTCCATATCCTTTTATTCTATGCAACCAACGATTCTTTTATACTATGTAGGTTGCATAGAAGCTAGGGAATGCTATATGGATAACCATCGTTAAAATTACAGTTGCCTGTGAAGATGTAAGCACTTTATGCCTTACGACCTCATGGATATTAGCGAATGCCTGATTAGCAGAACAGAATGTTCTACTACCAGTTAATCAATGGTAAAAATGATTCGAGGTGGGCTACTATTGTCCCCATAATCTTTCGCAATTTCTAGCGAATCGAGGTCTGCAGGCATATACAGACAAGTATCGGCACCGGAGTAGTTAAAGCAAACTGCTAGGAAGCATTCCAACCAAAGATATCCAAACTCTCGAGCTCAATAATTAATTATAATTAAATGATAACAAGTGTGAGTATGAGCTCTGTAAATAGAAAGCGAGTTAAAGCTTGAGTCCGAGCGAGCGCAAGCTCAAATGAGGTTAGTGTGCGAATGGGAGCTTGCACTCACTCGTGCAAGCCTCACTTAGGATGAGTCTTTGTCCTTAACGAGCGCGAGCCCAGCATGGTAAACGGGCCCGAGATTGAGCTAACGCGGACGAAGCGTATAGCGAACCTGAGCTTTACATCTCTTCAAGATAATGGGTCTGAGCCTGCGCGGGCCCCAGTGAAGCCCAACTGCAAAATAAAATATAATTTCTGGTCCCAACGCTACTAAAGCCTGTGACAAACATCTTGGCATTTCAGCCAAGAAACGAATGAAACGCAAGCTCTGACGCGACGTTGCCAAGTGGTAAAAGGATGTGGCTATGACTAAACAGACAAATTACAGCATGGTCAGGTGGCAGGGGGACAGTGTGGATGTGTACAAAATAAATGTGGCAATACCGCTGGCCTCTCATTTGCTAGCAGCATTTAAAGGAAATTTGGAGCGCCGCCTTCAAATGCCAAGATGTTTGTCACGACGTTTTGGTATTAAATACAACGATTTGATCACAAGCAGGCAGAGTCCTACCCAATCCGGGGGTTTACTGAAACTACAAAGGACTCGATGGTGGTCCTGCCTACATCATTTACGCCAGTAGTACTACGTGAATTACTAGTCCCGATGGCGCACGTAATTCGAGAATTTGGGAGTGGGAAGAGCTTATCCTCCCCCGGCAAGTTCAACTTCCAGGTAAAGCCTGCTTGACCAATTTACGCCCAAATTAACCAACAGTTATAACAATACAATAAGCTATAACAATACAATAGGAAAGTATATGGAAGGTAGTCGACAAGGGCCTGTGCATAAAGGTACTTTCTTGGTACTTGTCTGCTGAAACCAAGGGAAAATCCTAGAGCCTCAATTACGATACCCAGCCACCGGATTCGAATACTAGGCCTTCCAGCTGTAAAACAATGGCTAAGTACTAAAACACGCTAGTACAGTAACTATTTGAGAAAACCATGGATACATACTGAACACACAAGTTCGTTGGTAGTATTGGATTTTAGCGTCTCTTTTAGCAACAAGGCTATATGAGACGTGGACCTGGAGCTTGATGTGGGATACAAACCACATGAGCTCCCGAATCGAAACTTGGTCTCCTGGGCCGAAGACGAGCACGCTAACCATATAGTCATGATGCACTTTTTTTTTTTCTCAATACACAGGTTATTCTAACTTTTAGCAACAGCAGCTCGAAAAAAACAGACTTAACTCGGAGTGCATTGTCATTTCCTCAAAACACTGCAATTCTTTTGTCCCCAATTTTCCATTAACCTGCTTCACTGTAACTGTCATCATGTTTAGCTCTAAAAACCAACAACAAACCGTTATCTTACAAAAGAGCGGTGATTCACTTTTGCAGCGTTTGACCAGGTTTTCTTTTTTGTACCAAAAACTTGCTATAGCAATGTGTGAAACCGTGTGATCCCATTCTGCTGGATTATCAACCTGACCTTTTGATCAGGAAGATGAAAGAACCGGTTAAGCTGCTCAGCATCAAGTGTGCATTACTACTGTGGTATTTTCAGTTGTGAATCATTTGCGTAATTTGGTAAAAACGACATAAATAAACAGGAAGATTCAGTAAGACTGTGCTCAGTCAAGCAACTAGTAGTAGCTGGAGCATTGTTAAATGCTGGGAAACAACTATATGGTTGACCAGGTAGGTAACAACCAAGAAAATAGAAAAAAAAAAAAACTAGAGATACACAAGTTATAAAACAAACAAAGAAAAAACTAACATTCCTGTTTATGCCTCTTAGTCTAAAGAAAGTGGATGATAAATCTACAGAATAATGGATCAAATCATCATCATTGGCTAGGGTTCTCAGTTAACCAATTCGTCTTTACATAGCTTATTAGTTGTAATACAGGTTATCAATTGTATCCCCTTTCGTCCCTCCCTGATTTTCCTTCTATCATACTTTTTACCCAGTTCTTTCTACGAAACACTTTCCCAAATCATTTCTCATGGTTTCCTCTTTTTAAACATATTTAGTAATATTTTTCCTCCATTGATATTCCCAGCACTTCCTCTTTAGTCTTGGTGGGATAGGGCAGTTCAAATCTTATGTGGAAATTGTATAGTTCCTTCAGGTAACGAAAGTTTATGGTGTTCGCGTATTTTCTCGAGGTTCTCTCGTTTGCTTTCATATTCTCCTTCACCAATTCTTTTATAACGATTCTTTAATAAGTCTTCCTCTAGCGGATGTGTTTTTGATGCACGGGGAAGACTCCTGCTGGGGTAGCACTGAACGCATTACGGTGGCTCAGATCACACTTTGAACTGTAAGTCCCTGTCTCGTACAGGCTCGATGCTAAAAAGGGACACTAAATTTCAACAAACGGAAGAAGTTTCATTAATTCTCCGTCTCCTTTAGCCTAAACGGTATATCCATGGACCGTTAAATTAAGTATGGTTGTTCTCCGAAGAAACGATGGGGGGGGGGGGAGAAAATACGGACTAACGAGCCCCTTAAATCACCAATATTATTCAACCATAGTAGATGGAAGCAATATGAGTAATGACACATATTCGGAATATCTGGGAATTATTTTCGAACATCTTGATCAGTTAATAAATTGCTTCAGCGTTTTTCACTGAATATTCCATTCTCTACTGGATAATGGGTTGTTACTCACACCATTTCCATTTACTCGGGTTCAACGACGCTTAAGTGCCTCCAAATCTCAGCTTGCGCAAAGCGGGCTTTGTGGTGGACAAACACCGAGTTCGTGGGTTTTCTCTGGGTTCTCCTGTTTCCCCCCACTTTATTCATTCTACTACTTTCATTCATTTCTCATTATTACCCTCTCCTTCAGCTTAGCCGGCATAACCGTGGGACGTAAAAATGAAAGATTTCATTGCATTTTTTAAGTGCCTTCTTATGGCCGAGCAGCTAATGCATGTATTTGCTGTGGTATGGAATAGGATTCCTGGTGGGTACCACGGGCGCAGACCCTGAGGGAGTGAGAGGCTCAGGTCCCCAAATTTTCCTTCGGCCTCCAAAATCTGGGTATATTTGAATGGATATTTTCTTGGATATATGGCAATGAAACATACATACCGCTAAAAGCCCCCCCCCCATTTTATTTAGGAATTGGCACCACTGGTGGGTACTCACCTTGGAAAAAATGAAATCTTTCAGTTTAACGTCCCACGATTATGCCCTTGAGCTTAAGGGAGACGGATGATTAAGGAAAGTGAATGATGACGGAAGAATTGGTGGAGCGGGACGAAACAGGAGTACTCCGAGGAAACACACGGACATGATGTTATCCACCACAAAGTTACTTGTCCTGGGATCGAACCATGGACCCCCATGCATCAGAGGTAAGCGCTCTACCACTAAGCCACCGTGTTCCCGGTACTCGTTTCGGATAAAAACTTAAATATTTAGTTCAGAATCCACTTTAAATGACAGGTCCCGCTTCAAGTAGCATCGATACTGAAAAAGGTCGTTCGATTAAAATCAACCCAATCCAAACAACGCTCAACATACTGGCAGTACTTGATTTCACTTTCTAAAAAGTACTGTAAAGCAGATCCTCAAAAACAACTGATATTTCCCTTTTCTTTTCTGAACGATATATAAGATTTTCATTGTTTTTCGATAAGATATCACTTCTTATCTATTTTTTTTATATTGATAATGAACATATGGCCTGTATTAGTTGTCTGTGTGTATCGATCAATTATGACTACATATGGGAAACTATAGTGTTGATAATAGACTTGCTAAAGCAAACAGAATTCTCTAGAGAACTCCATACATCGTATATAGTAAAATTGTGTTTTAAGCTGTCCGCTCTTACAGAGATGAGCTTTTTTTAATAGAAAATCATTACCGTATCCCCAACAGATATCCAACTCAACAACGAGTCATTCCTATTAATATGTTGAGGTGAATTCTCATCTTGTCCAACAATTCTATCTAAAGGAATGACGAAAGTAGACAGTAGTGCTGTTAAAATTATTCGAAAATTAGTTTTCAATTTTCGAATGACTGTTCAAATTTTCGACAAATATATTATTCGTGATTGAGTTATTCAGATATTAACAGCATTAGAACATATCATGTTTTATGAAAACTGGGAAAATACTAGGGAAGATACTAACATAGCATGTAGAAAAAAGGTTTTAATGTAGTAACTTAAAAAAGGGGATAAACTCGATCCTTACATCAATTTCATCTCTAAGTAATGGGAAAAAGCCTTTAAAAAAATGAAAATCAGATAATTTTCAGAACATCTTCCATTGTCAAGTTTCGATACGAGACATTCCCCAATTCGTCCATAAGCATTGTAGTATTAACTACCAGCCTTCTTTAACATAAAGAGTATAATCGTGAGACATGAAACTGAAGATTTCATTTAATTTCGTTTGGTATGCGGCTCTGATTTACTTTGGTAATTATGCAACCACGCATAACACGCCCAAAAAATCGTCTTTATTACTTTCAAGCTGACATCCTACCATCGAATTTATTTTACTTGCTGGGGTGCCTCTCAAATACGTCATCAATCAGACAAATGTTTCCTAACAGTATATTTGAGAATCCCTCAGTTTCTCTGGGGAATCACTTGCGCCTTTCTTGTAGGGGTAAAAGTGGATCTGAAAAGGTAGGGGGATGCATGACGTCATTCCATCCCTCGTGCCTATCTTTGCCCATTGTATTTTTTTTGCCCATTGTATTTTTTTAGAAATTGGAGACGCCAGAGATATTTTCTGGAAGTAGGGAGACGGCGTCCCCTCGCGTTCCCCCTCACTTTTACCACCTGCTTCATTGGACATTTCTGAAATACGCAGTTTTGGACCAAGTAAGTATTTAAATATTTGATGATATATTACACAATCTCAGTTCTATCACACGGCTGCACAGTTAGTTTCCCCAGGCTTTCGACTGACTACATCTCCAAAACGAACCTATTCCGAAGATACATTTACTGAAATTATTTCTTTGATTCTATGAGTAGAATCACCTTCCAGACGTTCTAAACGATATTTAGAAACGCTCTGTATAGAGAGATAAGATTGGCTAATAACTAACTAACTCTATGGCCTATGGAATCAGGAGGTTCAATGCCGCGTTCACAAAAGCTCTCCACTGACTTCTATCCTTAGCTAACTGCATCCAGTTTCTACTTTGTATTCCTATCTCTGCGAGATCCACCTTAATATTGTCCTCCCATCTGCGTCTAGGTCTTCCTAATGGTCGTTTTCCAATTGGTCTTCCAGTCAAAACTTTGAAAGCGTTTCTACTTTCTTCCATTCTAGCTACATGCCCCGCCCACCTAAGCCTCCTAGACTTGACGACCCTAACAATGTTGGGTAGACCATATAAATTATGTAGTTCCTCGTTATGAAGTTTCCGCCATTCCCCATTCCCGTTCCTCTTGGGTCCAAATATTCGTCTCAGGATCTTGTTTTCAAATACTTTCAGTATAAGATTGGATAATTCTATAATTTATGTAAAATTAAGAATACAAGCCGAAGCGAGAGGTACGGTTTCGAAATCATTCATCTCATATACTTGCCTGGTCTCAGGACTCCCATAACTTCGTCACCCACTCCACATTGATCACAGTTCAATTTTCTGGCGTTACAGTCTAGATTGCGAGCGGTAAGACATATGATTTTACATGGATGGTTGGTACATGGATTCCCACCACAGTTTTTCTTTTTCTGACTGTCTACAAAATGAAATATAATCTTTCAGTTTAACGTTCCATAATTATGTCCTTTAGGCTAAGGGAGACGAATGATTAAGGCAAGTGATTGATGATGGAACAATTGGTGAAATGAGCATGTGGGAGGAAACGGGAGTACCCCGAGAAAACCTACGAACACGATGTTGTCCACCAGAAAGTTACTTGGCCGATGATCGAACCAAGGTCCCTTCTACCAGTGAGCCGCCGTGCCCCCTTTGTCCACAATGGTTATTCTCTATAAATCTCAAGTAAACAAATCAAATTGCCCTTCGATGCCGTTCAACATTGGAAATTGTGTTCTTACCGAAAATCGAACTCAGATTATGTACTAAAACACTAATTATTTCTGTACACCAGAGTTTCTCAAACTTTTTCAAGTGCGACCATTTCTCTTAGTCAAATGTTCTATGGCCACAATACTCTTATCCTCTTCAATGGGAATTTAACTTGGTGTGTGTGTGTGTGTGTTTTTTGGACATATATGTTTGAAAAGGTATTAATTAAAATTCCCCACCATTTAATATTGGCATTAATAGAGGAAAACATGTACATTGAAGATTCATAATACCGAACACCGATGGGACATGCCTATTTGTCCGTAATGAGAGATGTCCGTTACTGAAAGGTTGCACAAATTTAGATTTATTGATAGTTCATGTCATTGAAGGGTAAGGGGGGGGAGGAAGGAATGTCACAAAACTCTATTTCGAGAAAACGACGTATTACTATTGAAAACCGCGCACAAAATGAATAGGGTTAGTCAAATCTTTTGCCCTTTTCCTTGGACATTTCTACATCTACGCATGCATGGCATATACAGTCAAATAGTACCAAGAGTCACCAAAAGATAGGACAAAGCACACACACGGACATTCCTTGTTTTTCCCCCTTACCCTTCAGCTATACAAGTATATATGGACTAATATTGAAATACGGTATTCAGTGTTCAAATTACTAGGGAAATGCGGGAGAAATCCCCCTTTGTAAAAAAACAGAAATATTACTGAGGCATGCATTTTGTATACGGCGGTGTACTGCAAAACAATCTTTATGTGATAATTTTCTTCTTAATTCAATATATACCACTAAATCTCTTAATTCGCTTACTGACAGTATTAAAACTAAAAGTAATACAATAAGTACATGCAACATTATTAGTAAATACTGAAAATGTACACAAACTAACAAATCACGGCGGTTTGTGAATTTCTTAGGCAAAAGTCTGCAACCACGCAATCATGCAGACATTAGTTTCTTATCGAAAGTTGCTTGTGCGAAATCCTAGATCATTTGAAGCGATCCAGTTGTAAAAACTAGAAACCATTTTCCTTGCTAAATATGCGTGAGCAGAAAGTAAGTCCTGTCCGTTCTAAAGAGGTTAATATAACGTTCGGGACCACATAAGTGTGTCCGTAAAAGGAAAGATTCTCTTCCATAATATATTTTTGTCGGAATTGTTTGTTCGTATTATAGAGGTGTCCGATATTGAGACGTGTCCGTTAAGGATGTATATCACTGCATTAGTTTATTATACAGGGTGGCCCAAAAGTAGGTATGCACCCCTGCATTGATCAAATATAACATTCTAGCTTATGGGTTTATTTGCTTCGGCTGTTTCGAGCTTAAGATATAAGTAAAAAGTCTTTAAGAACAAATAATAAAGAACCTAAGTCTACCTGATGGACAATAAGAAATTATATAAAAAGCAATGAGATGATCAGTAGCGGGCTGTATATCTACTTTTGGGCCACCTGTATTTTGTCTGAATCAAGTTTGTCCGTATTATAGAGGTATCCTCTAAGGGATGTTTCACTGCATTAGTTTTTATATTTTTATCAGGTCAAAGTTGTCCATATTATGGAGGTGTCCGTTGCTGACACGTATCTCTTAAGTTTCACTTCATTAGTTTCTTAAACAATAATAATAATAATAATAATAATAATAATAATAATAATAATAATAATAATAATAATAATAACTGAAGGCTTTCAAAAATATTTCATAGTAATACATTTATATAAGTTACTACAATGAATTTGTTTGATTTTTTAATCTATACCTATTACAGATTCTTAAATATAGTGTATGATACCAAATTCACTTCAATTCTTTTTCTTTCTTTTTTTTTTCACCTAACGTTCAATCTAAGACCACAATAGCAGACATCGAGACCCACCGTTTGAGAACCACTGCTCTACACCATTACACCAACAAATTAATTATACGCCAGAATTCTTGTTTTTCCGGAAACGCAATTTTGGCATCAAAGCAAAATGATTTTATGTTTCTAATGTTAGTACCGAACACTATTAAAAACTGCGGTTGTTATTGCTTAGAACCGTTGGTCATAAAGGAAAGAAGTGCGTATTCGTTCCAACTCTTCTTATTTCTGACAGAAATAACGGGAGAAGGGAAGCTTCTTGGGTTTACGCCAGTTCTAGTTTTTTTTTTTTTTCTTAAAAATGACCCTCTACTTTTCAGAGGGTCACGTCAAACCCATTCGCCATGTAACCGTTCAGTTTATGTTCTCAGACGGAACAGAATATTTGCAGCAAAGATCGTTCGTTCTTTCTCGAACTGTGGGCTTTCCTTTTTCTTTCAACCCAGAAGCAAGTTCACTTTAGCAAAAACGTAGGTGTGTGAATACATTAACACACACACAAGAGAGCTAATTTTTTTTGTCTCCTTTTTAATTGCGATCATGTATACTGGCGCCGGCTTTCATTGCCATATCAATCGCACGAAATTGTTTATTTTCTATTTTCGTACAACGTTCAACATGTTTTCAACGAAAGAGAAATAAAATATTGGAAACTAAGTAACTAGCGTTAGAAATAATACAAGAAAGTTTGTGAATTTACTTTTCAGACTGAAACAGAACCTATGAATTATACGAGAAACGTTCACATTAACTGTCACTCTGTTACTTAAAAAGAAAAATAATTTCAGAAATCAAGCTATAATAACTTCTCTCCGTAATTTTTTGGAAAGTATAAAAATCACGATGGGGAAAACGTTAACAGGCGAAACACACACAACCGACTAGGGTTGACATACTAAGTTTGCCCCGTAAATATTATTTTTTTTAAATTTTATTTAATGTTCTTGTTTACTAGTAGAATCTCATTTTTCGCACGGGAAGAATACATTTAATTTTGGACGTAAAGGGAAGCGGTGGCTCAGTGGTAGAGCGTTCACCTCTGGTGCTTGGGGTCTCGGATTCGATCTCAGCCCCCGCCAAGTGAACTTTGTGGTGGACAAACACCGTGTGCGTGGGTTTTCTCGGGGTTCTCCCGTTTCCTCCCACTTTCTGCATTCCACCATTTCATTCATTACTCATCATCACCGTCTCCTTTACCCTAACCGGCATAACCGTGGGACGTAAAACTCAAAGATTTCATTTCATTTCATCGCATTAGTGGCCAATTGGTCCTGGTTCCGAGTTCAAATGGAGGACAATTTCTCTCGGATCTAAGCCGAGAAGCGGTTTGGATTGCGCTTTCAGCATAACCCGGTTGTTGCGTAACACCAAGGGGGAACAAAAATATTTGAGCTCCTCCGTGGCTAAGCGGTTAGCGTACGCACCTTGGCGTGGGAGGCCCGGGTTCGATTCCCGGCGGGAGCTCATGTGGTTCAGATTCCACGTTAATCAGTAGGTTTACGTCTCATATAGCCTCGCTGCTGAACGGGACGTTAAACTCAAAATCAACTCAAAAATATTTCTACCCATATGTGATATAAATACGTAGAGCAAATTATTTAAACCAAAAAACCTGGTGTTTTGTTTTTTTCAATAAAGACCATGGTTTTTGCCAACCCTGCCCTGTATATCTGTTCCTTATATGTAAATTTCGAATGTCAGATAGTACCGCCAATATTCAACGCCTTATCCTTCGCTGGCAAACACGTATGGACGCCATGATTGTTCCCTGTTTGCTACGTATGCACGGTAGTATTCTTTGTGCCTTTGTATAAATTTGTGCATATATAATAATATGAACGTTAACTTTGATTCACTTTCTGCTGTTAGCTCTTCTACATATACGCCACCTTTGGGTAGCACTGAGAAGCACTTTCTTGTAGCCTTAAGACACACATGGTGGATTCCCGTTGCTGCAGCTTTTGTGGCGACTGTAGCATAGTTGTCATTACTTATGAAGTAATCCTTGTATTTATAATTCTAAAACTTACGTCCCATTTTTATCAAAGGTTGCCAACCTTCTCTTGGAAAAATAAGGGCAACTTTCTTACGACCTTACTCGTATTATGAATGAATTTTACATAAAAATTATCAGATTTAAAACATTTTATTACACACAACAGCTATAAAATGATGATAATCTTATTTTAAAGATGTATTTAGTTGTGATCGAATCGATTAATTTCAATATTCCATTGATATTATCTTCGCACTGAAATAGATGGTATAAGAACGTCAATTATACCTCAATGTGCACGAATTACACAGACTATCTTTTTTTTCTTTAAGAAATACGCGACAGAACATTTTACAGCTTTTTTTCTTAATACGGAAGATTCGAGCAACTGGAAAATTGGGAAACTGAGAAAGTTTTAAAATTGCGGCGAATAAGAAAGCACCTGTATAATACAGCTTCGTCCTTCTAGTTACCGTGAAATCAACCAGGATTGAACTGATGATCACATGTTATTGGAAAATGAAACATTTCAGTTTAACGTCCCACGATTATGCCCTTCACCCTAAGGAAGATGATGGAAGAATTGGTGGAATGAGAATGAGGTAGGAAACGGAAAACCCACAGACACGACGCTGTATACCATAAACTTACTTGGCCGGGTATCGAACCAGCGACCCCACATACCAGGGGTAAGCGCTCTACCACTGAGCCACCGTGCCTCCCCACATGTTGGAGTTCTGACAAATGTACCTGGAGGGAAAGTAAAGAAGTTAGAGGCTGTTTTGATTGCAAAATGCTTTTAAAACATGGACATACCAGGAAAATGGGGGAAAGTTGTCGTGGAACGTATTTATGGATCTTTTTGATGCTAAAACCAGTTTGTCAGTACATTGTAGGTCATCAGTTTATTTCAAGAGGTGTGGGTGATACAACACAGTATAGCACTGATATTATCTCAGCAGAAGGTAGTAGAGAGACGTGGAAGTCAACACTGAGTTTCTACTGTTAGTTCTCTCTCGACGTCCGGAGTTACTAACGAAGTGCTAGCAGCGTTATAGATATGAGGTCTGCCAAATCCAAGTTCTGGAACTCAACCTAAAAATAAAATCGTATAAATTTCTAGTTTTAGGTTCCACGCTAATTTCTCCTTAGACCGAAGGGGACACAGCATAAATGGAAGTGAATTATCAATTAACTCGTGAAATGAGAAGGTGAGAAAAAAGGGGGAAGGGGCCCCCAAGAAAGCTTACGGGTACGATGTTGCCCATTACAAACCCATATGGCCTGGAAACTGGGATCGAACCAGAGAGCTTTTAGACCAGAGGTGGATGGTCTATCACTTGAGCCGTCTTGCATCCCTGAAGATGTCTCATGCCGGAAAAAAAAAAAAACTAATTTTAGAGAAATAAGATCCCAGCAGAAAAACAGTAATTTTCATACATCAATACTACCGGTATAACTGTCATTTGTAGAATTTTCAAACGTAGCATCCAGGAAGGTCGAAGGTATTAATGACTAGGCTACACAGTACTAGTCAAGCCCAGGCCCGCAACCAGCCACAGAGGTTTGGGGGGGGGGGCATGAATATGTTAGAGGGGGCAAGTCATTAAATATTCTCTTACAAATAACTAAATTGTTTTTTTGTATTAATAACAACATTCCGTGTTAAGGACTGAAGGGGCCACGAAACGTTTAGGAGGACCAGGCCACCCTAACCCCCCCTCTGGTTGCGGGCCTGGTCAAACCTATATTTTGACTGCTGAATAAGGGGATTGCTGAGTGCGTTGATGAGTAGCCTATTTGTCTCAATCACGAAAGACACCTTTGTGGCCATGATCGGAACATTTAGCAATGTTTCTCACACATTATAACGTTCATGTAACGAATCTGGGATATGTATTGCTGTGCACGATATATTATTCTCTTAACAAGAGGACAAGGCATGATGGCTCAATCGTAGAGTTCTCATCTCTAGTACAGAAGGTCCTTGGTTCGATCCCAAGCCGTATAATTGTTTACTTCGGATGTCTCCTGTTTTCTTCCATACTCATTTCACAATTTGTTTTATAATCATTTACTTTCTTTAATAATTTGTTATTTTTAGCCCAGGCTTTCTGAACCTTTTTCATATCGCAAATCCTTTTTATCACTTCCTCTTGCCAGCAACCCCCATAAGCAATTTCCGGTTTGTAATAAATTTTTTGATTATTGATGCTTATCGCTTATCGTTGTCTAGTGTATAGAAACAGGAATAGAGTTGAGTTGAGTTGATTTTAGTTTAGCGTCCCTTTGAGCAGCGAGGCTATATGAGACATGGACCTACTGATTAACGTGGAATCCGAACCACATGAGCTCCCCCCGGGAATCGAACCCGGGTCTCCCACGCTAAAGGCGCGTACGCTAACCACTTAGCCACGAATGAGCTCAGAAATAAGAATAGAAAGACTAGGAAGAATAGTTTGACAATAAGTCTGGGAAGAAAAATATATCTATCAAAATAATCTTACAAAAAAAATATTACACTACCAAATTCCAATTACATCTTTCTTTCTTACTTCGCGACCACCCTAAACTCTCGACCCCCACGTTCACAAACCCAGCTTTAGACAAAAAGCCATTATCGCGGAATATTAAATTAAATATTTCACATTTTTTTTGTAAGAAAACAAGAAAGAAAGAAAGAAAGAAAAAAGAAAAGAAAGAAGAAAAACAGACTACCATTGAATGACCGAAACAAAGGTTCGAATACTCAATAAATAAATATAATTAAATAAATATTCCTTGTAACGAAATTCAATGGAAGAAAGTAGAGTAAAAATGCTTATAATAATCTCCGGAACATATACAGAGTGTTTCAAAGCAACACCGACAACGCTTGGGAGGTGATTTCTGACACCAAGATAAAACAAAAATATAAACCAACCTGGGTGCAAAAATCCGTCATTTCGGAGTTATAGTCTGTCGAAAACATGAAAAAATTAACTTTTAAAGGTACATAGCGCCAATACTATGGGAACTACGGTAGTCGAGTCAAGATTTAACTTCGGAACTAGTATGTGCCCTATCCAAATATCCATGATTCAGAATCCTGTGGTGCTCACGCAACAATTTTAAGTACTCACCAATTATCTCTATAAAAAATGTTGCGGAGTACCGCAGGATTCTAAAACTTGGATATTTGGATAGGGCACACACTAGTTCCTAAGTTAAGTCTTGACTCAACTACCGTAGTTCCCATAGTATCGGAGCTATGTACCTTTAAAGTTATTTTTTTTTCATGTTTTCGGCAGACTATAACTTCGGAATTACCGATTTCTGCACCCAGGTTGGTCTATACTTTTTGTCTTATCTTGGTGTCAGGAATCACCTCCCAAGCGTTGTCGGTGCGGTTTTGAAACACCCTGTGTACAGCTAAACGTGAAATCCGAATTACTACCATATCTGTGCCCTAGAGAAGTACTCGTACTGAGAACTGAATCCAGAACATGAAGTACTTAGCCACAAAGAGGTATATGTACTTTTTCAATTGCTGTACTTGTTATTCCATGTAATGCATGCTAAAAAGCATGTTCCAAATCAAGGACTTCAATGAATGTAATAAAAGAGCAACCAATAAGCACTTTGCATGACATAATAGTTTTGATCACGAAACACTTCACTATACAACATCTGTAGTAGCTGTCTTCTCTTCAGAAGGGAAAATATTGATGTAGAACGTAGCATGCTATCACACACAAATAAGATCCGCCATTGCATACTATTGACAAGTGTACACAAATGTATTTCACCCCTTCACGCGAGTCTAATGCCTGGTACGCGAGTTTAATTAAGACTGTGAATTAGCTATATGAATTAGAAGAAAGAAAGATCTGATCTAGAATGACAGAAATAATAATGTTGGGAACCTATGCTCTACGTTGAACTTCTTTCTTCTTGGAAGCGGTAGTCCTTCGTCAGCTCCAAGTTGCGAAATTTTATCTATTATTATTACTACTATATCTCGGTTTACATCCAGATAATTTTGTTTGCCAGGTAAAAATTGAAAATACTAACGTTAAAAGCATTAGGCGTCAGACTTGTATTTCCAGTTGCAATGACAACCTGGCGCCGGGATTATTCGACATACATATAATATGCAGGTATATGCATTCACGCACTTTTTCCACATGGCAATTATTAACCTGGCTATGCTACTGAGGTGTGACCTCTGTGTTGAAAAGAGACATGAAATATAAACCAATCACATAGATTAAACAAGTATCCACCCAACTAAGTTCGTTAATCTACGCGTATGCCAACAAATCAAAGTCCCTCACCCTGTGTCATTCATACTAATTTCGCACAAGTCAATAACATAACCACACTATGAGTACTACTAAATACAATCACATATCACACCTTTTCGACAAAAGTGACAAGTCAAAAACAACCTTAAGGTCCAGGCTCGTGTTGAGAGAGAGAGAGAGAGAGAGAGAGAGAGAGAGAGAGAGAGAGAGAGAGAGAAATGACATAACTCGTAACATGTTTTAAAGTTATTTTATAATCACAATGGTTTGTTCATTTATCTGCAAAAGTGTTATAAATATAGCTTTACAATTATCCCAAAATCAGAGTGTATTAAAAAATGACAAGGGAAGTACTATTTGCTATAGAGCATTATCATAGGAGACCTGAACGTGAAAACTGAAAAACTGCTTTAATTTTCTTGTTTGTGATATTGTATATCATTTGAATTTCACTTGTGTAGTCCAGTAAGAAATTAAACAGTGGTCGTTGCATTTCGTTTCAGGCATATTTCTTCTTTCAAATTAATACATATTTGGACCTATTTTGATTCATTAAAACTTAATGACAACAGGATTCAACGAAGTTTCTTCCTTTCTTTAAGATGACCACATTTAGAGAGATACAGCACTCAAAAAAGTACTCACTGACCTAATTAAGAGTTTATTCCATCAATTATTAAACAAATTACCTTCATTACCTTAATCAGTATTATTTAGTAAATGTGAGCTATGACAACTTGTAATTCCTAGAATATGTACGGCATATCACATGATGATTCAAATCATTACTTGCTCTAAAGTCGATTGTGACAGTTTCACTCTCAGAATATGTGATAAGGCTAGGCACTAGGTGATAAGACACAAAGCCATTCGTACTTGAGCATATTCGGAATGTTGACCATGTACTCAACTCAGTTGCAGATCAGATGACTTGCTTTTCAGAACAGCAAAGTATATACTCTGGAAACTTTACCAACCACCCTACTTCTGTGATTTAGCACCATGAGACTTTCAGTCGTTTCAAAAATTAAAAACTCACTCAAACTGTTACAGATTGGATGAAATTCTGGACATTCAGTGTTACGATAAACGTATCACATAAGAATTCAGGAAATATTTCCTCTAGTGCTGTATGCAGAGGTCTGCACGGATCGGAATCTTTAGACCGGGCCGGGCCGTAAATTTATAATATGAAGCCCGACCCGAGTCCGAAATATGTTTTAGCATTTAGGCTCGAGCCCAACCCGAGCTCGTGTGATAATCAAATGAACCCGAAATAAGCCCGAATTACAGAAACTACAGAATTAACGCAAAATTGTATTTTTGTTTACAGCAATTAGAAGTTTAATTTTGCAGTTCTGCTTTAAAAGTTCTCCAGAAAGAACGGTCCTATAAATATCGTTGCACGGTATATTTACAAAGTGAGACCCGAAATGGCCCAAGAAATATGGTTGTATAATTTAAGGTTTATGGCCCGAGCCTGAAGTGGCATATGATTTGTAGTCCCGAGCCCGGCCCGCGGGTTGGGTTGGGCTTAAGCCCACGGGCTCGGTCCGGGCCCTTGCAGACCTCTAATGCAGAATACGTTGCTTCGCAATAGGATTAGTTTTTGATACTTTGAAACACGCTAGCTCTGCTATCATATAAGTACATAAGCATTTCTCTTTTACATCCGATTTCCAGAATTATCGCACCAGTTTTACTCTTAGTTTTCCTCAAGCATTAAGAAATTAAAAGATATTTTTTCGTACATACGTATATTTGCCCTTTCGCTTCAGCATCTGTGTGTTTTGAAACTTACCTGCAATTACAAGAGAAACAACAAAATTAATAATTATTATTCATAGGCTATTAATAAACATACAAATTCACAAGCACAAGCAATTAAACTTTGTACAAATAGAGATTCAAGATTTCTATGCATCACACTCTTCGACACAAACGAGAATCATAAGGCTTTGGTTCTACTGGTTTCGTTCTTCAAACATATTTATATGTAAATTTGTTTAACAAAATTATATTTTATATTATGCTAGACAATTTTATTGTTTAAAAAGGAGACATTTAAACAAACTTGAAAAATCAATTAGTAAAATAAAATTAAGGATGGTTCACACGTATTCCATTTCTTGTCATGCTTCGTCCGTGCCACGCCCTATCCATTCACACATGCAATACTGTTCCGTACCGTGCCACTATTGCTTTCTAAATGATTTCCCTTGGTTCTGGTCAACTTCGTGTTGCTTCGTGTGCTCCGAAGAAAGCCGAAGGATTGCGGCCGACGAGCCACGACCAAGCTGGTTTCTTTTCAAGGCGGTTTGTCGTGGCACGGCATGGGAACGGCAAGTCTAGTGTGGATTTTTTAAAAAAGACAACCAAATGATTTTTCAATACCAAAGTCTGAAAATAAACTTTGTGGATGGGGACACGGCATCAGATATGGCGTGGGTTAATGAAAACTTGACCCACCACCCACGATGAACCGCTCTTACCCACCAAAACACATCATCAACTGACATGATCCACGGCCTCTTTATTGACTAAATAGTTTACACTTGTGATGAAACCAGGTTGTGAAATTATCATTACTTGGAGTTTGAATTTCTGTAGCTCAAGCACCGCTGTTACAATAACGATGGATCTGACCTTTACGATATATAATGGTAAAATGTTTGTCATGGGCCCAAATGACGATGAACTTTGATTAAATTATCATGGTATCATTATTTACTTGTTGAATTGTTGATATTTTTCAGTGGAAAAAATGATGCAATTTGAAAGCCGCAAATCAAGGTAAGTAGACCAACGTAAAGGAAGAAAAAGTGTAAAATTGTTCATATACTTAAGCGTACAGTCCAAACTTAAAATTTTCGTGTAATTAAGCTAATAGTACAAATTTTATACCTATTTTTCTCACAACTTTATGGGTTGATTACCCTGTGCTCTAGGCGCTCCATATTATAAACATAAGCTTCAGCAATTATTACAGCAGAAAGAACTGGATATATGAAGCGAGGCACTGTATTTTTTGTTTCTCAACTAATATAGATTGTTTTCGATTATTTTTACAAACCAACCCACTACCAATTTTCCATATATAGAAAGTGCCTCCCCCCCCCCCTCATAAAGCAGAATTTTTAAAAGTGCTAGGACACGTTCTGTTCATTTTTAATTAACAAACTGAATTTCAGCTTCGTAAGTTTAACGGTTTGCGAGATACTTAAGGATGGACACGAGTCGAGTCAAAGGCAATTTTTCTCGAGTTGAGTTCTAAGTCGAGTCACTGTTTTGAGGTCGAGTTTCGAGTCGAGTCGAGTTTAATAAATGGCTCGCTTGTTCAGCTAGTTTTAAATGGTTTTGAAATCATGGCCTGATTAGACTGGAAAACGAAACCAATGAAAAATGTAAGCAGTAATGCGGAATATTTTTAGTGTTGCTCACGACTGAGGTGCATCTCGTCGTGTACTTTTACTGTGTCTCGTCTCGTCTCGATAGCGAGACAATAGATTTTTATAACGAGATAGCCTCAAATGTCATGAGCACCAATATAAGTATGTAGTTCTTACCATCAAGGCTGAGACCTGCAGGGTCGAATTTTTTAGCCCAAGCAGAAGCCTAATCCAGATAGTGATGTCAACCGGCAAGGCTCGGTTCAACTGAGCGAGCTGCTCGAGCTGGCTCGATCGGGATGAGCCATCGGCTCGGTTGGAACAAACCATCGACTCTGCTCAATTGAGCCGATGGCTCGAGCCAGCTAAGATGAGATGAACCACCTACTCGGCTCATGTGAGCCATCGGCTCGAGCCAGCTCCATTGAAACGAGTCCATTGGCTCGGTTCGACTCAGCTCAACTCAGTTGATGGCTCGAACTGGCTCGGTTGGGTGAGCAATCAGCTCGGTTCAGTTCGGCTCAGATGAGCCATCGGTTCGAACCAGCTCGATTAGTTGAGCTGATGGCTCGGGTCACTTCTCGGTTCGGCTCAGTAGTGAATGAGCTATGAGCCGAGCCGCTCGAGCCGTTGACAGCCATAATCCCGGGCCGAGCAGTGTTGAACATCTTTGGCCGGCGCCTTATAACTTTTAACAACTTTTGGCTCGAGCCCGAATGCTTACTCCTCCGAAACTCAAACCCAGAACTTCGTGACCTATGTCCTTGCCTCCTGAAGACTTTTCGAAGACCGAGATCTAGTCAACTAGTTTTCAGTATTCAGATACAAACCGCCTACTTTTCATGTTTATACGTTGTGTTGTTATAATAATAATAATAATAATAATAATAATAATAATAATAATAATAATAATAATAATAATAAGAAGAAGAAGAAGAAGAAGAAGAAGAAGAAGTTGTAGTAGTATCATTGATAATTATATTATTTATGTAGGATAACTTGACAAGAGTACTTGGAACTACACACAGTGTTTAGCTCGAATTGGCTCGACTCGACTCGAAACTCTGCCCAAATTCGAGTCGAGCTGAAAAAATGTCTGTTTCGAGTCGAGTCGAGTTTCAAAGAAAACTCGCTCGTACCCATCCCTACTCAATTTTTTTTCGCAAAAATTCGGACCCCACTACCCCCTTAGGATATATATTATAATGAAAGCTATACGATAACATACCAGTTTGGATTAAGACCCAACTATATACCAAAAGTCATTTCAATTGACTTTTCAATTTGGCCGTGATGATCAGGCACACACAGTTACATTTAATTTTTATATAATAATTTATATATTGCAGTAAATCAAAAATATTATAGTTTTTCCAGTAGTTAGCTCCTCTAAAAACTCTCAGACTGTGTGTCTCGAAAGCCAAGTAGTAGTATAAGTCCTGTTGCTATTATTACAATTACAAATATCAATATCCAAAAGCGCCTGAAGTTCTTTTTTCACTTAGATATGCTCATCTTAAGTAACTAAAAAGAAACAAATGAAAAAGAAAGGGAAGTGGAGGCCTTGAAAGTAAAACGTAGACAAGTTCAGTGTTCGGAAGATGGTGTCTACAATACAGTGAGCAGAGTGGGTCGGTAGATCAGAATGGGTCATGGTGGGTGGTTGGTCGCAGTGGGTCACATGCTTTTGACCCACAACCCACTGACCCACTCCATCTCTGCACGGCATGGGAACAATACACTGTGTGAGAGTTAACCTTTAAAATCCTTATTCCCTTAAAAAAAGAAAAAGAAAAAGAAAAAAGAAAAACAAACGAATGGGTTCAAAAAGAAAGAAGTACTTAACAAGCATAAGGAGCTGACTTCTTCATACTACGATAAGTCAAAGTAACATTAAGTGACATGTGGAAGTGTATCTCTGTGTAATTAAACCATATTTACTCAGTTCTTCTATATAGTCAGTGGCGTATTTACGATTTTGTTTCGGGGAGGGCTTTGCTAACTTTTTGGGGGGCTTTGCCTGAAAATGTGAAAATTCTGTAAGATATTTCGTATACTTTACTATAGTAAGTGAAATTTCGGGGGGGGCTTAAGCCCGGAAGCCCCCCCCCCTAAATACGCCACTGTATATAGTACATACCCGCCATAACCCATTCTAATTCTCACTTTATTCCTTGGATTCCTGATTGCCTGTTTTTTATGGATCCTTTCGAAACAGAAGAGGGGGAAAAAATGTCTACCCTACCCATGCTCTGCTGGCAAATTCACGCAAAATAAATGCGTTAAAACCTGTGTCCGGAGAAACCGTTTTAAAATATTTTATACTAAGATTCAACTCTGAAATTTTAACAAATTTCTTTATTCTGTGCGCTATGGGGATATTGATAACACAAATGTCCCAAACGACACAATCAATAAACTATGGTAAAGAGGATAAAGGGTCACATGAACTTTGTTCTATGCTGGTAGTTAAAGCGGTTAGTATTACATACACTCTGTTGCACAAATATTCGAGGTTTCAACCTCTTCACTATTTTTTTTTAAGGTTTAACCAAAAAACTAAACTTCTGGGAAGCACATATTTGGCACAAGATTAAAGAATGACAATACTCTAGGTTTTATAATAAACAATCTCTCACAGCATAAGTAAGTGAGATTTTAAAGTCATCAATATTTTTCTGATATCTGGCAAAAAAAAAAAAAAAAAAAATGTTAGCCCCCAAGCATATTATACCTTTTACCATTAAAAAAAAAAAATCTAACTTCATGGCATATCTCCATTTATGGGACAAGGATAGTCACCGTCGAGATATTAAAGGATTGGTTCCTTTAACAAATTCGTCGAACTTAACACCAGACACTGAGCAAGGTTAGTTTGACAATACGGAAACAAGGCCTGATAGAATAGTTATAAGAAATTCGGTCTAGATAACCGCTCTTAGTCGTCTGTTGCAAAAATAAATAAATAAATAAATTAGAAACACCATTTCGTTCGAATTGTGTGGAGTAACCGACGGACGGACTAACATTACACTCTTACAATCTTGTGTAAACCTAGTAAAAAGAAAAGTGAACAAAACGAAAGCGTTATGAATTACGACATTTGGAATTCCTTCCCGTGTAGTGAAACCAACGCAACAACCACTATCTTCCTTCAGGTAACGAAAGTACTGTACTATTTCTGGACTCGTTGTCAGATCAGAGATTACGTAGTAGATGTGGTCTCTGGCTGGTAAATATCTTGCTTCTAAGATGCTATCGAACACTTAATAAATCTTTCACAATTACAGTTTTTTTTTTTTTTTTTTTTTTAAACATGCCATATAAGTTTATTGAGGGTCGTAAATTGGACCGAACTGAATTGGATGCAATATTTCTGGAAGACCATTTTGCTAGTCTTGAAATCGTTACTTCCTCTTTCGCTTCATGAGTCAAAACAATAAAACCTCGAGAGTACTGGGAGTAATGTAACCAGTGTTTGTTTATTTTTGGAACACGTTCTCTATGGAGATATTTCCTTGTAGCGCTGGTTTGCTGCAACGATTTTTCCACCACCAAAGCTACATATATATGAAACGTGATCTACCTACTCACGTGGATCCGTAATATAGCCTACGCATATGCTTCCAATGAGGATCTTATCCCAGGCTACGCATACGAAGCAAATGTGTGGGAGCGGTCCCGAGGTCGATTCCCGGTGGGGACATTCGGTCGAAAAGATGTAACGTAACAGCTTTATCAAGCCAGTCATCCTCAGTGAGATTCTTCCTCATTCACACCAAACACCGAGATGCTACAGGTACCTAATATAAAGGTTTCAGGGTGCTTCTTTCCTTCCCCATCCTATTCTTCCTTACCCTGCCCCCGGATAGTGTAGTCGCCCGGAAACGTCATTCTTTGTACAAGTTGGTTTTAACAACATCGATGCCGGTAATGCCAATGAATATGTATCAATTAACATACATAAACGAAGTGCAGGTGTGCTAGGTCCGGCTAATAGGTGGACCTAGCTTCTCTTTTAGCTTCTCATTGCCCACTATTATTATTATTATTAATAATATTATTATTATTAGTGATGGAGTGTACTGTTGGAACGAGTAAACCTTCCTCTCACTAATTTCAACCCCAAAATGCAGGAGTAACTCTTAATTTCTGACAAAACACACATAATGTTCTATAAAAATCTGAGTGTCTTCAATAAATATCCAGAAGAATATACAAAAATGGAGGAGAACGCGCTCCTTCATTATTCATTCGTCCATTTCAATTGTCAGCAATCAAAAGAATGAAATCTTTGTTTTACGTTCCACGGTTATGCCGGCTGAGCGAAAGGAGACGGTGATGATGAGGAATGAATAAAATGGCAGAATGAAGAAAGTGTGAGGAAACGGAGAACCCCGAGAAAACCCCGCATACACTGTTTGTTTACAACGAAGTTCATTTGGTGCGAGCCGGGATCGAACGAAGGACCCCATACACCAGAGGTGAACTGCAAGTATTATTCGCGCTCGCTAAGAACTCAGGTTAGCTATGCTCAAAGCGACTCGCGCTCACTAATTTCAATGAGGTTCACATTAGCTCAGATTCAAACTGGCAAGAGTTCGGGATCGCTATTCTTAATATAGTTTGCGTTCGCTAGGGGCTCAAGATCCTCAATACGAATCGTACTCACTAATCTCATTGGGACTAGCGCTAGCTGGAACTTGGGTGTCGCATAAGAACTGGCACTCACACGGGTTCGCGCTGATTCATGCAGCTCGAGGGCCGGGCCTGGCAGTTGGGACATTTCTTCATTGTGCTATTCAACCTAAGCAGTTTCATCTCTCTTTACACCATTAAATTTTCAAAGTAATGAGTGTATCACGAGCTTTATACTTGCAATTGTTAAATATTTGTTAACTACCTATCTACGTCATATGTTTGTGAAATTGGGAGTTTTTATGTAAGGCTTTTAGAACCAACAGGAGGATTACAAATGCATATACACACATCTTCATTCTCCCCCACCTCTGTTTTGGCTACTTCTTCCTCCAAGAAAAAGAATATTTTGCGAAGCGAATCACTCTGCTTATTTTACGGCGCACTTTTATGGGTTGGTCCACTTAGCGCCACTTCGAAAGCGAGATGATTTACGATCTGAAAGGAACACGCGTGTAAATACATAACACATCATCACTACACCGATTCCCTCTCTGTATGCAAAGGGGACGAATGACTGTTTACGAGACCAGTGTGAGTGAGCCTACAATGTTTATTCAATTGCAAAAATATTCGTTCATAAAATCATAGGAGATGCACTTCCTTCTTTTTAAAAGTATTCAAACAAAATTAGGTACCTCTTATGCATTTTACTTATTTGTATAACGTGAAACAAACATACAAGAGCATCAAAGGCAGGGTCTTTAACGAGAGTGAATCTGATCGAATAGAAGTAACTTTTGACTACTTCAAAGAAGTTCTAATAAATCTTCACGTTAATCTGAAACCGAGAGAGAATCTATTACTTTTTAAAATGTAGAGTACGCAAACAGTTCTATTTTAGTTTTACGAACGAAGAAAAACTGTTTTTACACGGCTTTCCGTTCATATTGCGAAAGATTATATTAGACTTCCAAACTACAATGTACACAATTATGGAAAACCTTACAAAACGGCTATTTCCATCAGTCTGTCTGTTGACTAGTAACCAAAAACGGTTTATTTATTTATTTATTGAACAAATTCCTAGATACCGCATAATTGTGCCATTTTACACAGGGAAATGTCAACAACCGGAAAAAAAAGAAAAAGAATTTAAAAAATAAACAACAACAGTAACATCAATAGTATTAACAAAGAGTGCACAAGTAATATTATTTGGCCAGCACGCGTTTTATTGCTCTTTCAAACACCGGGTAGCTCGAAAAAAATATCCACCTCACTAATTAGATTATTATAATAGTTCGGTACTCGGTGGAAAAGAAACCTCTGTATAATTGTCTAACTAGAGCGTGCAAGATGGAATAGGTGGTTATTCCGGGTTTTGCACGAAGGGACATGTAGGATAGTTGTTCTGATCTTAAGTTCCCATTAACTATCTTATGAAGAAACTTCAAATCAGAGTTATTTCTGCGTACTTCCGGCGTCTGGATATTAAGATATCGCAAAATTTCCTCCTTGGGTAATATTCAAAGTGCGGGAACACGAAAACGTACTATTGCAATAAAGAAATTGAGAACAGACTCAAGTCTAGAGAGATGTGTAGGTGCGGCCACGGCCCATATGGGAGAGCAGTATTCGATCTTGGGTGCTATTAAGAGTTTTATAGAATGTTGTTAATGATGCCACAGTACGTAGTTCAGTGAATCGGTAAAGAAGCCCCAGCATACGCATTGATTTCTTAGCTATTAAGGAGATGTGGTCAGAGAACGAGAGTTTCGAATCAAAGATGACACCAAGATCAATATGACTGGCATAATGTGTTATAGGGGAATCGTTATTATGGTATTTGGAGGGAACAGGAGACTTTTTCAGAGCAATTGTAATAGCGTCACATTTCTTACAGTTAAGTTTCAATTGCCACATTTCACACCAGTCTACAAGATAATTTACGTCTTCCTGTAGGGCAATTGTGTCATGGAAACATGATATTTCTCTATATAATTTGCAATCATCAGCAAAAAGCAAAAGGCCACTAGGATTAACTGATAGGTGAGAGTAGAGATCGTCCATATACAGGACAAATAGCAGGGGCCCTAGTACGCTTCCCTGAGGCACCCCCAAGATCACAGGTTGGGGGTTAGAAGTCGCCGCTGAAAGAACAACTTTCTGTTTACGGCCCTTTAGATAGCTGGTGATTAAAGAGAGAAATTTACCATGTACATTAAACCTATTGGAAAGCTTGTGGAGAAGAAGAATGTGACTGACAGAATCAAAGGCCTTTGAGAGATCAAAATAAATGACATCTAATTGAGTATTGTTGTTTATACATTGAACTGCACAGGAAAGAAGAGTATAATATATATATATGGCTTCACTGCCCCAGGTCTCCTCTCTCAACCCTCCATTCAAATCAGAAATTATCATCATAAGTATTGTACCATTATTGGCAGGTCACTTGCTGCAACTGAGAAGCTTCCATGCTCCACATTCTTCCGCTAACCTCTTCAAGTACGATTTTTCTGTTTCCATATCGCCGATTAATTGTAGTCTCCTTCGCCACTCCCTCTCTTTCCTGGCACTATACTCTCTAGCACGTCCTTCATGATACAGTTCCTTCTTCCAATGCCCTAAACCAGCGTTTCCCAACCGGTGTGCCGCGAAGAATCGAAGCAATTTATAATTTTATAGCAATCCTATTGCCAAACGTAGGGAAAAATGTATATTTGTATTTCACATGATATGAACTTATACTATGAATCTACAATTTTAAGTTTCATACAGGATTACTGTTCTGTACATTTCTAATGTTGACAAATGTATTCGTTATTATTGTTATGACCATTATTGCTTCTTAATTGTTGCAGATTGTTTCGTAACTTGATAATTTAAAATATAATTCAATCCTTTCGACAAATTACCTACATTTTTGTTCTAAAAGTATGAGAGATTTGTTTGTTCGTTCGTTATTTAGTAATCTTCCTTCTTAGTAAAAGGTTGGATATAGTTTTTTAAAAAGAAAGCGTATTTTTAAAAACCTGAGTCCAATATTTCACTGCAATTGTTTTCTATTTATAAAATAGAATAAAAAATAAGCATAATGATTTACCACGCGAAAAACCTATCTGAGGAGATCAATCATCACCAGGGCCCGGATCTTGTTGACCTAACATTTTCTGAAAAGTAACCTATAAAATGACACTAAAATTCCTGTAAAATGACCCTAAAAATCACAAAAAATGACCTTAAAACTTGCGTTTTCTTAAACGTTTATTTCGTTAAACATTGACATTTTTTTAATATTCATTGGATTTTTAATTAACATTTCTCACACACATTTAAAAAAAATGTTTCAGTTAGTTGCACTCCGTTGATCATTTATTTCTATTGATCAGTCCATTGTAAGGCATTGTAAGTATTGAAAGCGTCAATTCACTCCCGAGTTGAAAGTATGAAGCACTCTTTCCTAGTTCGCAAGCGTAGACTACATGAAAATAATAGATAAAAACCTGTTTAAAATCTTTGTACGCCTTCTAATCCATTTTTAGTTATTCACGTGATCACATCCTTTGTGGTCAACAACCTGAAACTATCTCTTTGGCCACCTACCAACCGCAATCTTTCGTAAACCAGCTTAGTTTTCATTAGCTTGTTAAGAATAGTTTTTCCACCCCAATAGTCAGGAAGCAAGAAAAGAGATTATTCAACTTCGTCTTTTCCACATCCGTAAACCGTGTTCATTTAAAGATTTCCTTATGTAGAAGAAAAAGACCATAATTGACCTAAAAGTTACCTTAAAATATTAAAAAATGACCTGAAATTTCAAAAAGGCAAAAAGTGACCAAAAGTTGACCCTAAAAAACTATATTTTTAGAACCTAGAGTTGGTGGATAACGTTTTTATTTGAACTTGCCATCTCCTATGCGTAACAGAAAAAAGTTGACTTGTCAACAAGATCCGGGCCCTGATCATCACAGAAAAAATGCGACTGTGTTTTATATTTACAAATAATAATATCTATATGTGTGCGTCGAGATTCCAAGTAACACCCACAGTGTGCCGCAAGTTGAAAAAGTTGGGAAACGCTGCCCTAAACAGTTTCTCTTCCTCTTCTTAATAATATCTAAAAATTGTTATTTTCTCCCTTACTATTTCTAACATCCTCTCATTCGTTTTCAGCTCGACCCAGCTAGTTCTCTCTATTCTCCACACCCGCATTTCGAAAGTAGTATACTAGAAATCACACATTTCCGGTTTCAACGTTTAGCACTACAGAATAAAAACGGTCATACAAAACACCTTCCTGAAATGGAGTCAAAGTACCCACAATAGATTCCATTCCCATCCTTATAACTTTATTTCCACTAAAATCACAAGTTGCAAAAATCTATCACCACTTCTGGTTGTAACATTGATCTCCAAACAGTCTTCCGTTGATCTCTTCCACACACACAGGTAATTATTATCTTTAACATAATTAAAATATTTCTCTTTTTACTACATTAATTAGAATTTTCTCTTTTACTTATGTCTTTTACAATATTTATCAAAATACAACTTCTTTTCAAACGCTTTCCTAACAATTACTTAACAATTGTCCTCTCCCATTCCTTTCCCTATTCTATCATACTGCTGATTCATACGAATCTAATTCTTTTCACGCATCTACAGTTCTTTCGTTCCAATTCATCCTTCTTTTAAACTATTTATCAACACTTTTTATCTTCCTTGGTTGAAAAACCTTCTCTACACATAAATAAATACTACTTATACATATGTCAAGTCAAGGAGGTGCCTTAGTCTCGTGGTTAGAGCGTTGAACTCAGGTTCCTAGTTCGATTCCCGGCCTGTGCTTACCAAGGTTTGGCGTCCACCCAGCGTCGTGCGGCAAACTGGAGACTCATGTGAATAAAAGACGTGACTGCCACCAGGTCTAGAAAGCTCCTGATACCCTTATTATACGGTCGCTAATGGGGCGTTTACACTTAGTCGATTTAGTCGCACGACTAAATCGACTCGCTGCATTTGCCACTAAATCGAAGCAACTAGGCCGAATCAGATTGATGGATGTGTTCAATTATTTCAACCACAGAAAATAGAACGTCTTTTAATTCAGTTGCCAATCGATTAGTCGCCTTCGATCAACAAGCGATTAAGTTGAAGTCCCGTTTACACGGTCGATTAAGTTGAAAGTGACGTCAATTCAACTGAATCGAACGCAAATCGACTAAGTGTAAACGCCCCATAACGGATGGTGTTGGAGCGACTCAGGCCCACAAAAAGAGCTGTTACGCCGAGTGGTTAGGTATGCAAATGTTATCTTTTTTAAAGACCAATAAATATCCTAAAGTACTGATGGCCAAATGGCCATCCCATCCGCTCCGTTGTATATTTCATTTACTCCACTTCTTTTCTTAACAGGAAGAGACCAGCTGGGCTCAAAATATACGTAATTGAAGCCAGGGATGGCCAAAAACGATTTTTAATAATAATTATATATATATATATATATATATATATATATATATATATATATATATATATATATATATATACAGAAAATCGGTTTGTAGAAAAATCGAAAACTAGAAATTTCTGTTTCCTTCGAATCAAGTGCACTTTTTAACTGAAATCGTTTTCCGTTACCTTCAAGAATCAATGTTTCTAATTCTTTTCTTCCACATTTTCATTCTATCAATTATTTCATTGTCAACAAACTTTTATCTAGCTGGGGACTACGCCCCCTTGCTTGCTCCGCCTACGGCCTTGCGCCTCATGTTTCAATCTTTGCTTCCATGCTTTGTCGGTGAGGATGCGTTGAATAAGGAGTTTAAATTGCAAGTTTTACACCCGTAATATGTTTTTAATCTTAAGAGATTTCGACATATGGTCATCTTATTTTAACAATTACAACCCACACTCTTTTAATATTTTCATCTTTTCTTCTAGGGGAAATATCAAAATACACTGAAAACACTTCTTTAATCGTTTTAAATTAGAAGCCTAAATACCAAATTTAATGCACCTAACCTTAAGGAATTTCGAGATAGGAAATCTTGTTTTAACAATTGAAACGTCCCCTATTCTTTTTTCCTTACCCCCTTTTTTCCTTGTAGGGGAAATTAAAAAAAAACGCTGTAACACGTGCCTAATTATTTTAAATGGGAAGCCCATGTACCAAACTTCATGTCTGTACCCTTCAGAGATTTGTAAATAGGGACATTTTAGTACAAAAAATGCCACCTTTATTTTCCCTCTTCCCCGTCAAATTTCCAAAATCTCTTCCATGATGGTACCTTACATCAGAAACCCTATGCACTGTCAAAATTTAAAGTTTCTAGCTTAAGTAGTTTGACCTGAGCGATGATCAATCATTCACTCAAGACTTCTTTTATATACAGAGACTACTTTTATAATTCGTCTGATTCTTTAGTCTAAAGTGTACAATTGTGAGATGTTAAATTAAAGATGACATTTCTCTCTCTCTCTCTCTCTCTCTTTTTTTTTTTTTTAATTATATTCTACTAGCAGAATACCTGCTCTTCACACGGGGAAAACACGTTTCATTTTCGACATAAATGGCTGGATTTGAATGTAAACGGCATCGGAAGGTCACTGTTTATCTCAGCGACCCCGAAAACTATGAGTTCGACACTAATATCGGTCATTTTCGATCCTTTATAAATATATTCACCCCTCTTTTAAGTTGCACCGTCAACGTGAAATGATAAAAACCATCCCAGGCCTGAACTTCATCTATGTTCAAAATATGGTCGCGTGCTTCAAGAGTTTTATTTATTCTTATATTTGCCCCTCCCCTATGTTATACCGTGAAAGTGAAATGATAAAAAAACATCCCATACCCGAACCTCATCTCTGTTGAAAATTTGATCGAGATCGGTCGGGTGCTTCAAAAATGATTACGTTACAAACACAGTCACTTTCATTTTTATATATACTGTATATACAGAGCGTTCAAAAAGTCTCTATACACCTGAATTGTGGCAAGTCATGTTCGGAGGCTCATGGGGGACATATCCAACATTTGCTGTGAAAATGTGTGTGTATATATGCTACGCCCTGTACATAGTGCTTTTATGCCATAAAATATAATAAATTTTGAGTAAAATAATTTTCTCGTTGCTTTGAATATGTGACAATTCAGGTGTATAGAGACTTTTTGAACGCTCTGTATTTTCAAATCAGCTACCTTCTTCCTAGTTTGAAGTGGCCTTGCTCGGCCATAATTTTTTTTATTTCCCTCACCGCAGTGCGTAATTCTATTTCATTTTGCACAGCAATTCCTTCTTTAAAAATGCAGTCAATCATAACTTTCATGAGACTTTTATTTGGAGGAAACACTATTTGGTCACGTTCCCTTCTCAGCTACTATTTTTGTCTTCGTATTTTGACGTATTTTTTTTTATTGAAAGCGTATTGAAATATATTATCGCTCGAATTACAGCACAGCAGCCTTGGCCATAAAAGTTCATTCGTCGAAACATACACGCAACAGCTCAGAAACAGAAATAAAGAAAAACAGTACGAAAGGGGGGGGGTACAATGTACACTCATGTCCAAAATTATTGTCGCATGTCTATAAATATGTTGTTGTAGGAGTATAATTTGATAACGAATTAGCCCGGTATTTCTTATAATGTTAGTATGTGTATAATCGGAAAAGACATCTATGTGGCAAATTTCACGTCAAAAGAGCAGTAAATAAGAAAAATAAAACGAAAATAAAACTTTCTGTCCATTTAGCAACATTTTATTTTACTCATTCTAATTTTCGTATTTATATAATTCTTTTCCTACGAAATTTACAACAAATATACATTTCCCGATTATACTCCTAGTACCAGTATTAAAAGTACCCTGCAAAATCATTATCAAACTATATTCTTACAAGAAGACAGTTATAGATATGCGACAATCATTTTGGACATGAGTGTACATCCCAGAAAATCAACAAGTTAATACAAGTGAAGAACGAGTAACACTTCGATAAGCGACAACGTAAATACCTGGCTTGTGAGTATTTTTAACTGTTAGCATTTCGTCTTTTGAGAGTATCAAATATCAAGTTTTACTTTCGAGCGACGACAGAAATATAGTAGTGGTGGTGAAAATCAATTTCGGAATTTCAATAGGTTTTTACTCTATGCTGAGAATGTTATTTTTCCATGTTTGTCGCTCTGTTCACCAATCCCGATACATGTAGTAGTCAGCGACAAAAGTTCTTTCCGTTTGATTAAATTAGTTTCGTAAAGAACTTCAGAATAGAAGGCAGTGATACCAACCCGTGGGGAAAATCCCATATCGTGGGAGTTTTTGACCTTATTTTCTTGGAAAGGGATAATAAGTAGCATATATGGGATTTTTCGAGAAGATCGAAATTTACGGCTTATTCATTTAGATATTGTAAATGAAATGAAATCTTTAAGTTTAACGTCCCACGCTTATGCCGGTTAGGCTAAAGCAGACGGTGGTAATGAGAAATGAGTGAAATGGTGGAATGAAGAAAGTGGAAGGAAACGGGAGAGCCCCGAGAAAACTCACGAGCACGGTGTTTGTCCACCAAAAATTCCACACGGCGCGAGCTGGGATCGAACCAGGGACCCCAAGCACCGGAGGTGAACGCTCTACCACTGAGCCACCGCGCCCCCTCATTTAGATATTGTAAAAAGTGACTAACAGAGAGAAATTTAACTTTTAATATTATAGCATACTTTTAAATATTATAACGTGGGAAACTCATACGTGAAATGGGAATTTTTGGCTCTCGACATGGGATTTCGTAATATTTCGGGTTGGCATCACTGATAGAAGGACAATTTGAGTTCAGTTTTCAATAAATTAAATAGAATGTAATTTTCTGTACGTTCCAGCCATACCACGATTATTCCCACAATACATGTTAACAAACGGAAAGAACTTTTGTTGTTGACTGTACATCTATCTAGACTCCATACTAGGGATGACCAATTTCGGAGTTTTTACTTTTCAGAAGGAAGAAAAATTCCGGATTTTTTTTCCGAATTTCGGAATTTTCCGAAATCCGGAAAATTTCAGTCATCCCTACTCAATACCGTTCAGTGTATCAGAACCAGGTGAAGACGAATTTTCTTCTCACTTCCCAAAATAACGATACTTTACTGAAGGACATATATATAAAGTGAACTTTTGCAAAACGGCCCTAACGATTTTGTTCATATTTTACAAGTCAATATTTCATTAACAACCCTGTAACATCGTGTAAATTACTTTTGAGAGAAAACTCCAGATTTTGTTCTTGGGAGTAATTTTTTTCGAACTTTTTATTATTTATTTATTTATTTATTTCACGAACGATTCAGGCACTTTCGTTCATATTTCAAAAATGTTTCATTAATAAGCTTCTCCATAACAATGGACAGATGGCATTAAAATACGATGATTCACAATCTACTTGGACATGTAAAAATGAAATCTTTGAGTTTTACGTCCCACGGTTATGCCGGTTAGGCTAAAGGAGACTGTGATGATGAGAGATGAGTGAAATGGTAGAATGAAGAAAGTGGGAGGAAACGGGGGAACCCCGAGAAAACCCACCAGCACGGTGTTTGTTCACTACAAAGTCCACACGGCGCGAGCTGGGATCGAACCAGGGACCCCAAGCACCGGAGGTGAACGCTCTACCACTGAGCCACCGCGCCCCCCTACTTGGACATGTATACTGATACAAACTATAAAACGAGTTGTGACCAAATACATTAAAATATTTTATTACCCTTCTTTATAAAACTCTCCGTTTCTAATAGATATTCTTCTTTTTAATGTATGTTTTTTATATAAAGTTATATTCAGAAAACGTAGTACTTCAAACATCAACAAATCAAGGGTAAGGGGGAAAACGAGGAATGTCCATGTATATGCTTTACCGGGTGATTTGTCCTATTTGCTGCTGACTCTTGGTACTATTTGACTGTATATGCCATGCATGCGTAGATGTAGAAATATCTATGTAAAAAGAGGCAAGAGTTTTGAGTAACCCTATTCTTTTTTTAAGCGGTTTTCAATATTAAAATGCCATTTTCTCGAAAATAGACTTTTGTGACATTTCTTCTTTTTTTTTCCTTAATGTAGTCTAAAATAATTACATCACTCAAAGGAAATGAATTTTTTCAATTTAACGTTCCACGATTATGCCCTTCGGATTAAAGAAGATAATGATTAAGGCAAGTTAATGATGATAGAATTGGTGGAATGAGAATATGGGAGGAAACAGGAGTACCCGGAGAAAATCCACGATGTTGTCCACCACAAACTTACTTGGTCGGGGATCGAATCAGGGACCCCGCTTCAGAGGTAAGCGCTCTACCACTGAGCCACCGTGCCCTCTATACATCACTTAAAATCTCCAAAATGTCTACAATATTAAACTTCATTCCCCCAAAAAACAGCCATAGGCTAATAAATAAATAAATAAATAAATAAATAAATAAATAAATAAATAAATAAAAAGAACATATCAACAGAAATTCAAGCAACAACTTGCCCAATAATTTACCTTTCTTCTGACCTTCCCAACATTCTCCCCGGTGCTAATCAGAAACGACCCCCCCCCCTTCCCAATCGCTCAAGACGACAGTTTCGTCGATTCCGTCCGCCCTCCTAGCTTCACTGTCGACTTCCACGAGAAGCATGGAAACTCCTCGTTGAACCCGTCAGCCATTATGGACCCTATCGTCAATTTCTTCAGCCACCATCGCCATTTTGCTGCCCTTTATAACCACCACTGACTTCTAAATTAATCACACTAACATACCCTATTGACTTTCTTGTCTCCTAGGATTTTCCCGACTTTGTCCCCTCCACGGGCTGCATCAGCCTTCATGTTGATCTCCATCCCTTACTTAGGACCTCGACCTTCTTAGCCGTATTTTCTGAGACTCACCGACCACTTGTCGATTCTCCTGTCCTCCACACCGATCTCTGTTCTGTATTCGAGCGTCAGACAGCGCCAAGTACACTGAGAAAAATCCCTTCTCCGGATAGCAGTATATTGTACAAATATGGGGAATTCTCTTGATTATTACAGAAATCAGTAGGGAGCATACTGTACGTTATCCATATGTTACATAGGCCCTTAGATGTTACATCGTGTTGTTGCAGGATGTCTAATATCTAACAGTCTTCCTTATATTATATATATATATATATATATATATATATATATATATATATATATATATATATATATATATATATATATATATGTTATATACGTCCATTTGTATGTGAGATCCTGACCGCCTATATTGTCTCATACGGGAAAGTACGTATAGATGGAACACTTATACAAAAAGTATTATAAAACATGCATTTTCAGTTACATGTTTGCTGTACGTTAAGTCCAAAAACTACAAGATTTACAAATGTAACATACGATTTTACTTACGCCACATATGATTTTTTTCTGAGTGTACATTTGACTCTTTCTGCGCCACTGATACACGTTATAAAACCAAGTCGTGAACAAATAGACCCTACATCTAAATTACCGTCAAATGGGGTGAATAGAAACACATTTTTGGCTATATGAGTATATAAGTTTGGTGACGTTAAAGATTTCGCGTATCAAAGTAATCCAAAAAACCGGTCTTAATATGCTAATGAAGTTAAGTAAACGTCATATTAATTTATCAACTCCACTTTTCTTCACCTTGATTTTTCTTAATGTTTTTATTCACCCCATAGGTAGGGGTGAATAGAAACAATGACTTTATTTTCATTGTTGTTCCTTTTATACTATTGGAAAGGTAAAAAGAAACAGTGTGTTTGTTGAAACGAATTATTTATTTGATATCTGCAAGATATAAGTTCAATAAGACCAACATCATCTAAGTTACAAACTTATAAAACAATACAATGTACAAAGTAGGTACTAACGACCATACAGTTTTGATGATATTTGAAAAAAAGACTTAACTACTGAAATTACTAGGGAAACTTATCATATACTTAAAGCGTGCTGACCAACTCCTAATAGGACCCAACAGTTTTTTCACAATATCTTCATGTAGTAAGAACGATTCTTCAAAAGTTTCTGAAAATTTCATTGTTTTTGGTGCTCTTATAAAACACTCCTATATATCCACCATGTTCACAATTTCGCACTTGGGTAGTGAATAGCCTCACCGAGTATTTTAGCTTCCCATAAACCTTTACCACAGCAAAATCACCAGCTTTAGAAAACCATCATCTAGTTCGTGATCGTCTGGAATGTTGTGTTCTGGAGTGTTGCCTTTATCCTCTTCCGACAATACACGGGTTAAACTTAAATCTTTGTCACTATCGTGAAGAGAATAATAGTCGAAGCTCTCTGATGACGAGTGTTCTACAAGCATCAACTTTCTTGTTCGTGAGAGATCCGTTCCTTCCGTTGCTGTCGGAGTAAGAGAGCCCAGGTTGCGTTTCGTTATGATTTGATGAAAATGTATCATTTTGAGAAAAACAAACCAAAGTTTTTACCAGAAACAACATCTATTCGTACTCTCTTCTTCAGGTGTTTAATTTTTTCATCTTCTCGCATGCTCTTGAGAAGACCCATAAGGGAACGGTCTACAGTCTGAGATGTCTCTTGCTGTTCTGTTTCTTCTCGTTCAGTGTCTCTTTTTGGCAGCATCCTCAGTACTTGGTCTCGACAAAGGGGAAAAATTCCACACTTTTCAAATCCAGCCCTTATATTTAACTCCTCCTCCTTTTTTTTTTAAAAAAAAAAAAAAGAAGACGGAAATTTGTTCTTAGAGATGGTTGATTCATTCCTATCAGGTCCTTTTTTTCGCTCCTCAAGAATTTTCCACTCCTCAAGAAGTGTTTCTATTCACACCATTAATTAAAAATCATAGCAAAAACCCGGCAAAGTTAAATTTTGATTACAAATAATTTACAAAAGGAAACCTTTTACTATGAACCTCATTAAATGAAACAACAAACTACAAAATAGGCATATGTTCAAACGCAACAAATATGAAAATGTCATACTTACCAAGAAAGTTTGCGGAGCGCCAAAATACCGTGTAGGATTTCAGTAACATATTAACGCTGCTGCCATCTACCTCAGTGTTCCCAACTCACTAAAACATTTTGTCTCTGCTGTGAACACTTTAGCCATATAAGACTATGTTAAGAAATTTCAGTTTTGTTGATTAATTTATCGTCCAGATAAATCCAAAACTAATCTGGGAGTGTTTGTTTCTATTCACCCCCATGTTTCTATTCACCCCATTTGACGGTATTTTAATAACTTTCTTCAAAAATGCTTTTAACATTTCTTTTTAATATAAGTTATATTTTATATAAACGTATATAGAAAACGTAGCTTCTCAAGTATCAACAAATGTATGTATGTAACGAAAAATTATCTCTATGGCATATGGAACCCGGAGGTTCAATGCTGCATTCAGAAAAGTCCTCCAATGACTTCTGTCTTTATTTAGCCAACTGGATCCAGTTTCTACTTTGTACTCATTTTCTGTAAAATCCATCCTAATATTGTCGTCCTATCTGCGCCTCGGTCTTCATAATAGTCGTTTTCCTATTTGGATTTCCAGTTAAAACTTTGAAAGCGTTCCTGCTTCCTTCCATTCTGGCTACATGACCTGTCCATCCGAGCCTCCTAGACTTGAACCTAATGTATATAAAACTGATAGAAGCCGTAACAATTAAAATCTCCAAAATTGGTTACAATATTGAACTTTATTTTTCCCAAAAAGCATAAAATAAACAAACAACAACCTGTCCGACACTTCACCTCACTTTTAACCTCCACAACATATATGTATTGTGATTTGCACCTCAATACAATAAGATTAGTTTTTATTAAATTGTCCTTGTTAAGAAAAATATTATCATTTTAAGATATTTTTATTACAAGCGACGAGTGACTTTATACCAAAAAACACGAGCGATTTCTCATACATTGAATTTCTAATTATTTTCCACTCTTTCCGCGAAGATTTTCGATATGCATTTCTCTCTTCATAAAGAACAAATGGTCGGAGCGGAATAACAGGAATAATAATAACAGTAATACACAACAAACTCTCTATGCACTTCAAAAATTAGGCCGAACGCACATATGCTTGGAACTCTTCCATCTATCTTCTCACATCTACGAACTTTGAATTTGATCCTTTTACAGAACTACATGGTATCATTTACCAGATTTTTATCAACGGGAGAAGGAAGGAATATGCACTATATACATTCTACAGCGGCATTGCCTAAATCGAAAACTGCCTTCTTCAAGTGGTTGGACGAAGTTCACGAACACACAAGATTGAATCGGCAATGGAGCAAAAACAATCATATCGTTGTTGAGTTTTAAATTTATTTCTTTAATACACTACTAATAAATTTGTTCAGTGCTTCTTACTTCCTTGGAAGGTCAGTTCAGTAAGCTTTTATAGACTGTAAATCTCTGTAATTGTATGAATAACAGAATGAGTCACTCACCAGGTTTCTCACTCGCGCAAGAGTTTGGGTTACCAAAACTGTTTTATACAGGGTTCCTACTGATCTGGAGAAGTCTATTTCCCTGACTTCTCCCTGACCTTTGGCAGGAAATTTCCTGACTTTCATTAAAGGTGTCGGATGACGTTGACACTAAAGTAAGGAATAAAGAACACTAAAATATCTATATATGAAAATTTATTCTACAGAGACAAATAGTAATCAATTGCTCATACGTACATTCCATTTCCATAAAAAATCTGAGCAACGTCCCTGGCTAAGCTGAAGTTAGTGTACAATTAATGTTAGAAAAATATAATTTATAAAATTTGCATGACTTTCCCTGATTTCCAGTCTGTTTCCCTGAGTTTCCCTGACTTGCACCATTTTCCCTGACTTCCCTAACTAGTAGGAACCCTGTTATATATTTAGTCTGTCCGTGTGTTTGTCTACACAGGAGAAAAAAAAAATCAAGACATACTGGATAGATCACAATCAATTTTGGACACAATGTTGAGGGTCAACGTTGATGAAGATGATACTCACAGCCGAAATGGTAGAAACTAACCACTTCCGGTTTTAGCGTTGATCACTATAGCGTAAAAACTATAATAGATAGCAAGAAGCGGATTTCAGGTATCAATTGCTAGTTCCAAGACTATAGTCAATCTCCAGTCTAATCTCTTCACTAACACCAAAAGTAGTAGAAATCTAGCTACTATCACTTCCCGTTTCAAGATTCATTGAGAAAGTACCGCGTTATACAAACCAAAACCAAACTCTCTCACGGAGTGTACATGTGACACTGCTACTTCTTTCAACAGCAGCTTAACGCTCCTTTACGTCACTCAGAAAGAGAGATAAGATTTAACAGAGGATCTGAACCACAACCAGTTATTACTGGAGATCGAAATTTGGAACGAACAGTCAGATACAATATTAAGTTGGATATATAAAAAATGATAGCTCCAAGCTATACTTAATATTTTTTCTGACATCTTATTCAATTAGTTATCAGGCAATATATTCCATGGTATATAAGTTATTTTGCGTGTGTTTATGTGCAAGAACTATCAAATATATTGTTTACTAATACAGTGCACACTGCAGACGAGCTTTTATTTTGGGGAACGGCTAACAACTTCAACTATTCTATGTCCTAATCGGGAATCAAAGCCAAATACTAAAGATATGACTGCTATTTTGGAAACATTTAATTATCTATTGCCCTTATCACGAAATAAAGTAAAAATATCTTACTTTTGAAACTCCATTATCTATATCTATCTATCTATCTATCTATCTATCTATCTATATATATATATATATATATATATATAGGGTTATTTTGTGGAATATGGGCAGTCCGATAATATGGGCAGAGCTAAGCTTTTCATAGTACCACTGGAAGAGGAAATAGGTAGGAACGAAACCTGGTAGTTGGGAACACTGAGTGGAGTATTGGCACAACGAAGAGACAGCGTCGTGGTGTTCGGCTTCAAGTTCGTGGTATTTTGGAAGAAAAAAGGGAGGCAATCTGCATATTTTCTATTGTATATTTTATTGTTTGTAAAATATAAGGCATGCCAAATAAGAGATTCACCCGAAATAAACGTTTGGGTAGAAAAATCGCCTTGGTGAGTGTAATCTGTGAACATTACATCATAGTTATCCGAAATTTGAGGGAACTCGCACGATATCTTCTTGCTGCAGTGTTGCAACTTACTAAATAATATCACTATGGGGAAAATGAGCATATACGTTTTGTATAAAACGGGCAGATGTATTGAACATAGGATAAGTACATTTTGGAGAAAATCGAATAAAAGGATTCACATAGTTAAGAAGTTCATCATCATGAAAGAATACAAGCATATTTAAAAATACATATTTCTGAAAAATTATAAATAAATTTACTAATTTATTTTCTTCAATATTGTACTTAAGTAGCATTACAACTTGACTTCTTTCTATTCGATTCGCTCAGTGGTCACAACACTGGAGAATTAATCCTTTGATACAATCTTTAGCATTTATTTTGTATTAGGTACTAAATGTGAAAATATATAATCTTGAATCGAGTACAGGATCCATAATATTAAAAGTGACCATATGCGGTTTAAAAAAAAATCAAGTACAATATTGCAGTTAATACAGCAAACAAGCAGGTTTGAATTGTTGGCACTTGTTCAATAACTCAGCCGGATGTGTTTCCCAAACATTGCAACTGTAAGGTAGCGAGAAAAACAAAAACATCAAGTGAGAACTAATTAGCCCTAACATAGTCATTGCCACTAGTGTTGATCATGAGACAAGACGAGACGAGACTTGAACCTGTCTCGTCTTATCTCGTAAAATAGGTGTCTCGTCTCCTCTCCTCTCATCTTGCAAACACAATCATAAAAGTTTTCGAAACAAACGTGACGAGACGAGACAGGTAGGGAAGGTATCGTCTCGAGTTTCAAAAGTCCTGTCTCTTCTCGTGGTCATCACTAATGGCCACAGCTCTTATAAGCACTGTTGGAAACAAATGGTCTGCAAATGAATACAAGACCAAGACATGTAGTTTGTGAAAAAGGGAAGAACACTACCTACTCTATCAGTCCTAAAGAAAAAGGGGAGACAGTGACCATATTAGCGTGTTGTAATGCTGCGGGAAATTATCTCCCTCCCTTCGTCTTGTTCAAAGGTAAACGGCAAAGGCAGGAATTCGAAGACCATCTTCCTCCTGGAAGTCACATTCCTATGACTGATAGCGGATACATAACTTCTGAGGTATTCTTCACTTTCATCAAACAGTTTGTAGCGTATCTTGGTGTTACTTTAGACAACCCCGCGCTTTTTCTTGTGAATGGTCACGACACTCATTGTAGTAATCTTGCAATGCTGACATATTGTAAAGACAATGGGGTGTGCTTGGTGTGTTTTCCTCCTCACACACAGACAGGTCACGAAGACAGACAGGTCTCTCTTCAAACCATTGAAGAAATACTTTTATGAGTTTGCGCACATGTTTGTGCGTAATCACCAGGATGGCGCTTTCACCAAACTTGAATTTTGTGACATATTTTCACAAGCATGGCAAAGGTCGGCACATGGAGCAAATGCCACTAATAGATTCCGTGCAACAGGAATTTGGCCATTTAATCCACATGCAATTCCAGACGAGGTTTTCATCAGAGAAGACGTAGAAGGTGCTATCCAAGCAGAGTCTTCGGCAAGACGATCTACAAGCTCCAATGCAGAAACTTCACAACAACCTGATGAAATTCCTGGTCCCTCCGGCATGCAACGATGTCGCACAGGCTTACAGAGGCAACAGCAACATCTTCATAGAACAACACTGCCTTTATCAAGACCATCTGCTATAGCCAACGCAGCGAGTACGGCACAATTCATCGCAAGAAAGCTTCCCAACAACCTGATGCAACTCCTGGTCCTTCCGGCATACAACGATGTAGCAAAGGCTTACAGTGGCAACAGCAACAACAGCTCCCTCCCACAACACTTTTTTCATCACGTTCGTCAGATTCGTCGGTAAGTTTGGTGGAGGACCAACAGCAAAGTCTACCAGACATTCTTCATTCTATTCCTCCTGTTCCGAAGATAAAGCTCCCAGACAGGAGAGTGAACTCTCTACGTTGATGCACCAGAGAACTGACTAGCGACGCGGAAATAAATGAATCAGTTGTTAGAAACAACAAAAAAAAAAAAAAAAAAAAAAAACTGGAAGAAAAGGCAAGTTTTCAGTCATCTAAACGAGGGAAGAAAGTAACAACGAGCAATAGTGTTCAATCGAAATGTCCTATTTGTGCCGTTGATTTTATCTGAAACACATGGAGAAGGTGGGTTGAGTGTCAGATGTGTGCGGCGTGGTATCATGAGTTGTGCGTTGGTACCGGGTCTCGAGGTGAGTTTATCTGCGTTAAATGTAAGTTTTAATACAGACATTGTAGTGAAACAATGCTCATTAGGGAACAACTGTACGTTATATCTAATGTATCCAAATATGAGCGTAGTTTGAGATCGTGGCTCTGATCTCTTATTATTTTCATGTTTCGTAATTTAGTTTTCTTACTTTTTCATATTTTTTTGCATTTTATTTTCGTGAATAATGGATTTAAAACGAATTAGTTAAAACAATTATTATTATAACCAAACAGTACGCCTGCCCATATTATCCAAACTACCTGCCCATATTACACATATACTTCGGTTAATATGGACATTTGAAGTAAGGTTAGTATTTAATATTTCCTTGCAAGACCCTTATATATTAGTGAACATAAAATCCATGAAAGGGTAAGTAAGGTATCATTCTATTTTTTTGTAACATTTCTTGTCATATTATTTATTGATGAATATAAGTAATATTACATTTTGTTTTTTTCTGCCCATTTTACCCAAAATTACCCTATATATATATATATATATATATATATATATATATATATATATATATATAAATGAAAGTGACTACGTTTGTAACTTAATAACTCTTGAACCTCCCGACCGATCCCGATCAAAGTTTTAATATAGATTAGGTTCGAGCGTGGGATTTTTTAAATATATAATTTCACTTTGATAGTACAACTTAGAGAAGAGGGAAATATAAAAATGACCGATATTGGTGTCGAATCTATAGTTTTCGGGGCCACTGAGATGAACAGTGACACTTCCGATGCCATTTAAATCAAAATTCTGCGTTGCGACTTAGTGAAGGAGGAGAGACAAAAAATTATCGAAAATGACCGATATTAGTTTCGAATCCATAATTTTCGGGGTCGCTGAGATGAACTTCCGATCCCATTTAAATACAAAAACAGCCACAATAGTAATATTTAATTTTCATTTATATAGATTACTTATTAATTTCTGATTTTTTATTATATTTTCTTTGTTTCTATCGTAGTGCGCTTCAGTAATAGCAAAAACTGACTGACTAACGGAATATATTGCTAATATTTGATATTTTAACCCAGCGAAGGGAGTACTTGACGCGTCTTATATAAAAGCGTTCTGCAAAAGAAGACAACAGACTACAGTTCAAAGCTACTGCTGATCTTCGGAGCGAAACACACTTGCACATGTCTGTTATGGCGAACAGTAATTTACGAATTTTGTCATGTTGAGCACCCGCCGACGTAACTGATATCTACAGTAGGGGATGGTAAATAGTTTCAGGATAATTTGTTACGTTTACGGTTGTATAAACGCTGTATATGACGCAAATGTTCAACTCCTTCCAACAGGGAACAACCTCATCGTTTGAAACATAAGCACATTCTGCGCTTGAGTAGTTTCTTAAACAGAGTCCCATGATTCAAGAAAATGTGGGCTGAAAGGAATTTTCTGCGTTAATAAATACTAGAACTAATAAATTTAGTTGTTCGGTTTAGTGACAACACTATCATTCCTTTCTATTTAGCTTTAGATTTTCTTGGGGGCTGCGGTGCCTCAGTGGTAGAGCGTTCACCTCTGGTGCTTGGGGTCCCGGGTTCGATCCCAGCCCTCGCCAAGTGAACTTTGTTGTGGACACACACCGTGTGTGGAGGTTTCCTCGGGGTTTTCCCGTTTCCTCCCACTTTCTTCATTCCACCATTTCATTCATTAAACATCATCACCGTCTCCTTTAGCCTAACCGGAATAATCGTGGGACGTAAAACTCAAAGATTTCATTTTTTAAGATTTTCTTTCTTTTTTTTTTTAAATCCCTGCATCATACAGAAAATCTATGAAAAACATAAATTTGCTCTTAGTCAATTGAAACTTTGTGTACACTACTGAATTTAAGGTAATCTCATAATGTTTCCGTGTAATCGGAATTACCAGATTCGATATCGTGAGAGTACAGGATTTGCTATTGACTTAGTATTGCACGCTACTGCAAAGCATTTCTATTTACGTGGTTGTCCTCGAACTCATGAAAAACAACTGAAACAGTCAACGTGCTCATCACGCATCACGCAACAAAAAAGTTGTCTTGTTATCCATAATACTGTACTTCATTGGAAGTTGGGAGATCACGCATGCCTAGTAGAACGTAGTAATGAATCCAAGGGTTGGACCAGAGTTAATTCCCCCAGAGATACAATATTCTTCTTCCAAGATTATATGGGCTGCGGTGGCTTAGTGATAGTGCGTTCACCGCAGAGCATGGAGTCCCTGGTTCGATCCCATCTCACGCCAAGTGAACTTTGGGGTGCACAATTATTTTGTGCGTGGGTTCTCTTGGGGTTTCCTGCCATTTTCTTCATTCCACTATTTCATTTATTTCTCATCATCACTGTTTCCTTTAGCCTAATCGAGATAAGCGTGGGACGTAAAGCTTCAAGATTTCATTTCATTTCGAAGACAATATTTCCTTTACTCTACACAGTCTGTGGGAATACGATTTTTATGGAAATCAAGCAACATAAATGAGCTGAAAATATTATTAATTAGTGTTGTCTACAAGACGAGAAGTGTATTGTCATATTCGATATTAGATGTGAAACATGACAATTTTCGTCTTATTTTCGAGACGAGACGAGCAATTTCTCAAGTTTTGTAGGTAACAGTAGTTCACTTTTAAGTCTTACATCTCAAACATTGTTTTAGTGTTACATAAGTCATACTTTAAAAAAAAAAAGAAAAAAAGAAAAGAAAAGAAAAAGAAAAAGAAAAGTATAAATTGTGGAGTTTGATGCAATAAGGGGGGGGGGAGGAGTCTGAAATATTCATTTTGAGAAAAACGAAGTTGAAAATTTTAAGCAGCGTTTTTCTTACATAAAACATCATCATCATAAAATATGCAACATCATTTTATTTCAGTTGTTGGACGGTACACGACTGCATTTTGGTGTTTGGAGAGAAATGAACAGCTTTTAGCGGGACAGAAACAGGGTTATCAGTTGATAGACGATGTTTTCACGCTACTTTGTCTAATATTGCTCTTATTTCAAAGAGCTGCCCTCACCTCCAGAATCTAGATACTGAGTTAAAATTTTGACTGGAGGCTAAACAAGCATGATAAAAGCCATTTATGTGTTTGATGCAAAAAGGCCGTAACCTCGCTTACACCCTTATTATATCAATCTACTCAATTGATAGAAGAAATTGTACGTCGCAAGTCATTACACAAAATACTCTAATAATATAGTTTAGATGATATATTACACCCTTCATGGACCTCTCGTAACGTGGAAGGATTCTATAGTCCAGAAAGTAGTATAACGTCGTTGGCTTCCCGCGCTTGGACCTGCTCGTCACTGGGGATGTGGTAAGAGGGTAGCCAATCACCACCCACCATTCACCACGAGTAACCAAGCTGGCCAATAAACGTCACTACAACTTTTCGCGGGAAGCCAACGACGTTATACCATCCGTACTTTAATAACTTGTAGATCAAATTAACAAGAAAATCTGGTCATTATGTACATAATTTACAAAACCAGAAAAGAACATTTTGAAGACGAGGCGACAAAAGTTTTCAGAGAATGCAGAATAGACCAGATGTGAAAACTGGGCAACATTGTTATTAATTAATATAACGTTACTCTTGAGCTCCCTTATGGATAAGGAGTTAGCCTATGCGCCTTTGGCGCGGGAAACCCGGGTTGGAATCCCGACAAAAGCTCATGTGGTTCGGATACATGTTAAGCTGTAGGACCATGTCTTAATAGCTATGCTGCTGAAAGGGAAGCTAACCTCGAAATCACTGACTCTCAGCTAATGTCTGGGGCTAGTAGTTATGAAGAGCTGTCTAAACCTGAATATCGCAAATTTGTGTTACTGTATTGTTTCTACTAACATAATTCGTAAGCAGAGTTATAATAAATCTTCGAAAATTCATGGCTCCCAGTAAAGAAATTAGTAAATGAATTTAAAAGGTTAGGAATAACCAAGCATAAATATACTGTAAACGCTGTAAAGTGTTAATTCAGAGCCCACAAAACTGGCTTAAGAGTCTTCATCCCGGCGAAATTAAAATATCGCTAATTTTACAGTAATTATGTGATATCTTCAAATAGATAAAAGGTAGTCGAAATGTGGAACAAGAGCGCCCTAGACAATATTATTTTACATGAGAAACCGTTATCACGACTCACTTATCTGCTTTCGATTTCGAGCCATTTTGAAAATTGGCATTTATTTTCGCGTTTCTAAACAGCTGAAAACGGGAAACCGCTAGGTGACTTGTGATAACTGTACCTAACGCAAAATAATATTGTCTAGGGCGCTCTTGTTCCATATTTCAATTATCTTTTATCTATTTGAAGATATCACATAATTACTGTAAAATTAGCGGTATTTTAATTTCGCCGGGATGAAGACTCTTAAGCTAACGTATCTTTTTGAAAATCAGAAAAGTCGCCCATGCTATTTTTCTATATTATCCGTTCGCTGCACACTGCAGTTCTACTGCAGCTGATGTAGTATGGAGTTTCCGCTTACACACCACTGTCAACAGTCCAAAAATGTGGTCGCCGCTTGACCATTGCCAACCCACACATCTGACCTGGCACCATTGAGTGCTACCACAACAGAGACCGGCTTCGGCAAAATTCATACCAGCTTTAGCTGAAACCAAAAACACTTTCGGACAAAACTGAAAATGATTGCAGTGAAAACCGAACCGATTTTGGAGGAAACTGACATGTCGATTTTCCTAGAAATCGTTTTTCATAAGACTGGTTTTTCCCATTTTTCTAGTATGAATCGATAGAAAGCGTTGTTTCTTAGTCCGACAATAAACAATCGCACTATAGTCATGAACGCAGTAGTCAGTGATCGCACCACTACCACGCTCATCACGAATGGTAAAGCGAACAATGGCAGAAGAATATGCGAAGATTCACCATGAAAGTACAACAATGATTATGATGATGATAATTCCAGTTTTTCTCTTCTTTTCTTGTTTTCATAGGCAGATGTATTTGCTCTCACAAAGATGGACGCGTGATAGATACCAACACGATAACAGAACTCGTTTCATGCAAATTTAAACACAATACGCTATTTACAACCATACGACACACACATTACAACGCTACGAGACCAATTCTTTTTAAAATAATATACATATACAAGTATAATTATAACCTACCGTTAGAGGTGTAAGTAAATCTGTAGCTGGTATCTTTTTCATCTTTCATCTAACTACTTTTTCAAAAGAAGTTTAGAGCAACAACTGTGTAACAGAAATTCAATTAAATTAGCATGTACAACAGAAAACATGATTCACTCCTAATTTTGGAACACTTTTGAAACGAAATCAGAAAAAAAAAAATACATGAATGAGTCATTGTCCACCATGCAGTTTGCTACACAATGACAGTGGGATTGTGATGATAACATACGTCAACATCTGACAGGGATATGACAGATTCTTTTAGCTTTAGGGCACTGAATCAGGATCGCATGTCCCCGTTACGGTCAAATCTGAGAAGTAGGTACTGCAAATATTAAAACGGCTAAAGAAACCTTGGGTGCATCTTGGTCAAACATATGCATTCACCATTTGTTTCCCGATACGCCTAATTTAACGACAGACGGGTAAGCAGATTGGCCTGATTTTATATACAGATGGTTATCAACATAATGCAATACATGATGGCAGTGGCGGTAATACAGAGGGTGCATGTGCAGCAACTGGCCGTCATTAGTGGTGAGTTAGGTGACCGCCTGCAGTACATGCAGTGGGACAGAACGTGTGTGGAACTGGTCAGGCTACTATAAAATGTGAAGACCTCTGTTGAATTTTAAGAGGCCAAATTGTTGGTGAAAGTATGTTAGATGTGTCGCAAAGAGTGCCCAAGATAATGACAGCCTTTAGAACTCATGGCGAATCACGGGCGGTGAGTTATAGTGGAGAGGACGAAAGAAAAGTCTGAATAACAGCGATCGCCATTGTTATTGATATTTGTAAATGTAATAATAGCAACAGGACTTACTACTTGGCTTTCGAGATACAACCGAATTTTACATTTTTCTTTCCCCTTTACGATAGCCTACTTTACCTTGATTTGAGATTTTCAAATTCCATCCTAATTTCCCACTGAAACAGTATCTGTAATTCAACAAGGAAATACCTAGGTAATTATATATGATGAAAACGTTCAAATTTATATAGTGAAACCTCTACTAACGGACACCTCCCGTAAAGGACATATTTTATAATCCCCAAACACTGTAGTAGGAAAAAACATATTGGCAAACCTCTCTAAAGCGGACACACTCTAGTACGGACACGGACAGTCTTTTCTGTCTTTTATAGTTATTATTTACCTCCGTATTACGGACACTTTCTCTAGAAACAAGTTGAAAAGTACAGTAAAAATACATTTTTAGTAATTCATACATGTATCACTAAGGAAGCATTATGACAGCATTTTGCCTTCTCTGCTGTCTGCTTGCAATCCAGACGAAGCGCCTCTATTTAACAACAATGTCATATCTTTTGCTTGCATCCCACTCCCACCCAAACTGTTTTAGACACAAAAGTGATTGATAAGTGTCCGCCGTTTGGAATGACATGTTATTCTACTGTCCCGCTGGAATCTCTAACCAAGCAAAAGACAAGTTTAGTATTTTTTGCCCACGGGCACGCATATTGTCCCAAAAAAGACACTACTGGACTGTAATAAACCACAAATTAAAGCGACATACTGAAAACGTAGTAAAGTGATAAGTATAAAGTGCAGAGAACTATAACATCTTATTTCCATGTTATCCCTCGAACGTAGAGTATTGGATGGCGGAGGATAATGCAGGTATAGTAACATTTTAGCAACATTCGTAAATATATGATTCATGCAAAAAATATTTGTTTCGAATTGCATATTAACTTGTTTACTCATTTACGTAAGAAAATATTGAACCCTCCCTAAGGCGGACACCTCTCTATAGCGGACAATTTTTTATTCCCCACGGCTGTCCGCTTTAGAGAGGTTTCACTGTAGTAATATGGCCGATGGCAAATACTTTACCATTTTATATCGAAAGGTCAGATCCACGGGCATTGTAACAGAACGGTGCTTGAGAGACTGACCGTAGAAATTCAAACTCCGATTAGTGATAATTTCACAGCCTTGTTTTATTACAAATGTAAACTCTTTAGTCAGTTGAGAGGAGGGCGTGGATCATGGGGTCTCAGTTAATGACGATGGGTTTTGGTGGGTCAGAGTGGGTCATGGTGAGTAGTGGGTTGTGAGTCAAAAGGTCATGGGTCAAGTTTCACTGACCCACACCATCTCTGGTACATACTACCCAGGTCTAACTACAACAGAACCTTAAGATCTACTTAGAAAACCTGAACTACAAACTACTTGGGTTTCTAGACCCAATGAACCTCAGTAACTCATTTGGTCACAGTATTTTGACCCTTATCCTAACACCAAAATTTGCTTCGAACCATGATGGTAGTCCTATTTTGGTGTATGGTACATTCTGAATGAACACCCAGTCACGTTTTCAAACAATATGTTAGTAACAACCTTAAGAGATACAACTTCGTGACGGAAAGAACGGAGAGATTTTTTTTTTTTTTTTTAAGTTTTTTGCTTAACAGCACGACAAAAATAGACTTTTCGCAACAAGCACGAATAATCTACAACCTGTCACATACATTTCCTTGTAAATAGTGCTAACAGCGGTAATTATCTCCTGCTTCAATTGCATTCCTTTTGGCTAAAAACAGTTTTTCAACAACTCGTATTTCTTCTTCTGCGAGCCCTGCCCTGCCTTCTGTTTGCGTTGTAATAAACGAAATAATATTTGCTGCGCACCGACAACAGTTATTGGCGGTACGAAGGGATGGATGGATGGATATCTAAACAGGACGAAAATCCACTCAATTATACTTCCTGCCAAGGTCATAGTAGATATTAACACGATTATCGAAAAATATTCCTTCCGGTCGTCATTTTTTAATTCTTTCTTTGTCTTTACAGAATACAATAAAAAGAAATGCTACTGGTTACAAAAATGTCTTAATTATTTCTTTTTAGAAAGTGAGGTACTGCGCATTTTACACGTTCACGCAGTTTAGAGTTATATTTCCTCAAATAATAATAATAATAATAATAATAATAATAATAATAATAATAATAATAATAATAATAATAAGCAACATATTAGTGCTTAATAACCGAAGGTTTCTTATAAACATGAAAACTTTCTCCGTGACAGACATTCTTTCTTCTTTTAAAAAAATCACACCACGAAAAGTATTCTGGTATTATCGGGAGGTCACTTGCTTCAAACTTTCATGCTCCACAGTTATCTGCTAACTTCGTCTTTATATAAGAAAACAGCATGAGGTCGAGGTAGCGTAACTCTCACTGAGGTCAAGCGAGTGAGTCTGATCTAGCATAAACTCACTTAGATAGCATAAACGCAAGCCCCTGTGAGGACTAACTACTGAGCCCTCACGAGCCCCAATCTCTGACACACACGCATACACACATTCACATACATATATACACTACCGCTCAAAAGTTTTTGAACACCCCGGATTTTTGTAAGCATCTACTGTGGTATTAAGAGGCCTCATCCCGGCGAAATTAAAATATCGCTAATTTTACAGCAATTATGTGATATCTTCCAATAGATAAAAGATAATCGAAATGTGGAACAAGAGCGCCCCAGACAATATTATTTTGCCTAAGGTACCGTTATCACAAGTCACCTAGTGGCTTTTCGTATGCAGCCGTTTAGAAACGCGAAAATTAATGCTGATTTTCAAAATGGCTCCAAATCGAAAGCAGGTAAGTGAGTCGTGATAACGGTATCTCATGTAAAATGTTATCTAGGGCGCTCTTGTTCCACATTTCGATTATATTTTATCTATTTGAAGATATCACATAATTACTGTAAAATTAGCTGTATTTTAATTTCGCCGGGTAGAGGCCTCTTAATAATACAAGAGAACTTTACCATCTTGCGTCAAAGGTTCTGTTGCCTAAAGCATAGAATTTGACAACAGCTGGATCAAGGTCAGAGACGTACTGTAAATGATGTGTCAAATGATAATTCTTAAAGCTGAAGCCAAAAAAAAAAAAATAAATAAATAAATAAATAAATCTTATATATAAAAGAGAACGCACAAATCCTTTGTTCCCTCATCACGCTAATACGGCTGAACCAATTTCTTTCATTTTTGGGGGGTTATTAGGATTTGGACCCTAGATGGTTTTTATCATATCACTTTAATTTTTAATTACCAGTGTCTTGAGATAATTGACCATTCAAGTGTCCATAACGTACAAATCCTTTGTTAGTTCATCATAGGTAAAAATAAACGTATTTATATGCAACCCGCATGACCGTGTCACTCGGCGGGTTAACATAAATGACAGGCGATATAATGTTAACATTTACTGCAATCTACTATGGTTTTTATCATATCACTTGAAAGCGAAAAAGTAAAAATTATCTAAGTAACAAAGTTTATTGCGTTCCGGGGTGACCGCAGCGAAGCGGGGCGGGTTAACATAAATGACAGGCGATATAATGTTAACATTTACTGCAATCTTCTATGGTTTTTATCATATCACTTGAAAGCGAAAAAGTAAAAATTATCTAAGTAACAAAGTTTATTGCGTTCCGGGGTGACCGCAGCGAAGCGGGGTGAACGCTGCTAGTAAATAAATAAATAAAAGAATGTAACATAGGTACTGGATAATAGAAACAACATTGTGGAAGGTGAGACAACCTATCAGTTTTGTTTGGAAAGTGTAGGCACAGAGGTAGAATGCAGTGGCCGAAATTTTAAAGAAAGAGTATTTTTCCAAATTTTGCTGTTCTTTATAGCTTGTTGATACGCTAACGTTGAAACCGCAAAAATACTATGCTCTGAAAAGTGTTTACGACGGTCAATAAACATCCTTTTCTGGTCAACTGTTGATCAGTGGAAGTGTATATGTAATACTACTAGTCAGTGGCGTATTTAGGGCGGTCTTCCGGGCTTAAGCCCCCCGAAATCTTACTTACTATAGTAAAGTATATTAAATACGGTTCCGTGCATGTAGCGCCCGTAGACTTAGCGCCCAGTGTTTCTGGCTCACAGAAGGAATTTTATATTGATTTTATCTCACAATCAGGGATGTCCAGTTCATTTTACCACTCTTTCCACAGGTCGTTAATTCCTGTTATTTTCTTACATCCATGTTCCGTGTACTTAGCGTCCACTAAGTAAAACTGTTATGAAGAGGGAGAGAGAGAGAGCGAGAGAGAGACAGAGAGACCAGCCAATAGCACTGATTATGACGCTTCAATGAATCATAACCTCCGGGGGAAAGGGTGAAACGCAGAAACGTAGTTATATATATATGTATGTATGCATGTATGTAACTGTACTCCGTGGTATGCAATGCTCTACAATATCTAAATGTACTATAAACTAAGGTTACATATTTAGCTTTTAAATGTGAAAACTATGTAAAACAGACGTAATCTAGAATACCGCAATGAGGATAAGACATACAAAAAACGGTGAACATATTCTCACGACTGAGAACCGGGACAAAATGTAAACTGGCGAAACACCGGGATAAGAGTCTTCATGGAGGTCACGGTGGTTCAGTGGTAGAAACACTCACATCTGGTTCATGGGATCCCTGGTTTTATCCCATCTTGCGTCAAATGGGCTTTGTGGTAGTCAGACGCTGCGTGCATGGATAAACTCGGAGTTCTCTCGTTTTCTCTCACTTTCTTCATTCCACAATTTCATTCATTCTCACAATCACCGTCTTCTCTATCCTACTCCTATCTCCTTAATCGTGGGATGTAAAATTCAAAGATTTCATTTCATTTCAAGAGCTTTCAAACCGGGACTGTCCCGGTAAAAACCTGACATATGGTAACTCTGACTATATAACAACATCGGTTTCGATACCAAAAAAGAAAAAGTCAAATTATCATATGGTATTACACAGTTTCAGAAAAAAAAAAAAAAAAACATCTAACAAGCTAGCCGCATTAAGTCTGATACATATTTCACAACTTTATGCGTAATATAAATGTATATAATTAAGCAATTGATATCATACACTACAAGCACTGAAAAACAACGTAACGTTTTCTAATAAAAAGAACGTTACTTTACGAACCAATAAGTTAATCGCTCTACGAACCTTATTGTACACATTATACCCTAAAGTTACAGCCTTATGCAGTAATCAATTACAATCAGATATTGAACGAGTATGGTGTTTCCTTGAGAATAATCCATCACTAAGTTGAATAAACGCCTTTGAAGGTTAATCGTCTTCCATTTTACTCTCTTCTTCGGTAATTCATCTCGCTACTCTTGTTCGATGCAGTTGAAACCATGGCCTCATCCTTTTCCAATGTCCATCCACAAGGAAGGATGAACAGGTTCAACCTTTTGGAATTTCAAATTCGAAGCTTCTGTCAATTTACTCGTTCGTGTCTCTTTTTGTAATGTTGCTATATGAACGGGTATGTTGCGAGGTAACAAAAGAGGCTAGCAAAGAAATCGAATCGTAAGATCACCATAAGATGAAAGTCGCATACTCCAGAGACTACCTGATACGTAATGTTGATCAAAATAAATTAGGAATTCTTCAGTTTCTTCTGGTAAGATTTGCTGTAAGTAATCCATCCCTTCTGACCCTTGTCAGAGAGAAGGAAAACAAATCCGTCCACCATTCCATAGAAATCGGACTTTCTCATTCTCCCTGTAAAAATTCGCCAATCCCAAGTGCTGCAGTATGTACTTCGTGTTCGTGTGACTTGTCTGGAACGCTTTGGCTTACGACTTCCCTCACTAGCCACGTCTGGTTGTGAATTTAATTTATATATTCCAATATTTGTTTGTTTTATCCCTCCCCGCTGGTCTAGTGGCAAGCACGCAAGCCTTTGGCGTATGAGGTTCAAGGTTCGATTCCTGGTGGGAGAGCATCGAGTAACCAAAGTGGTTCGGGTTCCACCATAATCAGTAAATTCAAGTCTTCCTTAGCCGACCCGGCAAAACCATGGAACGTAAAACTAAATACAAACCTTTTCTTTTTTCGCAAAAGGAACGTTTTATTATGAAGTAAAACACTATTCAGAAATATAATATTAAAATTTGCAAGGAAATTTATTTCTGCGTAACAAAATTTAAAAATTAATTATTCACAGGTAATTGTTTTATTGGATTGTAACGAGTTACAGTATAATTTCCCAAAGACTCTTCTCATACAATTCTGCTGTTCTCACATGTAACACTTCCCAAGTGTAACACTCCGATTTTGATAAAATTTAGCAGGTAGATATTACACATGAAATAAACGAATGCATGTTTTTTCTTTTCAGAGGAAAAACAGTTTTAGGGGGCAAAAGCCCCCACCCAAAATTCTGAAATTTGAGTCCCGAAAGGCAAGAAGTGAACCGAAGTGAATAATATTGTGCACAGATGCTATAAACGTAAAACGAAGGAATAGATGTTTCGTATTTTCCTGGGAAAAACGGTTGGACATAATTGCAACGATAGTTTGTGTAGGAACAGTACGCAAAAATAAAGAAAGAAAGAAAGAAAGAAAGAAAGAAAGAAAGAAAAGAAAAGAAAAGAAAAGAAAAGAAAAGAAATGATTACGTGTTTTTGATTTTGTGCAGAAAAACAAAAGTGTGACAAAGGGTCCCCCTCCTAAAAATACGAAATTCAACTCCACGATCCCAGAAAGAAATATACTGTAATAAATGAAAATGTCCACAAATATTGTAGACGTAAAATGAAAGAATACGTGTCGTATTTTCCTATGAAAACTACCTGCGCTTCTGCTGTAATAATTACTTTTTTTTTTTCTCGGAGGGACTTTAGTCACACCACAGTTTTTCCGCAGAAACTAAAAACACGTATTCGTATATTTTTTTTGCGTATTGTCTCTAAACACAGTTTCGTTACAATTCTCCATGTCCTTTTAGGTACTTTTCACTATACTAATGAACACTTTGATAAATCGTGATTAAATGTTTGAAGGGGTCTGTACCCCACCCAACCATCTTTTCCAGAAAAATGCGACACAATATTCTGTCATTTTACGTCTACAATATATGCACACAATTTCGTTCATTCCGGTCTACTTCTTCATGCCTTTCGGTCGTCAATTTCAAAATTTTCGGTGGAGACTTTTGCCCCTAAAAACATTTTTTCTGCAGGAAATAAGAAAGAAGTGTTCATTTATTTTTTCTATATTGTCCCTACCCAAAATTTCCTTACAATTCTCCACGTCCTTTAGGCATGTTTAACGTACTGTTATTAGCGCTTTTGATATTTCGAGATCAAAGGTTTGAAGGGGTCTGTGCCCTACCCAACCATTTTTCCTGGGAAAGTACGAAACACATATTCCATCATTTAACGTTTATAATATCTGTGAACAATTTCATTCACTTCGACTAACTTCTTCTTGTCTTTCCGGCCTCCAATTTCTTCAAATTTTGGGTGGGGGCTTTTACCCCTTAAAACAGTTTTCCCCAGAAAAGAAAAAAACACGTAGGCCTATGTTTATTTCATGTGTAATATCTACCTGCCAAATTTTATCAAAATCGGAATGTTACACTTGGAAAATATTACATGTCAGCACATTCATATAGCTTGCATTTGCGGCAGAAAGTTCTTGTTTTGTGCTCCCTCTTTGCTGGAGAGACTTTTTTTTAGGCTGTTCCTCTTCAGTATACTGGGAAGCTTCTATTCTCTGTGATTTCTTCTCAACGTTGGCGAACTGCAACCCAGACGAAATGAAGAATTTACGGCATTTCAAACTTTTTAATGTTTGTTTCTCGTTTGAAATTACGCTTTGATGACACAATACCATAAGTGTTGAGTCCACTTACATCAGTTATGTAAAATACTGTCATAGGCCATTTTGTTCATTGTTTTGTGGTGTAACGGCGAACCATATGATTGTTAGTGTGAACGTCTGATTTTGTTGTGTTGTAATACGAGGGCTATCCAGAAAGTAGATTACGTTTTCGTCTGTGTCCGCTAGGGGCGGGGCTAGCGCGGCCATCTTGGGGTCAGAGCGTTGCGCAGCTCAGTCGGCATCTAGCCGTGCTAGTGAGAGGTTCGTGCTGTGCTCCGTTAAGATACTGTGACGGTTTGAAATGTCTGCGTTAATTGAAAATCCCGCGAGCTGCGAGGTGCGTGCAGTAATAAGGTTTCTGACAGCAAAAAACTGTAAACCGATAGAAATCTATCGGCAGCTGTGTGAAGTGTATGGGGACAACATTATCACTGAAGGTGGAGTGCGACAGTGGGTCATAAGATTTAAAAATGGCCGAACCAATGTTCACGACGAAGATCGAAGTGGGAGACCCAGCAAAGTGACTGCCGAACTTGTCGAAAAAGTCGATGTTAAAGTCCGTGAAAATCGAAAGTTCACAATAACGGAACTTTCTTTGAGTTTTCCACAAATTTCGCGAAGTTTGTTGCACGAAATCATCAGCGAAAAGCTTGGTTACCACAAGTTTTGTGCAAGATGGATTCCAAAACTCTTGACAGAGGACCACAAAAATCAGCGAATGGCTGCAGCGTTGCACTTTTTGGACGCCTACAATAAGGATGGTGACTCTTTACTCGATCGCATCGTTACTGGTGACGAAACATGGGTGAAACACGTGAACTGTGAAACGAAATTGCAATCAATGCAGTGGGAGCACACAGGTTCTCCCCAAAAACCCAAGAAATGCATGCAAACAATGTCGGCAAGGAAGACAATGGCGACTGTTTTTTGAGACAGAAAAGGTGTGATTTTGGTGGACTTCCTGGAAAGAGGCACTACAATAAACGCTCAAAGGTATTGCCAAACTCTGCAAAACCTCAGAAGAGCAATTCAAAACAAGCGCAGAGGAATGTTGAGCTCTAAGATCTTGTTGATTCACGACAACGCCCGGCCCCACACGGCAAATGTCACACGTGAAGTTCTTGAATCTTTTCAGTGGGAGTTGTTTCCTCATCCGCCGTACAGTCCCGACCTGGCACCGAGCGACTTCCACCTATTCCCAGCAATGAAGAAGTGGCTGGCTATGCAGCGTTTTGATGACGACGAACAGCTGCAAGAAGAGGTAACGAAGTGGTTGAAGTCGCAGGCGGCCGAATTTTTCGACGAAGGAATTTCCAAGCTCGTACATCGCTACGATAAATGCCTTAATTTGAATGGTGACTATGTCGAAAAGTAGTATTTGTGTGTGGCTTTCATCTGTATATAATAAAATTTGTTTCCTATACTTTGTTGATTTTTTATTCCAAAACGTAATCTACTTTCTGGATAGCCCTCGTATATGATAACTTTGAGTATTTTCCTCCGCTCTAGAAGTGACCACTTCAGGATATAGTTGTGCATTGTGTTTTGCAATTGTAAAATGGCTTATCTTAATGGGTATATATTGTCAAAAGAGACAGCGCACCCAAAAAATGAGAAGTTGTTCGTCTACAGTCATATTATATATAAGAATAAAATTATATTGCAGAGTGTGTGAAGAATCTGCAACTTCACGAATTAGGAACAATTCATCATCAGGTATTCTAATAGCGCCGATGTTGGCATCAAAACATAAGGCAGCCCTTGTAGGATCACTCTTCTCCGGAGTTTTGCCTTTTGCATTAGCTATAGGTGTTACGCCTCAAACTTCTAACCAATCCTCTGGTTAAGAAAACTACTCAACGTCTCATTTCAATATCGGTACCTGAACAAGAAACTTCAGTTGCATTTGTATATAAGTCTGCTAATATCTTATCGTCTGTCGGGAATCAATTTCTTCATCGTTTATTGATTTACCAAAAATATTCCTCCTCTACCATCAACAGTGACGTGTATTGTTAGTGATCTGTTAATATACCACGTGCAATAGTCAAAACACACTAATAATAAACAAAACTTTACATACAATCAGTGGCAAAGCCACGATTTCTATTGAGGGGGGAGGTCAGTGTCCTACTCCGGAAAACTTTTTTTTTTTTTTTTTTTTTTTTTTGTCAATATGGAGACTGAAAGCGCAAATTTAGGTTTTATTCTAGCAACTTTTAAAAATGTTGGGGCTTGGGAGTCCAGATCCCCGGAAACTGCCACTGAATACGCAACTGCATACAATGGAAAATTAATACAGTTTGATAGACAAAAGCAACAATTATTATGCTTCTGACAAGAGACTTATAGAAGTGAATAAATAAAGAAAAGCTGCTACTAAAATAAGCAAAATTGCAAATAATTAAATCAATCAAACTACATAATAACATATAAAGTTGCAATATGTTATATCTGACTTCATTAGAACAGTTAGAAGATTATCAGAACGTTAACTCCGCTACGAGCCACAATCTCAATCTATACTGAATCCATCCTCATATTTCTGCATTAAGGCTGGAGTTTAATGGACCCACTCGGTACCCAATGCTATAAATTTTAAAAACTATCACTTGACTCACGGAAATGAAAAAAAATACTTAAATAACACAACACAAGAACACAATCAGGGAAATGTCATAGAACCTCAATACTTACTAAGCCTTAGTAATTATTAAAGAAAGTATGCGTACGAGTGCAATGGACCCACCTGGTAGTCCTAGGGTTAAAAGTGTATCCTTGTATGGATATTTAGATAGAGGAAATACTAGTTCTTGTCGGGTTTCTTTAACTACTTGCGATATGTTCCATTATTTTCAAACTAGGGTTTAAAATGTAATTGATTGCGTTTAGGGCGGCTTATAACACTGAAAGGAGTCGTTTTATGACACATGTTTATTAGAACGTTTTGTTTTCATTTGATATAAAGAATTACCCACCAAATTTTGGCAGTTGAATTTTGCCCCCTGACACCCTGTATTTACGATGGGAAATGAAGTTATGTAATGTGCATAAATAATTGCTGTTTTTGATGCAGTACTCGTAGTTTTTGCATTAAGGTGCGTGTAATTATTATTATTTAAAACTATATAAATTTTAAAATAACACTAGCACATGAATTCACATCCACATATGAAAATCTCATAGGTGATATGGTAATGCTCTTAAGTCGTAATTAAATTGTACGTAATTACAGATGTACATGAAAAGTCAGAGTGTTAGAGCTGACGGTGGTGAACAGGAAAGGAAGAAAAGAACACATTTCTTTCAACTTGCCTAAGGGGTTTTAAAAGTGACATGACAATTGTGCAGCAAGAATAGCAGGATCTTTCAAGTGAAAACTCCTTGTTCTTTAGTCGTGAAAAGAGAGGGGATGGGGATAGATATGAGTACGAAGTTACATTTATACATATAAACTAGTTCTCTATTTGGTCAACCCTAGCACACTGATAAGCATCAAATATTTTCTGGGCGCTAAGTACACGATATTATATGTGGGCGCTAAATCTACGGGCGCAAAGTATACTCCACGATTAAATACCTTGCAGAATTTTCACAATTTCAAGCAAAGCCCCCCCCGAAAGTTAGCAAAGCCCCTCCCGAAACAAAATCGTAAATACGCCACTGCTACTAGTTGTTACTATTTCAACGAGCAGCAAATGGAGCATATGAAAACATCGTAAACATTTTTTTTTTTGACGTTTTACACGTTAGCATATCAACAAGCTATAAAGAACTGCACAATTTGAAAACTACCTTTTCTTTAAAATTTCTGTCACTACATTCACCTCCTATGTCTACACTTTCCAAACAAAACTAATATCCTGCTTTATCTTCCATACTTTTGTTTTTACTATCCAATATCTATGTCACATTGTCTTTTTTTGGTTTCAATTTTAACAATTATAATATGACATCATCTGCAGTAACTCTCAGACCTCGATTCAATTGTCATCACATTTTTTGCTATAGGCAGAAGTACCTCTGATACACAGCAGAAGTTCTCGTGCCAAAATTATATGGTCACAGTAGATGCTTACAAAAATCCAGGATGTTTGAAAACTTTTGAGCAGTAGTGTACATACATAAAAAAAAATGTGATAACTATCTGACAACTTTAAGCCACTAAAGACTCAATAGATAGTTATATTTCCTTTATAGATAATGCCACAAGAACACACCTTTTTTCTATTGACATCAGTTAAATATCAGTTCTGAAACACGGTATATTTCCTCATTTTATAACTTTTGCATCCACTATACAAGAATCTTTAAAACTCAACCTTTTATGTATGTATTTTTTTTAAGAGACTATTGCATATTTCCACATCCTTGGTATGTAAAATGTAACAAAAAAGATCTTTTTTCTGTGGATGAAGGCGGTTAGTTGGTTGTTCAGACTTCATTGAAAGCGGCCCTTGTAATCAGGCGACAATAGAGTTCGTTGTGAGACACTCGGGGAAGTTTTGTTGAAGAAGGCCTGCTGGGAAGGATGATTGCTCATCCACCCCTCTCTCCTCCTACACAACCCCTGCACACACACACACACACACACACACACATACACACAAGACTTTTTTAAAAGTCATCTCTTGTGATTCAGTCATCTTCTCCATGAAATTTATTTGTAACTTCAATCTCTCAGCGTTCCAGCTGGGGAGAAATATTTTAATGGCTACAGAGGATCAAGTGGTGATTCACATTCATTAACAATGAACTGGAATTCAGGAAGCTCTCATTTAGTTTCCCCCTTTGATTGTACTTCTTAAATTGCTTTCCAAGTGATACATCATCGCAACAAAGGCACAGCAATAAAGGAAAATGATCCAATAAATACAGAGGAGTATACACGAAATGGATAAAGGAAAACTTGAAGAACTTTTCTTGAAAAGAAAGAAGTACGTTTTCTTTCATATTGTGAAATTATGGTAAACTTTCAAACCGTATGAATTTATTGGTGAAACCAGAAGTTCCAGCATATTTCCGGTTTCATTAAAGACAAAACTACGCAGGTAAAAGGGACGATTCAATTGACATCGTAAAACTGCTCTTATTGTAACCGGAAATGGTACTTACGCCACTTCTGGTTTAAACAGAAATATAAGAGAAGACGGAATCTATAATTCAAATCCTAAATTTATACCAGAAGAAATTTCTCGTTATTTTTCTTACCGTTTTCGGTCATTATTGAAACCGGAAGTGATAGCACATTAGTACTGCTTCCGGTTTTAGTACAGAAATAAAGTGCAGATGGAGCCTGATTCTTGCCCTATTCAATCCATTAAAAATATCCATATTACTGAAGTTGCTTCAGTTATATTGAGCCGAATTCAGTAAATGCCGTGTTACCACCCCCGGTTGTATTCGATCTGCTAAAGATATACCACATTGACTTGACACCTAGCGTTCCGTTCCAAGCGCTGCTATCGGCTGAAGGAATTCCACTCCCATTCGTCATCCGCTCTCTTGCTTAGCATGAGCTCAACCCTTATTGGCTCAACGTGTGGGTGTGAGCTTTCGCATTTTTGCCACAGATCAAGACATTTTGGCAGCACTATAGCTACCTCTACTAACTATAGCCCAGCATCGAAGTTCCCATTAAAGGAGCCCTCCATTGCAGCTGAACTATAGGCATTGCTTTCCATAGGCCGGAGACAATGTAGACTCGACGATGGTACTTGCGCCGCTTGAGGAGTCCGAAAGCACAATAGTCCATAGGGATGACATCTAACACTTGAAGGAATGTCACTGAAGGGAATTGCCGTAATTTCAGTTTCCTGTTCCATACGGCGATAGAATTCCAGTGATGTTTTCGGTTTCTAGCTTTTCGTGCCGGTGTGTGTGATCTCAGTGTCAGAAAAGGCTCCAATGAACCCCTCCCAGAATCTGATTGATTTCGGCAGCATCAGACTACGTTCGACTACACTGCTCTACTGCGTGACTAACGAGATACTGCTGCCTACTTCGTGGCAAACTTACGCGATGGGTTGCGCATGCGCGGTACAGTGGCATATTGAATTTAGCTCAATATAACTGAATCAGCCTATGTATGTCAAACGCTTCTTGCTATTTAGTATTATTTTTCTTCTATTTTGATCAACATTGAAACTGGAAATTGCAAATTTCTACAACTTTTGATTTGTACAAAATATCTGTTAAATTCCTTCAAATGTAGTCGCCTCCCATCTCTATCACCTGCCTTACGTGTGACAGGTATCGTACTACATTACCGTGTGTCGATGTCCCACTGTGATCGCCATATGAAACAGATGATAGATTCCTTATTTCGTAATCATTCACGCGAAGTAGTTGCTTGATTTTGATGAAAAGATCGTCACGAAGTCCCTGTGAAACACTGCGGCCACGTGTCACTTCAATCTTGATGTATGAATGTTGTTCGTCTTTCCGAAACATACGGTTATACCGCTTCCACTTTCCTCCTCTACTTTACGCCACTGCGGCTTTTGACTGAATAACACGCAGTCGTTACCACTTGCCACACTTCATCGCTCCATATTCCTTTATCAGCTACGGAACTCTTGGTACTGAGACAGAGCCCTAGCGTTCCCACTACTTTTAATACAACCTTTCTTCGAATAGAATAAAACTACGATTATTATCTATCTATCTTCAAAATATGAAAAAAAAATGAAATGAAATCTTAAGAGTTTTAAGTCCCACGGTTATGCAGGTTAGGCTAAAGGAGACGGTGATGATGAATAATGAATGAAAAGGTGGAATGAAGAAAGTGGGAGGAAACGAGAGAACACAGAGGAAACCCATGCACACTATGTTTGTCCACCATAAAGTTCACTTGGCGGGGGCTGGGATCGAAACCGGGACTCCAAGCACTAGAGGTGAATACCACTGAGCCACCGCGGCCCCTTCAGAATATGGATTATTTAGCTCGACGTCATCCATCAACTGCCATATTTCTTGTTTGGACAATATCCCAGCTCGCGCCGTGTGGACTTTGTGGTGGACAAACACCGTGCTCGTGGGTTTTCTCGGGGTTCTCCCGTTTTCTCCCACTTTCTTCATTCGATCATTTCACTTATCTCTCATCATCACCGTCTTCTTTAGTCTAACCGGTAAAACCGTGGGACGTAAATCTTAAAGATTTCATTTCATTTTTTCTTTAGACAATATTAAATGGAAACGAAAATTTAATTAGACATCCAAGTACTGTCATCTTGCTAGTACCACAATGACGAGGGTACACTTCAGGAGTAATTCCATCTTAATGCGTGGTTTGCTGATCGTACCGCGTCATTTTTTTAAGGTTTACAAAAGTATTGCACTTTCGCCACTGTTAATCCCGGTTTCGTCCAATGCATTTGTTTACCCTCATTGACATTGAAGCACGTGAAGTTAACGCTCCGTTGCAATTTAGCGCATACTTTGAACTTCTCCAGTCAGTTACGTCTGTACATCAATTTCTTGTTGGTGTGATGGGGCAACAGGCCGAATGCTTTCAAGGATAGGGATGCGCACGAGACAAGATTTGAGATTGTCTCGTCTCGAAAATCTGCTGTAAAAGTGATGTCTCAACTCGAAAAGTATATATTTTTCTATTGGAAAAGCTGTCTCGAGACTCGAATTTTGTCTGTAAAATTCTGTCTCGACTCGACTCGAGCGCATCCCTATTCAAGGATATACGCTAATCATCAGCCAATGACAAGTGGGCTGTCTTCTGCTTTAGATACTAGTGCTACGTGATTGGAGGACGGTTCATATAGCGAAACAACTAATTATTGTTGATTTTCTCGAAAACTACGCATGAGAATTCACCGTCAATCATCTCACTTTGTTCAGCTTGATGTCTGTCGATTGATACGTATCTGTCCTACCTTTTGAGAATGTTACAGCTTAACAAAAATTAAGAGATAATAATAATAATAATAATAATAATAATAATAATAATAATAATAATAATAATAATAATAATAATAATAAGCTATATCTCATCATCTATACCAATGGTTCTCAACTTTTTTTGACTGACGACACATTTTAATAACCGTCAAGAACATCGTAACACACCTGTTTGATATTTTTTATTATAAATAATAATATCTATTACAGCAATGAAAGCAATTAATTTTTATAATAGCTCTATATAGCACTGAGCATTATTGCTACCTCTCCGCAAAAGGTGTTGATTGGTACAGTCTGTCTCGATTCTATTATTGACTTATTAATGATTTTTAAAGTCTAAAACTTCGCGACACAGCTTAGGGGATTGTGACACCAGTATGACGCGACACATCGGTTGACAACCATTGCTCAATACTAAGTAAATACTGTCGTAATACTAAGTTAGTTTTTAAAAAAACTAAGTAAGTACTGTCGTCTTGCTAATGTTGTAATGAAAAGTTTCACGAGGATATACTTGATTAGGATTAGATTTCTGGGCTATCGGTATCTATGGCCATTTAACCCGTCACGTATATGAGGGATGACGTCCCTCGACGAGCACATTATCCGATGAAAGGAAAGGAAGGAAACGGCCTGGGATCACATATTAGGTACTATCCCGGTATTTGTCTGATGTGAATGAGAGAAATCTAGGAAAAACCTCATTTAGGATGACTGTCCTGAAAAAAAAATTACACTTTTTCGACCGAGTGTCCCCAACGGGAATCAAACCCGAGACCGGAGGCTATACCCGAGTATCGTCATCATCGTAATAGGTGGCTTGGTGATCGTACAACTTCAGCTTTTAATTTTACAAAAATATCACTTTTTGCTTTATTTTCTCGAAAACTACGCATAAGAATTTACAGACATAATTTTGTTGAGCTCGTTGAAATTTACCGATTAGCTAATGTCCCATCTACGGACACTATTTCCGAATAATATTATAGAATTTTTGCTGCAGTTTATACTGTAAATTACTTTTATTGTAATGATGCATTACATTAATCAGCTTACAAGAGTAAACATAAACTGATTTTGCATTTAATGCTAAAATTCCCTGAAGCAAGGTTTATTGAACCTGTAACTCGATCAGCTACCGCCTCCGCCTGTCACCATGACCGTGCTTTCTCAGTACTTCCAGGTAAATAAGTGATTCGGAGGCGGAGAAGAAATCGTGCCAAAAGCTTCCATATTATATATATATATTTACTCTATTGGGGAAATAAGTTGACACGTATCTTGCCTTTGCACAAAAAGAAAATAGAAAGTCCAATCATACCTGTCATTAAGACGTTTGCCAATTAAATGGCCGACAGGACAAAATAACAGAACTATCGTAACTGAGTCGAGACACGAACTGGTATTAGAAGTCGCATAGGCAGTAGTCAGCCAGGTGTTTTCCGTGAACGATGTGTGGTCAGAACTTCGGCTACAATTTATGTTACTACAGCTGCATTAAACGGGGCACGATGGCTCAGTGGCAGAGCACTTGCCTCTACTGCGTGGATACCTGGTTAGATCCCCGGTCATATAAGTTTGTAGATAATTGCTTCAATGGGAATGTGGTTGTAGCAAACGGGAGTATACTGAGAAAACCCACGAACACAGACTTACTTAGCCGTTGATCGAACGAGGGACCCTCCGCACCAGAGGTCAGAGCATCTCTGAGCCACTGTGTCCCCCGAAAGAGATTTTTGAGTAGACCACATCGAAGGTAGGAGGATGATATATAGCTGGATCTTAAAGATGTGGTAACAGAAATTCTGAGTTGGCCTGGCACAAGACAGAGACGTATAAACTTACCAGTCCGGCTATTAAGCGCAATAGACCTCAACCTGGACCGCATGCCAAGTGTGAACCAGTAGTGGGCACAAAAACCGGTTTTTCCGCCGATTCCGGTTTCGGTTTTCTTCAAAACTGGTTCCGTTTTTTTTTTTTTTTTTTTTTTTCAAAATTGGTTCTATTTCTGACCAGAGAAGTGTTTCGCTGTTCTCCAGAAACAGATTCCGTTTCCAGAAAAAGTTGTGTGTGTTTCCTAAAAGTTTTCACTGAAACCAGTTTCAGTGAAAAACCAAACCGGTTTTTGGAGAAAACGAAATCGTTTCGGTGAAAAACGAACCGGTTCTGGAGGAAATCAAAACCGGTTTCGGTGAAAACCCGAACCGGTTTTGGAGAAAACGGAAATGTCGATTTTCGGATTCGGGTTTTTCTAGAAACCGGTTTCCGGTTTTTATAAAAACCGGTTTTGCCCATCCCTAGTGTGAATACGAGCGCTGTAAGGCAGACAGAGAGCCACAGCTTGAGTTGGAGTGAACGAAAGTCAAGCGAGAACGAGCTAGCGGGAATCTCGTTGAGATTAGTGAGCGCTATCACCAGTAATGTTAGTGAATTTCAGCTCATGCGAAGCCTCTGGCTCTGATTGGTCGCTGGGTGGGGCAATTATCTACCTTACTTTCCGATTACCCCTTGTAGATCTCTGGGCGTTCTGCTTCTATGGCCATGTTAGCCCGTCGCATGTGAGGAATGACGTCCTTCGGGGATCATATTATTCGAGGCAAGGAAAGGAAGAACGGAAGTGGCCTGGGACTGTATGTTAGGAACCATCCCGGCATTGCCTGGTGCCAATGAGGAAACTCCAGGAAAACCTCACTAAGGACGAATGGCCTTAAACGCTTTTATACTTGACTGAGTGTCCCCACCGGGAATCGAACACGGCACAGCTCGCAATGTAGCTAAAAAGTTCCACAACATGCATAAATAATTGGTTTACATGAGGCATTATGTGCACGCGTGTATCAAGCTGTGCGCAGATTCGCAACTGCGTTTGTGTATCGGTCTATTGTCCCGCCTCCCCTTTGGGAAAAATCCTATCTCTGACACAGAATAACATCCTACAAACAATTTTTCTCTCTGTAACGATAAACGTTCAGTTTCTTAGCTTAAACCGTGTCTATACAGAATAATCGCGAAATACTATACTACGCAAATTAATTAAATATATTAAAAAAAAAATAAATTAAGAATTTCCCTAAGCCCTCACGATTTCTGCCCATTATGTAGTAGACGATATGTTGTCTACAAAGAGAAAAAGTTGGATTGTTACTTTCCCGCAGAGCACGAGAAACCGTCTCGCTCTGTTTAGCACTCAATGTACTTGCTACTAACGCCGTGATAAATTGTAAAATGACCTGATTACTTGGTAATTAACTTACAAAGTTCTACCATCACGTAGAAAGTATCTCACAGGCAGCCTCCAAGATGGAAATGAATAAAATTAATCCACTTCAGTTTTCGTCGACAATCCATGTATAGAGCTATGAAACATTTCCAGAAATTATGTTTCTCTCTCTGAAAAGTCGTTCTCATCAACTGTGGTTTCACTTGTCAGGAAAAAAAGACACTTATATGTGCTGCATACAAGTGAGAAACTTGCATCGAATGCACCCCCGTGAGAAGAAAACACCATAAACTGTGTTTGAATTCGAGTATTTTCCTTAGAACATAAATGCTGGAAAGAACGTTACAGAATTGAACTACATTTTCCACATTAAAATACAATTTATTGTTCAAATACAATTTAAAGACGAAAATTTACTAAGGTGAAGTCAAGACACTGAATTTTTAATGAACTTTCTCCTACACAGTCATACACTACACTTTATTCACAACAAACATTTGCATACTTGTATTATCGCTGCGGGATCAAAATTAGTACGGATGTACGTACATTTCGCAATCAAAATAACACACATACTGATTTCGTCTCCTCTAATTATTATGCAGTTAAGGAAAGCTTACGCCTGATAAGATAGCTACACGTTGTAAACAAAACAAATGCGATAGTTGTTCGCCAATCACTGCAGTACTCTTTCACGCTGTTTCTAGGCAACCAAGGTCACTAACTGCGCTGTTCCCAGAAGCTGAATGTCTCAAATATTCGGATTCCGAATATTATTTTTATTTATTTGGAAATCATTTGTTATAAATTATCCTCTCTTATTACGATACACTCATAAAAAATTCGTGTCGAGTATTCTACTGTACGACTGGAAGCTTTCGAAATGTGTGTGTGGAGAGGAATAGGGAGAATTGGCTGGGTTGAGCAAAAGACGAATGAGAGTCTGTTACTCCTGTTAGAAATAGTCGCTTGAGACATTGAATAAGAAGGAACTGTATCATGAAGAACGTACTAGAGGGTATGGTAGCAGGAAAAAAGGAAGGGGACGAAGAAGACTGAAATTAATGGATGATATCAAAACAGATAAATCATACGAAAAAGTTGGCGAAAAACCGTGGAGCATGTAAGCTTCTCAACTGCGGTAACAAGTGACCTGCCAATAATGACAGAATACGTATGATGATGATGATTACAATGATAAGAGTTATGACTTGTTAAACCCCGTTCTATGTTCCTCGCCATAGCTGCTGCCTCTGTTATTGCAGAGCATTTGGCTACAACGCTTCGAACGCATCATGTGTGCTGTCTTTGAAATGCCAAACTGTTATTAACCATCGGCTTCCATTAACTCACTGCCTTTACTAAATATCCACCAGAAATGTAATTAAGTGTATAACCACCTAATGTTTTTATACTTCAGCATATAAGTTATACTCTTCTTAAATTTACGAAATAACGAATGTTTACGGGGTTGCAGGTATGCTATATTTTTTAAATTTTCAAAACTATTCGCATAATTTATTTCTAAGAATCCCTCAAAGGCTAACAGAACAAAACTGTTAGCCTGTAAAGGTATTTTTGAGCACGAAACTTCGGTATTGAGACAGTATCCTTAAATTATGGCAAAACCTCGCGGAAAATGTGAAGAGACATAGACAGTGAGATGGATGCCAATATGCCGACTACATATTACCCAACTATTATAATAAAGATTATGGCTGACCAAAGATAATGTGATTTACAAAATGAAATGAAATCTTTCAGTTTTACATACCACACTATACCGGCTAGGCTAAAGGAGACGGTGATGATGAGAAATGAATGTGAAGGTGGAATGAATAAAGTGTGATGAAACGGGAGAACTCCCGCAAAACCCATGAACACAGTGTTCCTCCACCATAAAATCCACTTGGCGCGAGTTGGGATCGAATCAGGGACGCATACATCAGAGGTGAACGCTCAGCCAGTGAGCCCCGGACACGAATTGAAGGCTATCTTCCCTCCAAAAGATGTAGTGAAAGTGGTCTCGCCCCGGAAACGGTATTTGTTTCTACTGAAAAAACTGTCTCGTTCCGTATCTCGAAACGAGAACCGTCCTGACTCTTCTCATAGGCAACCTTGTTCCTAATCTATCTAGTGGATCAACCAACTGGTGTAAATGGGCTAGAGCCTACTTTCACGTAGAACACACTGGTAACGTAAATATGGTATACTATGTCTACATAATATTACATTATTGAGTACTTGTGTCCAGATTTAGTGGAAAAGTCTTGTATACATCAATACTAGCTTCAGTTAATTTCACATTCATATGATCCTAACTCAATTTGATTTTTGTTAGACTAGGAAAATAGAAGGAATATCAGATTTAATAGGATTTTGAAACCGTCGTTTATAAAGTTCGGTCCAAGATATAAATCTAGTATCTGACTTTTGTTTCTTCGTTTCTTTTCACAATCTAACCACGTGACTAAAATATGAATCGAATCTCCCATACCAAAGTCTCATGCTAACTGCTCAGCCACAAGAAAACTTGTATTGAGACTTTTACGTTTCTAATTTGAATTACCTTTAGTTACTCGCAACCTTTAGTTACTCCATCAGATTTTAACATCGTATACTGTCAAATACGACCAAAATATCTCAATATGTACATACAATAAATTATCTGCTACGATTTCGATAGCTGATGTTAACACTACTACTGTTTTAGCATAAATCTGTTAAACACGTTCAAGTTTCGATCCATGACAAACCCCTGTTACTTTTCGTGAGACTGGTGCGTGATTTAGGACGACGTTGCGAATGCATGAGAAATGATTTTTCCTCGAATTGAGCGCAATACAACTGGATCGGATACATGCTATATATCCGCACGAATAAGCTAATATCAACTAATGGAAACAAATTATTGTGAAGAGAAGAGAAGGGGAGATGAAGATGGAGGACTCATCCGTTTTTAAGAAAATCAGACTACGTATAATATTTAACAGAAAAGTGAAGAAAACCAAAATTTCTACATTTTAAATACATAGATCAAAACTGCAGTGGAAAACAGTGTTTTTACAAAGCACATAACTGTCAATAATGCTTATTTGAACATCTTTACAACAGTAGGGGGGCGCGGTGGCTCAGTGGTAGAGCGTTCCCTCTGGTGCTTGGGGTCTCGGGTTCGATCCCAGCCCCCGACTAGTGAACCTTGTGGTGGACAAACACCGTGCTCGTGGGTTTTCTCGGGGTTCTCCCGTTTCCTCCCACTTTCTTCATTCCACCATTTCACGCATCTCTCATCATCACCGTCTCCTTTAGCCTAACCGGCATAACCGTGGGACGAAAAACTTAAAGATTTCATTTCATTTTTTCTTTACAACAGTCACTAACCTCGCCACTATAGTGCTCTTTCGGCGAGAACTGTCAGAATAATTTGAAGGCTAGGGCACGAACTCTAGGATGGGTACACCTGGAGATAGCGGATCACTTCCTTTTATCATCGGAAAAAAAAAATAAGCAAAAGTGAAAACTAAAGCAGGGTTCCTACTGATGTGGAGAAATCTATTTCCCTGACGTCTGGAAAGGAATTCCCTGACTTTCATGACAGGTGTCGGATGACGTTAATATATAAATAAGGAATAACTAAGATGAATATTTATATATGAGAACGTTTATTCTATAGAGACAAATAGTAATCAATTGCTCATATGTACACTCATGTCCAAAATGATTGTCGCATATCTATAACTGTCTTCTTGTAAGAATATAATTTGATAATGATTTTGCAGAGTACTTTTATTACTAATACTATGTCTATAATCGGGAAATTAATATTTGTGCTAAATCTCATAGGAAAAGAATTATAAATATGAAAATTAGAATAAGTAAAATAAAATTTTGATAAATGGACAAGGAAGTTTTATTTTCGTTTTATTGTTCTTATTTACTGCTCTTTTAACATGAAATTTTCCACATACATGTCTTTGCTGATTATACACATACTAGCGTCATAAGAAATGCCGGACGAATTCGTTATCAAATTATATTTCTACACCAACATATTTATAGACATGCAACAATAATTTTGGACATGAGTGTACATTCCCCTCATCTCTCATAAAAATCTGAGCAACGTTCCATACTGTGATACTTAAGCTGAAATTGGTATACAATTAATGTTAGAAAAAATCTATTTTATAAAACTTTCCTGACTTTCCCTCATTTCCTGAGCTCCCCTGACCTGCACCATTTTCCCTGAGTTTTCCCTTACTTCCCTAACCAGTAGGAACCCTGTAAAGAGTTAGAATACGTATTTCGCAATTGTTGTGATCTCTAAAATCGCACATCCCTCCGCAAGTCATAAATTTATTTTTTTTTAAATCTATTACTCTGTATAAATTTTACATATAAATTATTAATTGCTAAGGATTAAGTGTCTTATGTCGCTCCTCCCACATATCCACTGATGCACTTTCCGTCACTCCCCGCTACTATCCGTGCTTTGCTGGTTTAGTGATTCCATGTAGAGAAGTTAGTATGAGAACTTCTGGAACCTGCCTTCGGCCAAAACAATCAGACAAGATATACGTACACTCTAATATCAACGATACGGAATATATAAAACATCACAACAAGACACTGATATTTAACATGTCAATTTTGTTATTCAAATGAAGATGAAAACTAGTTTTGACAGGAAATGAAAAGCGAACATCGTCCAATATACTTTCAAAACAGCATCCGTTACAAGAATAAACATCCTTTTACAAGAAATCAAAAAGATAATATAAAATAAATTGCAAACACGGTTTTAACTTAGAAAGTTTTCTTTCCACTACTAGGAGGACAGACCTATTTATCCAACATACTTCATGCAGCCAAACTTCACACAACCGTATTAGCAAATCACAATATAGAGACTGTGCTTAGTAACAATTAGTCTCATTCCCACGTTGTTTACGATTTTTCCTTAGGTTTGCTAACTCATGTTAATTTTTGATTCGCAGTCTGCTATAAAAGGCCTACATATCTGCAAAACAAAACTGGTACTTCCTACCGAAATAGTATCCATCTTCAACAGGACGCACCCACGCGGGGGTTCACCGGGTCCGGACCTCCCCCCAAAAAACTTCGAAATTCGGTATACATTTGTATACTATTTTAGTAAAAATATATTTGTTTAGTAAAGAAAAGATTGATTTTGCTTATAAATTTGATCTTTCACTTCATCTCATCTCTTCCGTTTCTTATAAAAGCAATCTAGTTTTATTATGTTTTCCGAGAGTATAGGCTACTGGCGTCTCTGGCATGTAAAATTTGGGGGGCATCAAAGAAAGTGATTTAAATGGTACTACCTAGCCCAACCTGTTTATTAACTTCGATTCCATTTGTTACCTTTCTGCTTACCTTCACGGACATCCTAAGGTATATCAAGAACTCGATTACAATCGTTTCACGGCCTGAATATTATATTCCAAATAAATATAATTATTTATTATTTATATCATATTCTGTCGTTACTAAATAAATTTAATTAGAATCAAATATTGAATATTTTGTACTTCAAAATACTGGGGGGACGCGTCCCCTCGTCCCCCCGCCAGAGACGCCCAGGGTATAGGTGACAGTACGAAGTAGGAACTTGATTCAGTTTGCTAGGGCAGAAGTCAATGGAGTGCTATTCTGAACGCGGTATTGAACCTCTGGGTTCCATAGGCCATAAAGTTAGTTAGTTACACGTGACAATATTTAACAATTGCTTATCTTCTATTTGGATGCAGAATAACACCAGTGCAATATTACATAAACGAAGTGTCTTGTGGTATTGGACCCCTCCGAATAAAAATTTCTGGGTGGGTTTCTTGATCTTTAACATACTCAAATGTAGGTTTCTCTCGATGGGTATTCGATGATTTAATCCAAAACAAATTACTAATGAATTGAACTCTTTCCGAAAATCAAATTCACCAGTTTCATAACGACATATTTTCTCACGATTTTCTTTCGAAACTACTATCTTGCAAGGCGAAGTAGTAGTTACCAGGTATAAACTGACTCCTAAGCTTCTACTTGCTCCAGAAGAAAATAAAGCCCATTTCATCGCAGAGATATTAACATTTACTGACTGCGGTCCACTACCCCGAGAAAAGTGTATCAATTTCGATTTCACCAGTCTCTTCTGAACCATAAAGGTAGCTGGTGTTTTTTGTGATCAAGTCTTGGGTCATATGCTGTTTCCACTAAACGATCCTCACAACTTTCGCCTGGCAAACCCGCACTTTCAAGTGCCCCTACATGTAATATACATTAAGTCTGGAGAAGAGAATGAGCACATTATTTGATCATGAGCTGTCACCCATTTCGTTATAATAACAATAATAATAATAAATCTGATCAGTCTCGAACTTGTGTTGTAATTAGGGAGGACGGGGCTAATGTGCCAGTCGTGCTAAAATAAGTTCCAGAAATCGAAGACTCACTTTATGACATTACAAAATTTCCAGCATACTATAATCACATGAAACTGAAACTGACAAGCTGACACAATGAGGTAGTTTATTCCTCCCACACAAACATCAATACCATTATCATAATAGTAGGTGTTCTGCCACTATTGGCAGGTCACTTGCTACAAATGAGAAGCTTCCAACAAAAGTCTTCAACTAAACTCTTCGTCTTCACGTACGATTTTTGTTTTGATATCGACCATCAGCTGCAACCTTTTTCGTTCCCTCCCTCTTCTTCCTGCCACCGTACCCTCTGGTACGTCCCTCATAAAAGTTCTTCCTCTGCCAATGTTCCAACCAAATTCTCTTCCTCTTTTCCAACCCCTCCTCATTATTTTCCATTCTAATTCTCTCCATTCTTCTTCACACTCACATTCCAAAAACCTCTCAATCTCTTTTCATCGCTTTTGTGTAATGTCCATATAGTGCAATACCGAACACGAAACCTTGAGTCTTTTCTTAATTCTTCATTCAAGGACCCACAAAATAGTATTCTTCCTCCTAAATGCTACTTTCTCCATTCCTAGTGTTGTCTTTATTTCTCATTCGCACTTCATGTCCTCACTGATAAATACTATTACTCAGGTATCCAAAACTACCAATGTTGTCTATTTTCTTTCCCCCTAACTCTATATGTGACACCGACTTCTTCGTTCTAATCATTATGGCTTTTGTCTTTATAATGTTTATTTCCATTCCATAAACTTCGCAGCCCTTCCTCAACTTTTCTAATACGGTATATTAATTTTGTTTTCAGAATTCGCAACAAGCGCCAGGTCATTTACAAAACTTCTACACTTAATCATTCGACTTACCATTGAAATACCATCTTTCTTACGCACACGCTTCTTTACTACCTCTTCTAGAGAGATATTAAATAAAAATGGCGAGAGACAACATCCCTGGCGAACTTCTCTCCCAACTGCACTCTCCTCTATCATTTATTTGTTGGTTCATACGTAAGTGTTACGTTTTATCGGACAAGGTGTTAACTTGTAGTAAAAACAATTGAAGAGTAACTATGTAAGTAATGAAAAGTCAGTTTAGATGGAACAGTTGAGCCATAAATGTGCCTGAAACTATGGTAATACACTATAGAGGAGTCAGTAAGAGAAGGTCTTTGACAGCTCGCAGCTGCGTTGTCACTATTCACGTGTCACGGATTATTTCGGTGCATTTGTAATGGCAGTTTAATTAATGGTGTGAAACAGAGTGATCATGATTGGTAACACTAGCACCAAACTAAGGGCTGTATTTTTCCCCCTATGTGGTAAGAAACTTCAGAGACCATCTCTTGTTGGCCCTGGTATAGACTCTCGCTAATTTGGGCATTTCTTCCAAGAGGGGTGTTGGATTAGGGAAAGTGTCGGTGTTGAGAGTGTCTGACATTGAATTTAACATACACAGTACTAGAGATGCAAGGGCTCGGAAAAAAACCGGCTTTTTTGGAAAAAAACTCGGTTTTTTCTGCTTTGCTTTTTTGCTTGGGAAATTTTGGGCTTTTTTCAAAATTCTGCTTTAAATCGATAAAGCAGACTTTGTTTCGCTTCTCTATAACACAGAAAGTCATTTAATTAGTGGTTGATGCCGATAATAATATAAAACCTCGAAAGTAAACCATGAATTTCGAAAAGATATTTTAAACAATTTTACTTCAACATTTTTACATTATGAATTCCAAAGGATTAACCAATGTATATAATAAACACATTTTAACCTCCTATATACAAAAGTAAGCAGAGTTGGCAAGAACCATGGTTGTTTCTGAAAATGCCAAAAACCCGTTTTGGGGGGGCAGTTTAAACCAGGCTTTTTTGGGGTTTAAACCAGATTTTTTGATTTATATATTTTGCTTTATGTATTTGTATTACATATTCACAGAAATAAGTTTGTTTCGCCTTGGTGTTGTTATTCAACAACGGGGTTATGCTGGAAGAGGTCCCATAAGCTTAAAGAAGTCCGGTCAGTAAATTTCTTAAATTGAGAAACTCCCGCCCTAGCCATCGGGAAAATCCTGTCATTCTTTTAAATGTAAAACAATAACGGGAAAATCCTGTAAAATTTAATTTGCATGTAAAATTTAAAGGTCAACGTATTATAATCAGTACGCTAAAACTGAGTGACACACAATCATAGTCAACGTCTTGCGAATAAAATCAGAAAAATAAACACACTGCTGAACAAGACTGCACTTATTTAATATAAAAACACATTTACACCTGACGTTTCGATCTTCTATCCAAGATCCTCATCAGACGTGAGTGTACGTCTGATGAGGATCTTGGATAGAAGATCGAAACGTCAGGTGTAAATGTGTTTTTATATTAAATAAGTGCAGTCTTGTTCAGCAGTGTGTTTATTTTTCTAAAACTGAGGTATTAAATTACAAATTTAGTATGTAGGTATCATTGAAAGTCCAATCCAAGCTAATGTTGGAAGCTAAGTAGGCAATCGATAAATTTTACCAATTTTAATCAATATATTTAAGCAACCTTCGCTTCTTTATAAAACAACAGGCATGCAGAAATATATAATTTGGTTTCGTTTTGTATGTTTAGGCTTAACATCCTTACGTAATACCGAGGTTATCAAGGAGAAGACTTTCGCTTAAAGTGACATCCGAAAGAGTACTTGGTTTACACATGAAAGAAGGGTTGTGGTTCGACCGAGAATTGAACATAGGACAATAAAAGGTGAAAAGGAAATAAGACTAATGCAGATGGTTTGACATGTGAAACGTCACTATGAAGTTCACACGATTCGCATTTTTGTTCTTTTAATTTTTTTAGTTTAAACCAGTTATTTTAAAAAAAAACAGCTGGTGTAAACGAGCCAACCCTAAGAGTAAAAACTTCTTTCAAAAAATACACAAATAACTAGCAAAATTGTATGTAGTATTTTTACTTCAAAATATTCCATACCCTCTTTTTGAAACAAAATAAAATAAAATAAAACATAAGAGAAATACTTAGATTTGTATGATACAATTAAAGGCTGCACATGGTTCTGTATATTCTTGAAATTCTACAGTCAAGTTTTTTATAACCACCATCAAGGGCGCCCATCAGGGGGGTTAAGGGGGCGCTTGCTCCCCCTAGAGGAAAATGTACTTCAGAATATTGAAAATCCAATAGGATTTTTACATTAGTTACAGCAAAATTTGAAACTATTTTTGAAACGTCGCTTATACTTCCCCTCCTTGGAAACCACAACAATGGCGCCCTTGACCACCATCACGGTTTACCCAGTCCTCAAGTTTTCTGAATTTTTAACAAGAGGGATTCAACATATCATTACGGAACAAAAAAAAAAAAAAAAAGACTACGGAATATATTTAAGTTAAGCTAAATACAACTGCACAACAAACGTGACTGAGTGGTTGGCTTTTGCGCTTCTATCGGGAAGTCCGGGATTCAACCCAGCATTCGACCATTCTGACAAAGCCTTCCTTCATTCTATCTGAGAATGTAGAAATAGTGCGTGTACTGGCCGACTAGGAGTGTAGGAGTTGGCCGACTTCCTTTCTTATTGTTTTTAAATCGTTATTATTACTAATTACCAGCAGTGACGGTTTTGCGAAGGTTAGAGGATCGGTCTTTCGGACTGAAGCCTGTTCTCCAAAGTTGTGGAATGTCTAAAACGAACGAAATATCCATTAGTTATGCCTTTACTCATAAACTTTAAGCTCCCGTCAAATAAAAATTACGAATATTTAGAAAAACTAAACATTAGTAGTAAGAAAACCCCTCCCAAAACACTTTTTTAAATTCGCCACTGATTCTCAGTATAAAATGATCTTCAAGGTTGTATCCGGAAGATTATTGCTAAACATATAAACGAAACGAAATATTAGTTATGCCTGTACTCATAAACTTCAAGCACCTCCCAAATAAAATTAGGACTTTTTAGAAAACGAAACATTCAGAGAAACCCCTCCCAAAGTACTTTTCTAAATCCGCTATTGATTATTTGTATAAATTGGTATTCAAGGTTGTATCTGGAAAATTATTGCTAAATCATTGCACAACTACAGTATAACAGAAATGTGGAAATACGGTTTGACGGACATATTGAAAAACGTATGCTTTGACGGATATATAGAAAAACGTAAGTTTAACTTTCGTGCTAGAAGCTGGAGTACTAAGCTCTTAGAAATGAAACACGGATGACAAACTAAAATGATCTAGAGAAGGAAAAAAATGTCGATAACTCAAAAGTTAAAATAAAGTTAAATAACCTGTAAAATTGCCCTTAAATACTACATTCTTCATGTTAGCTTTAATTCGTAAAATATGTGCTCCATCCATCTTAATGGTGAATTACAGAGCTAAATATGGCATTCAGGTCGTGGAAATCTTATCTAACTATAGAATATACTATAAGAAAGCTATTTGGATAGAAAAATCATGAAAATGAAAAAAGCCAAAATTTCCAAAATTCTCGGTTTTTTTCCAAAAAAGCCGGCTTTTTATGTGAAAAAAACCATCGATTCAAAAAAGCCGGCTTTTTTGCATCTCTACACAGTACTATAGTCTACTAAATATAAGGTTACATACATTATCACAGAAAAATAGAGAAACTTAATGCTTAAGACTGTACGTAGATTACTTATCACTCACTATGAAGCGTATTTCAAATTTTCAGATGAAGCAATGAAAACACTCGAGGGCCGCATGACATTCTTACGCAACCGCTTTAGAAGAACTATAAACGGAAGCCATAATAGTACTGTACGTATTTTTACGCTACTACAGTATAAACCAAGGAGGATCTGCCCATATGTATCTTCATCCTATTAAATCGGTGAAGCCAAAAAGCAATCTAGCATCGGCACGTCTGATTGGCTACTCTCGTTTCTACCACGTCTGATTGGCTACTTTCGTTTTCGCCATGATTGTTGGCTCAAAACATTGCGATCCTATTGGACGGAGTGGGCAGAGTAGGGGTGGCGAAACTGTGACGTATGGCTTCAAGATTTTGTTGTAAGGGCAGATCCTCTATTTTATAAGATCCTTGGTATAAACAAATACAATCATTGACAGATTGTTGCAACGTTACGCGGCAGACGCCAGATATTGGGATCGAATTTCTGAGAGGATGGACTACCGAGGGCCGAATTAGCAAAAGTCTACTGTATTTTTCAGTTGTTAAATATGTTTGTATTTAGGAAATGAAATGAAATCTTTAGGTTTTACGTCCCACAGTATTGCCAGTTTGACTAAGGGAGACGGTGATAATGAGAAATGAATGAAATGGTGGAATGAAAAAGCGGGAGGAAACGGGAGTACAACGAGGAAACCCACGCAAATAGTGTTTGTCCATCACAAGGTTCACTTGGCGCGAGCTGGGATCGAACTAGGGACCTTATGCACCAGAGGTGAACGCTCTACCACTGAGCCACCGCGGCCCATTTGTATTTAGGGTAGGCCACATGAATCATTTGCAGAATAACTATTAAGAATAAAGTTCGACAACATCGAATCGTTTGAGAAGTTGATAGCTCTGAACCTTAGTGGTTGTCATGTTTATGTATATCTACTCAGAGGCTTATAGATATATTCAGTGGCGTAACTAAAGGCTTGAGGGGCCCTCCCGCAGACCCTTCTCTACGCCCCACTTCACGATTTGGGGGCTCCTGATGGCTTGAGGCTCCCCGCAATGAATGCGGGGTCTGGGAGGCCCTTATTTACGCCCCTGGGTATATTAATGATTGAAGTTGGCTAAGAAGAGTTTCGACATTCATTGCATTAGTAGTTACGTTAAAGAATAAGTGTAAAAGCAAACAAATCAGCATTCGGTATACGGCTTATCTACCTAAGAACCCCATAATGTCCGCATTGAATTCTTTAGAAACTTACTCCGGTAAGTTTAAGACTTCAATTCGAACTTTATTATCTCGTTATATTCAGTATGCATTGAAATCTCACGTTAACGTCTTACTATTACTTTGAAGTTAAAAGGCATCATAATTATACAAATCACGATAAAATGATCAGGCACGAAACAAAGGGAAGAACCTTGAAGTGCCACCTTCTCAAATATGTTTTCCACGAACAGAACACATTGACGAGCTAACTGTACCATTAATTACCAGTTCCCAAGTAAGGTAATGAGATGGCGCCATTTGATGCCTTCACGAGCGAAGAAAAATTGCTTCGTATTATGACAATACATGAACATCAGAAAGACTACAAAAGATCTTCCCGAAACAAAACCACAATGCAAACATTTTACATGTGCTGCTCGACTGCCATGTCTTGTAATAAACCCGAATCGTTTATTCTATGAATAAGACCAAACAATCTGTTCTAAGTGAAATATTTATTCACACGTCAGGAAGACTAACATCTGTTGATACTTCATGATATGGCTGACACATAATTTAAAAGACAGTCTTTACGAATCGCTTCTTACAGTGATGTCGGCAAATAAAAATGCCTCTGTGTACTTTGTTTGTCAGGACTATTGAAAGAATTTTTCTCTCAAGCTGAACAGCGTGTCTGTCGGGTGGTTTGATGATGCTAACCGACGTGATATGATCTTATGGTCACCAGAAGCTGTGCCACATCAAACAATATCGGCCCCATCTACAGTAGAAGGCATTGGACGGATCTACGTACCTATTCATCTACTCCCTGCTCCCGCCAAGTGAACTTTGTGGTGGACAAACACCGTGTGAGTGGGTTTTCTCGGGGTTCTGCCGTTTCCTCCCACTTTCTTCATTCCACCATTTCATTCATTTCTCATAATCACCGTCTCCTTTAGCCTAACCGGCATAACCGTGAGACGTAAAACTCAAAGATTTCATTTTCATTTTTCTATTCATTTACTCTGTATGGCTTTGAAATGTGGATATGAAGAACCCAGGTAATTAGTTAATCAACGGCGAAAAGTATTAGAAATATTAGGAAGACAAATATTAGAATTTTAAAAATACGGAAAAGATGATCAATTTCCTATTTTCAAAACGCACATAGTCGGGGATCAAACCAGAGATCCACAGCATTCGAGATTAGCACTCAAACGCTAAGCCAACATGTCTCTCAGAATGTTTTTAAAAAATGCTTTTGGGTACACCAAGGAAAGTTGGAAGATAATCTTAACAAACAGGAATGGGTCTGTTCAGTGAATAGAGGGTGTTGACAGTGCAGGGTTCAGGTAGCGTCGATAACGAAACAACTTCGATAATGAAAAAGACTAGTAACGACATTAAGATACAACATGCTGATCACAACATTCAATTTAAAATCGGCTGCTGGCCTTCTGAAGCGCTTCGAGGTTTCGTACCAGGGAGCATACGTGCAGCTACTGCGAAGTTTTGCCCTATTTTCATTTATAATATAATTTTCACTATTTTCACTATTTCACTAATATAATTTTCACTATTTTCACTATTTCAATAATATAATTTTCACTATTTTCATTATTTTCTCTCTCTCTTTCTTTCTCTTTCTCTCTCTCTCTCTCTATTTGTGTCTTTTCTTTTGTATCAAAACTCGAAGTGCAAGGTTTTCCTCGAGAGTTTCCATGGAACGTTTATATTTATATAATGCAACATAAGGGCACAATTAAGGACATATGTGGAGGCTAGTCTTCTATGGAAAAAGGCTTAAAATACGAAATAAAGAAAAATACTTTTGTAAATAAATACTATACAAGAAAGAAAAAAATTTAAAAATAGAAAATACATTTTAAAAACTTTGAATGAGAAATTTGTCAATTTTCTTATCATCTTCGTTCTTTTACTGTTACGATTACGTCCACGTACTTGAAGATTCCTAATCTTCTCTGAACAAACGGAACAGAGATATTTGAAATGCCGTTTTTCTTTTCTTTTTTTTTTTTTTTTTGCTATATTCGATAACATTGAATTTCAGGTATGTGCAACTTATCGTACCGTAAATAATTATCTAGCTCTGAATATCGGTATTGATCCCCACCACTGTTACTACTTAATTATTTATATGGTTCAGTACACGCAAACATACACACTGTTCATACGGGACGTAAACTGTTGACGCAGTGAAGATCTTCGAGAAACATCGCAAAAGCAAAACGGAAACTAGCAAAAACAAAGATATTCGTTCGATCTCAGTGTCTACGAACAGACTACTTTGAAAATAAGAAGTTTTTCTTTTCTTCTTCTCGAATAACCAATCTTTCTAATGGCTTGACGCAGTTTCCCACTCTTCTCTGTTCTGAGTCACACTTTTTATTTACTTGTACATTTTTTTCTATATCCTTTGGTCGGTATATTCCAATCGCGGCCATACTCTGGGTATTATTTCCTTCTGTCATTCCCTCCATAACTAATAGTTTGATTCTTTCGTATGTCCTACTGTGTCCAATCATCCTCTCTCTTCCAAATTGTCTTCAGCAGCCTTCTTTTCATTACTACTATTTCCATCACTCTTTCATTTAATACCTTATCCATCTACTTAATTTTCAACGTTTCCCAAAACCTGGCTACTATTATTAGTTATGATGGGAAGTGAAATAAAAGCAAGGATAGGAATGGCGAAAAAAGCTTTTAGAAGGAAGAAAAGTCTATTTTGTAGGACCTTGAATGAAGAGTTGAGAAAAAGACTCATAAAAGTGCTTTGTAAATCTTTCACTTTAACGTCCCACGATTATGCCCTTTCAGGCTAAGGTAGATGAATGATTAAGACAAGTGAATCACGATAGAAGAATTGGTGGAATGATAACCACCCCACAGACTGCCAGGGGCGAATCCAGGACCGACTTCTAGGGTGGGGCGGTGGGTTGGCATACTGCTACTTTTAAGGACTCCAAACTTTGGTATGGGCTTTATTTATATATATAAAATATGAACGTTTCCTCTTCTAAGGGGGGGGGCGATTGCCCCGATTGCTTCCCCTGGATCCGCCCCTGCAGACTGCTTTGTACGGAGTATCGTACTGCATGGGTCAGAAACATGGACATTACGTAAAAATGATGAGAAACAACTAAAAGCTTTCGGAATGTGGATGTAGAGAAGAATGGACAGAATTAGCTGGGTTGAGTGGAAAACGAATGAGAGGGTATTAGCAATGGTGGGGGGAAAAGGCGAAAAGAACAATTTTTTTACGTTTTACGTCCTACGGTTATGCTAAAGGAGACGGTAATGATGAAAAATGAATGAAATCGTGGAATGAAGAAGTGGGAGGAAACGGGAGAACCGCGAGAAAAGAACAGTTTTAGATATTATTAAGAAAAGAAAGAGAAACTTGTTGGGACATTGGTTAAGAAAAAAAAACAGCATCATATTATTAAGAAGCGGAAGACACATTTGCTAAAAAGGAACAGTATCATGAGGGGCATGCTGGAGGGTATGGTGGCAGGAAGAAGGATGGAGGGTATCAAAACAGAGAAATCATAAGTGAAGACGAAGAGGTAAGAGGAAGATCGTGCAATATGGAAGTTTCAGTTACGGCAACTCACCTGCTAATAATGGCAGAATACCTACCATGATCACGATGATCTACAGTATCCCAAAGTTTGAAGGCGTCCATTCTGTTTACCTTCTACAACATATTCACACAACTCCACACGTATGTTTCCATCAATCTTTCCTTCAGTTCTACGTCGATATTTCTAGTTAGAAGCTTTTCGCCTTCCTTGAAATGATTTCTTCTCTTGAATTACTCCGGATTTTGCATTAGATATTATTTATTACTAAACCAAAGTTTGAATGAACGTATTTCTACTGCTTAAAGAGCAAATACACCATTAAAATAAAAACTGATATCTGGCTGAAAGAAAGCTAATTAAGTCTATGGCCAATGGAGCCCAGAGTTTCAATGCTACGTTTACAAAAGCTCTCCACAGACTTATGTTCTTAGCCAACTGGATCTAGTTTCCATTTTGTATTCCTATTTCTGCGAGATCTGTCTTAATATTGTCCTCCCATCTGCGCCTAGATCTTCCTAATGGACGTTTTCCGATTGGATTTCCAGTTAGAACTGAAAGCGCTTCTACTTTCTTCTATTCTGGCTATATGACCTACGTATTTAAGCTTCCTAGACTTGATGACCCTAACAATATTTGGTAAACGATATAAACTATGCAGTTCCTCGTTATGAAGTTTTCGCCATTCCTTAATCCCGTTCTTCTTTCGTCTCGAGATTTTGTTCTCAAATACTTTCTTCCCAGGGTAACAGGTATGATTATCGTTTTATATATTTTAAGCTTCAAATTTCTCGACAGAATTCGCGATGACAAAAAGATTTTTGAACTGAATAATAAAACGAATTCCCCGCTATTAGTCGACATTTAATTTCTTCGTGGATACTTCTGAAAAGTAATATCTGCCTATTTCCATGCATCGTTATTGAAACAAATAATCCTGGAATGGATGGTAATCTAATCCAGTGAGGACTTGTTACACGTCCGTGTCTTTCTTGACCTATTCAACGAAATAGCTCTACGAAGACCTATAACCATCCACAGGGCGCAAAATTTCCGGTCGCCAGGTCGCCATTGACGACTAGAAATTCAGAGCTGGCGACCACTGTTCAGTAAGAATGATTTCTGCCTAAACTCACAGGTCTGCGCAGCTTGTTTGGCACGAAAATAATTGCCACTGAGTAAGAGAAAACACGGAATGTGAAGTCTTCTCAACGGACATGGAAAGTGAAGTCTTTAAAAAGTTGTAATTTGCCCCTCCTTTCCTACCCTCAATCGAGTTGAGATGATTTTGAGTTTAACGTCCCTTTTAGCTGCAAGGCTATATGAGACGGGACATACTGATTAACGTGGAATCCGAACCACATGAGCTCCCGCCGGGAATCGAACCCAGCTCTCCCACGCCAAAGGCGCGTACGCTAACCGCTTAGCCACGAAGAAGCTCCCACCCTCAATCGAAATTGTTTGCCTCCTGGATTCCTGTTTCACGAGATTCCAAAATTTGGTGCGGTTTTACCTGTAAATACTGCTTCATGTGAGAGAGGCTAACCAAGTTAGGACTGCCTACAGAAATTCACTGAAGACTGACACACTGGATGATTTGCTGACAATTTCCATCAATGGCCCTTCACTTAAGGATTTTGATCCGAACACTGCAATCGACAACTACTACTTCAGTGCAGAGAGAGGGAGCGCGTTACACAAAAGTAAAGACTTAAGGTAAGATATTTTTTAACATATGTATGAATTGTCCAGTTCAAAATTGATTATCCTGAATCTAATTGTCTGGTTTTGAAATTTTAAGCCTTGATGTAATCTCTTTCTTTGTCAAACTAAAGGCCGTGTGTGCGTGGGGGGGGGGGAACCTCTCATAATTTGTATGTGAAAGATACTGGCGACCATCATTTTTGGATTGGCGAGTGCGTCTGACTGAAATTTTGCGCCCTGCATCCATATAATAATAATAATAATAATAATAATAATAATAATAATAATAATAATAATAATAATAATAATAATAATAATAATAATAATAATAATAATAATAATACGCTCTCAAAGGCATTACATTGAGTTGTCTTGATCGGAATGAACTATTTCTTTAATTCATTTCAGTCGCAAAGGTTTCACACAATCCTAGGGAAAAACTGAAAATTATGAGCCCGAATCAGTCACGAAACCCTGGATCAAATCCGGTATAATTACTCGGGAACATGACACCATATTACGAAACTATACTTTCCAGAATGAAAGAAAGCGAAAAAGGCAAAGATATTAGAGTTAATTTTGTACTACAACGAGACAAATAAATGTGACTCATCACTTTATCATTTCAGTATTGATAAATCAACGCATGACTTTTAAAAATAACACATCCAATTTTCGTATCATTGGAAGAGCTGTGATAACATTACCCTTGAATCTCTGACATGATTAACATTATTATTATTTTTACTAATTACAACAATTCAACTAATTGTGTGATTAAAAGTTCTCAATTTTAAAAACAAATTTACAGCTATCTTTCCCCTACCAGTTATCTTCTGAACCTTTGGAATATTACAACAAACTTCACTCCTGATGTGACGCGTAGATATATTTTGAATTCTAGTACCGTTTTATACTTTGCATAACATGAAATGAAAAAAAAAGTAACAATGTATTAAAATAGTTAGGTACCTAGTAAATAATATACAATCGGGTGTTCCAGTAAGGACGCAAGATTTCATTTATACCAGTTTTTCTCAAACTATGGTCTGCGGAACGTCTAGAAATAAAATTCAACCGAATTGCGTAGATATTACACAATATTGCTGACAATCTCAAAGTCCGGAAATTAACACATGCAAGTGTCTTTCATTTTCCTTCCCAGGCTTCTGTTCTTAAGCCCTCCTCTCTATTGACTTTAGAGTTTACACTTGTAATAAAACAAGGCTGTGAAATTATCACTAATCGCAATTTGATTGTCTACGATCAATCGCTCAAGCATCGCTCTGTTATAATACCGGTGAATCTGATCTTTACGATATAAAATGGTAAAGTGTCTTTCATGTGCCATATTACGATGAATTTGAATTTAATTATCATATATAATTATTTCGTTGTTGAATTAAAAATACTTTTCAATAGAAAATAGGATGAAATTTGAAAGTTTCAAATCAAGGTAAAATACGCAAACGTAAAGGGGGAAAAAGTGTAAAATTCAACTGTGTCTCGAAAATCAAGCAGTAAGTCCTATCGCTATTATTATAATTACAAGTGTGTAATTGTTTACTTAATTGTTTAAGTTAATTAATTGTTAGTTTAAATTAGCTAAGATCGTCAGTTTGTGTAATTAGCAACAATAAAATGCATCTATATAGAAATTTTCAAATAAGTATAACTGAAAGGGATTTGCTGCTGCCAGTAGCCAATCAGAAGAAAGATATCTTAGCTGTTGTATGTATATACGATTGTACAGTTATCCTGTATCAGGGGCGTCATTTAGGGTGGGGCAGGAGGGGGCAATTGCCCCCCCCCCCCAAGAGTTTGAGGAATACACATACTTTAATCGATTGTCTACTAATATACTAGTACAAAACGTGAAAGTCTTATGTCGGTGGTGCTCTTGTCCCCCTCAAGCGAAGTCTGAAATGACGCCCCTGTCCTGTATCACATAGTGGCTGATGAAGCCAAAGAGTTAGTTCGCGAAACTATAACAAGTATTGAATTTTAATGAAAATATATAGTTTTGCTCAGCAAATAATTAGTTTATATTTAATTATAACAAAGCAAAGCTTCTACTTATGGAAAATATCACAGAATACGATTATAATAATGATTATGACTTCATGAGGCAATTAGAGAGCTCGTTGGAGATAACAGAACCCTTGATTATACAGTTAGAATAACCGCAATAGGAGTCAATACCATAATCACACATCATCCAACTATAAGTCATGTGGTTCACTGTAACTCAAAAAGAACTTGCCCATTTTCCTTCTTTACTGTAGTAAACACACACACACTAGAAACACTATATACAACTTCTCAAGGAAGGTCTTGGGTACATTCTTTCAGTTTCCGTTTGCGCAATTCCACAACTTCCCTAAGAAAACAAGGACACAAACGTAATACTTGATAATGATTACGTGAGCTAGCTACTTCATCAGAACTTAGGTTAAAAATCAAAGCTACGTTTTCATTTCGTAGCGACCATGTCATATAAAAATACATTTTAAAAAAAAATCCATAATCGAGTTACTAATGAGCACGTGAAAGAGTGATATTATTTGTGCGTAATCAGAAAGTCCTGGGTTAAACCCCAAGGCTAGTCGTTTTGACTGGGATCTTGAAGATTACATGTCCCCCCATTTTTAGGTGAAAGTTCCATGCATCACTTTTAACAGCTGTATATCACCAAGTGCAACCACCAATCCTAGACAATTTGTTTCCACGTTACTTCGCAGTGTCACTCTGTTTTGTATGAGGAAGTTTCTTAGATCCCGGTTTCTCTCCTGGTATTCAGTCAAGAATTGCGTTTGTCACTATCAATTCTTCTTGAATATGTCCTGTGTACTCAGGTGCCCACAGACAGATTTTAGAGCGCAGATTGAGCTCATGAGAATGTTTTTGAGAAATAACTTTTCATTGAAAATAGTACAAACTGAAGAATGGTATATTTGAAGAATAGTAAATTTGAGAGAAAGAATGATAAATTTGAAGAAAACAATGATAAATTTGAGGGAAAGAGTGGTAAATTTGAAGGAAATAATGATAAATTTGAGGGAAAGAAAGGTAAATTTGAGGGAAAGAATGGTAAATTTGAAGGAAACAATGGTAAATTTGAAGGAAATGATGAATTAGAGGGAACGAATGGTAAATTTGAAGAAGACTGGTAAATTCGAGGGAAAGGATACTAAATTTTAGGGAAAGAATGGTAAATTTGAGGGAAATAATGCTATATTTGAGAGAAAGAATGGTAAATTTGAAGGAAATAATAGTAAATTTAGGACAATATAATAAATTGTGGAAAATAATAAATCTGAGTGAAAGAATGATAAATTTAGAGGAAAGATTCGTAAATTTTGGAACGTTGAGGCCAAGCCTTTAAGAGGATAAGCACCCCTTTGTCTCCTGTTACTCCTATGTATTTCTAAGCTAGTATCTGTCACTCCTGCCGCATTTCTGACACAAATTATTGATACTATATTAGGAAAGAAGTAGTCATGCTTGTCAGTGACAAATGAACAATACCATCATTGTACTCAGTTAACGTAATATATTCAAAACATCTAACACGCTTTTTGAACTGAGTATATCAACAATCTTAAACACACACTGTATCTTAGAGTTGCTGCAGAGACCCCAATTGTGCTCAACAACACGATTTCGATCATGTTCGTGTCTTACCGTCTCGTTCCTTGGCTCAAATTGAGGTGTCGTTGGTTGATGTGGTGGCGTTTAGTGTTCCATTCAGCACCAAGGTGTTACATGAGACGTAGGCCTACAGCTTAGCGCAGGATCCGAACCACATGAGTTCCCATAGGGAATCGAATCCGGGTCTTCCGTTCAGAAGTGTGTACAAGGTCGTAAGTAAAATGTGATGCGTACTACAGTCGAATGTTCATTCTTTCTCACTGTTGATAAGCTCAAAGACGCTGTCACACATGGCTGAATACATTGGCGGCAACAGCTTGAATGTACGAAGGTATTTCGGAAAGTTTCGAGCCTGACAGGGAAATATCTCGCCACTGGTAATAAACTATTCGTGGCATATAGTGCCACCTACAGGCTACGTCAGTTCGTTGAACGCAGTCGTTTGAATCGGTCGCTATGCGTTACGTGTGCAAACTGCATGACAATGCTCCAGTGCACATTGCTGCTGTTATTATGGTTGCAGTAAGAGATTCATCTCCCACCGTACAGCGCAGATTTAGCAATAAATATTCTGCATATATCATTAATTGTCGTTTGTGTTCATATCCAAAACATTCCTTTTCTTCTAGATGCCCCTCGTAATGTATTTACTGCAACAAAATTGAAAGAGGGAAGGAAGTTCACTAAGAAACGACAATTACAAATTGCAATTGAGCAAGGAATTAAGTGCTGTGGACCTGCAATTTTTATTTCCTCCTTCTCACCTTTGTTTCGGTACGTTATTTTGGACTTTCTTTTTGTATTGCGTTGGACAGCATTGGAATTGGCAATCAGCACGTAGGACTTGATGGAATGCGAAACATTAAAAAAAGAGAAATAGAAAAAAAAAATCAGTAAACCACAACATGGCCCTCGGTGCAGTCCTGTCGAAAGAAATGAATACGCTTTGCTTATAGGTGGATAGCCTTGAAGAAAGTGACTTCCATTTGCTACTACTTGATTGTGTAACTGCACCTGGCTTTCCTGCTCAGACTTCGATACATATACATCTAAAGATAGCCATCTATCGCAATTTCACACTCTCTATTATTGCATGTAGCCCCCCGGTGACCTCACACATCTATTCCATTAATACATTCAATAACAACATTTATGAGCGAGCTAGAAACAGTTTTGGAAAGAGCGGCACAACAATAATCTATTATTATGTTGCACCATAGCTCCTTACATTAGCTGCTAATCACAATCTACGGTTTATTTATTCTATAGAGAGAGTATTTGTTTTATTTTCGGTAAATGCAAACACTCCTGGTTGCTATATTATTTTCTTCACTGTATTATATTAGGTAGTGTGCAGAAACATGATACGTTGGTTTGGAGTTTACTGTCCGTTTAAGCACCGAGGCTGTATGAAGCTTGGGCTTACAACTTAAGAGGCCTCATCCCGGCGAAATTAAAATACCGCTAATTTTAGAGTAATTATGTGATATCTTCAAATAGATAAAAGATAATTGAAATGTGGAACAAGAGCGCACTAAACAATATCATTTTACATGAGATACCGTTATCACGACTCCTGCTTTCAATTTCGAGCCACTTTGAAAATAGGCATTTATTTTCGCGTTTCTAAACGGCTGAAAACGGAAAGCCACTAGGTGACTTGTGATAACAGTACCTCATGCAAAATAATATTATCTATGGCGCTCTTGTTCCACATTTCAATTATCTTTTATCTATGTGAAGATATCACATAATTACTGTAAAATTAGCGGTATTTTAATTTCGCAGGGATGAGACCTCTTAACATGGAATTCGAAATACTCAAGCTCCCACCGAGAACTGAATCCAGCGTTTGACTTAATCCTACAACACAAGAGAGCTCTATGAGAGGAATTTATTCGGTGCTGAAGGATAATACGCGATGTCAGGTTTGTCCTATAATTATTATGTGAATCAATACGAAATGCAAGGTACTACAATACAAAACCAGTCGAGAATACTCCAAGAGCATTGCCAGAACGAATATCCATTTATAATTTACTTGAGTACTAATTTTTTTTCCACGTATTTTCCTTAAGAGTTATCTTAAAACGTTCTACGATATGTTGTTTTACGAAGACACATTTTCAAAATTGAAAATAGATATCTCTATGGTTTACACTTCCCGAGATATGGCTCTTTAAATCTTCCGAAATCCGAACTTTTCTGGCCAATATCTCGGGAATAAGAGGGACGCGAAAATTTCCATAATTTCTTTCAGATACTTTTTGATGTTCTATCGAATGCAGGGCTTAAAATTGAAAAACTCGCAAATAACACACAGAGAATTCAGTAACGAACTTGAAGTTTGTTGTTGAAAGTTGTTGAAAATAACACAATGAAGGATTTAGGTGTAACATTTGATAGATTAGTGTTTCTCAAAGTGTGGGCCGCGAGAAGTTTTCCCTTTTAATTATGAAAATTTTATTTGATGCAGAAACATATGTTATAAAGTAAGTACTATTCAGGAAATGAAGATTGAAAGTGTTTGTTAATGAGGTGAAGAGTAAGTGGTTACTCAGAGCCTTGCCCTGTTCTACAGTCAATAGAGATGCTGGGTTTGGATGGAAAGAGAATGGGTGAGTCAAAATCTGTTAAAGGGTAGGACATTGCGTTGGGAATAGTGTTAGCTGTGTATTACCTTTATGTGGAAAAATTAGAAATATGATTTACAAAATTTAATTGGTTTGAAACACACCACCATTGCGTACAACGGCAATGTGTATTTGAATGAAAATAGGTGGGCCACAAAATACTTTTTAATGTTTAGTGTGGCTCGCGGTAACAAGAAGTTTGAGAACCACTGTGATAGATCATTACGCTTTAGTGATCGTATATAGAATATGTGTAATGAAGCAAGGAAAATAATTGGTTGGCTGTTTAATCAACACAGGCTGCTTTTTCTCAGTCAGATAGTTAGGTACTCTTACATAAATTACTGGCAAGATCAAAACTAAAATATGTATTGGTGATTTGGAACAGCCTAACAAATACTCTCAACAAGAACAAAAATTGAAATGGCCCAAAAGTGTTTTATTAGAATTCTCTGTTTTAGGTTAGGACTAGATTATTACACTAACATACCTGAATACTGGAAAATATATTTTAAACTGGAACTACTAGCTGACAGGAGAAAACTGACTGAATTTGCATTTGTAGAAAAGATACTGGACAACCGACGTAACTCAGACTATATTTTGAAAAATGTGGATTTTAAGGTTTTAATATATGGTACAAGGGCTCAAATTTTATTGCAATCACATAAGTTTAATAGGAAACATACTTTAATCTCTAGGCTTTTAACAAGCTGTAATGTGTATGTTTTAATATGTGACTTTAGTAAAGAATTTATACAGTTCCGAGTAGCTGCTTTTTTTCTTTAAATTTTTGATGTCTCGGTGTTTTGGGAATTGACATAAACAATACTGTCAGAGTTTACCTTTTTGTTCATTCATGTTAAAAAGCTGATCATTATCTATCTCTTTTTCTATATTATAGTGTTACCATTATATAGAAGTATATGCCAAAGTGCTGTATTTCTGCTGACAGCTCTTCCCAGCACATAAATAAAGTTTATATTATTATTATTATTTATTATTGGTTTTATAGACTTGAGACGAGACATTTCTCGACTCTCGTTAGTAACACTAGTTCTCCTTCTAAGTTTTAGAACTCAAACACTGTTTATGTTACATGATTCATAGTATGAAAACTACAAAGTGAAAAAATGATTGTACGAACACAATGAAGAGCATTTATCAACGCATACAGACACGCAACTCGTTACATAATACACTCCAATAATAAATAATTTAAATCTATTATATCACAATTTTCAAGGATATCTCGTGCCGCGGAAGGATTATCATTACCTCTTGATGATATTACGAAAAAGAACTCAAGGCATAAATTTTGTACACAAATTTAGGAAACGTGAAAATTTTCGAGAGCTCACGACAGAAGCTCTCGTCTCGTCTCGTCTTGTCTCATGGGTAATACTATTACTGACATTTTTACCTCTTTCTTAACCCGTGTGAGGGGGCGCAAGAAATGAATGTTATTTTCTACGCAAAGCAATATTTTGCTGGAGCGTATGTATTAACACTATATAGGAGTAATTTACTCAACTTAAAAGACTATCCGAACTTATTCAAACACACCTCAGCGACTAATATAAACGTTCACTTACCTAAACACTTATTACATCGACTTCTATTTATTTATTTATTTAATGATTAGTGTATTACAGAAGCCATTTTTTTTCCTGATTTACATAAGGAACTCAAATTTTCTACAGAAAAACGTACGCACAAAGTCTGTAACACAGTTACCAGTCGGTGAACAGGTGTCTACTAAAGTTCCAAAATGAAATTTCGTGACTTTTTCTTTACCAAACCATAAAATTTCGTTTAACATTCTCAAGAGGGAATTTGGGTGCAATTAAGACAGAATTTTCAGCACGCGATGGAAGCGTGCTTTGCTAGCGATTTGGTAGCGTCTAAAGCCGACAATAGATATTTTTGGTGGTGAATTTTTGATGTTTTATAGAACAAAAATTTTCAGTCTGTACTTATATTTGTACATTTTTTTTTTTAAATCGTGACCCAAAAGCTAAATTTCTTGACTTTCATGACCGTTTTCTGATTTCGTGACTTTTTCGTAACCGATAGACACCCTGGTGAATCTCCTAATCACAAAAGTACTTTCCGGTTATTTTCTATCCTCAAACATTTTCAAGTCCTTCAACGCTCTTGTATTTCCCCAATTTCTTACTTTTAAAAATTATATAATTGGAGAATCCGAATTTCTATAAAACAATAATAATAATGCCCACAGTTTTGAAATCCTGAGAGCAAACTTAGGTTTTCCTTCAGAACAAATACATCTGTCACACTCAGATTGAGAAATGTTTTAAGAAAGAAGTCTAAAAAAGGATTTTAAATTTTGAAGAGCAATATAACATTACGTAAAAGAGATCAAAAACTAAGACAGCATCATGTTTTTCGATAAAATTACCGTTTCACATTATCCAGAAACCATACAAAATCTCTGCACAACTATTATAACTCTTGTATTCCACGTACTAATACTTATTTTAGTCTTAAGGAAATTACTTTACGTTTCAACAATAAAAGAAGTCTGATTCGTATTGTGCAAAATTAAATTGTAAATATTATGTAATTTTTTGATATGTTTTTGTTGACATTCCGTTATTTAATGTTTTGCTTATTACGCCTAGTGTTAAATGTTCTCCAATGGAACTATATAATGGTCAATTTCAAGCTATACAAACAAATAAATTAATTAACTTGCAAGCAAAGCCTACAGAGGTAATTTACACTAAAATAATCATAAGTGAGGTGGGGGGGAGGGAAGGAAGAAGTCGTCCAAGGCCTATATTTAAAAAGGTACCGCGTCGCATGATTCACCCCCACAGAACTGACATTTCTGGAAGTATCAAGTATGATGGCCGGACTCCTGATTCCAAGTCCAGTCCTCTCAGCTGTGGTTAAGTACTACGCTACTCTCTGAAATGTATATGTAAGCACTCAAATTCACCAAAAAATAACTAAATTCAAAGAAAATTAAAGGGTTTTGGTGTGATTCACGTATGGGTATGTCCGGGTAGATGGATCTTAGTTTAATGTGTGGTCAGCATTGCGGATCAAAGTTTGTTACATTTTGCTTATCTACTAAACCCCTGATATCTTTGTCCTGCCTGTCCGTGTGTCCGTCTGCCCGGAAGACAAAAGAATCTCAAAAACTATTTGTATCATCATCAATTTTGTTAGTATGTAGAGGGTCACAAGTTGGAAATCGAATTGGTTGATGAAAATCCATTCAGTTGATCCGAATATATGATCCCATATTCCCAAAGATGGTTATTATAGATGAATTGTCCCCTGGTAGCATGCAACTCTACTGTACCTAAAAAGTCAGATTGTTTGCCTACCACTGACTTTAAATATTGTAACCAAACTCCTTGATGTGGTGTACGCGCGACACTGATTTTCATTCCGACTTATTTTCATTCTTCATTATGCTAGGCCAATACTGAAAATACTAGTGTACTCAAAGAAAATCGAATTAGAGACGATAGACTCATTCTGGTATATACAACAAGACACAAACACTAAAGGTTAGTTTATTTGATTTCTAACCGCAAAAATCAAACATTTTGCAAAGTTCCCATCGAGCTTATTCTATTCATTCATGACACCATTTTCTCTAACTTTAATGAGAGCACTCTATGCTATTTTCTTTTATATATATATATAAAAACTGCCAGATTTAGCCTACGAAATGCACTAAAACCAATAAAACAACAATGGGAAATTGGAACTGACAAGAGTTTAAAGGTGCATTTAAAGGTACTGCCTCAACATTTGCTGGTGGAACAGAAAAAACTGGAAAAATCTGTGCTCTTCATGACCGAGTAATTAACACGTGCTCTTTCTATGCGTTAGTCCTGGGTTCGTGTATTCATCTCGGATACAAACCCGAATAGCGGTTCGGTCTCCACTTCCAAACAGTTAATTTCCGTCTCTACAGCACCGGTGATGGACGGACATTAAAACTGAAATTAACCAACTAATCTAGAAATATCTGACAGAACAGCCGGCTACTGAATTCAAATGCAAAACTACTCGATTGCGAATTAAAACTACTTACTACCCATCATAATACTTCAGACTCACTACAGAAATAAAGTCAGTTTGTTTTGCTAATATATTCCTGAGCGCCCTAATAACGAACTATCGTAGGGAATAAACATAAAACCAGGGAGCGAAATCACAACTGTCGAAGTTGGGGGGAGGGGGTACACGAGTCTTACAGAAATCTTATGAAATGTTTCGACCTAGAGAGTTCATATATTTGAATAACTATTAAACTATGTAAGATTAAGAATACTGCTGACTTGTTCACAAACTAATTACATATGAATTACTAAAATTAATTTGCAAATTTGTAACAATACTGTCAGTTTATTCACCTCCCAGTAAGCCATTAGTGAAAGAAATTATCTTCCAAAGATATTAAGGGAAGAAACTTCACCCCAACCCGCATCCGTCCAGAATTTCGCATCCTACATAAAACTTTTATTAAGTACCAAAAAAGAAAAAAGTACTATGAAAATAAACTGCCACTCTTGTCTTGAAAGTAAATATAATATTTACGGTAATGTTATTATTTTGTTTTAACATGTCTTTGTAGATATTTAAAATATTTGCTTAAGTTTGTTATGAGCATTCTACTATAAAGATATAATTTAATTTGCACATGACGCTCATTGTTGGTATTTCTTTTAATAACACTAGCAACGACCACACGATTTTTATATACTCACCGCTGGCAAAAGAGTAATTCCTCGTTATGTAACAGAAATTCACAGAAGCACTTAGGGGATGGAGGGAGGTTAATTTGGAAGCAGTATCCAAGTCAGAATCTCCGGTCAGGCAACAAGAAAAATAATAAAATTCACACTAAATCACGCACACACTACAGAACTACACCATTAGCATCGCACTGGATAGCATAGTACCATGTCAAAGTTATAAAGGAGATTTCTTAACACAGAAGATCAGCGCACACCCACTGTACCAGTAACCTTATCCGATTTTATCCCATCCGCTCACTAATCCCACCGTGCCATTCTAAGCAGCTTGTCACTACCGACGGCAACCCTATACCTCTCTCCCAGCAGCGAGCGGACTCTCTCCGCTCCGCAACACCAGCCAATGTACAACGGCGCCGCCACGCGGATAACGCGAAAAGTAACGCCACGCTCCAAGCAGTACGACACGCCAACTGCCTGACTAAGCAACAGCAAAACGTCGAAAGTACTACCAACAACGGTTGCCAACCACCACACGTCATAAAAGCACCAATTTTACAACCAGAACTTTGTATGCTTGGCGATTTGCATAACGTAACCATTTTCTGTCGAAATCATGGGTGGCCAAATAACAATAAACAGCTTTCACTGTATATTTTCCTACTTACAGTGGCCAGGAATTGTGAATATTTCTTTATAATTTATTTTTATCCTGTTTGATCTTGTGTGAGAATCAAATCTCGCAACTTCACGCACATCCATATTAACTAGAGTTTTGAATTTTTCTACAAATACGTAAATCAGATGACAATATATTATTTCCACATGTTTTTTTCCCTCTAGCTTCTCATTTTGCTGTAATATTTTTCTCTAATAATGTAAGCAACTTTATACCCCTTTTAGTTATGCAACCAAAACGCTCTAGAGTTGGCAGGTACAGCATAACATCCAGGATACCTTCGGAAATTCTGAAACCAGGAATAGGGAGAACATAAAACCATTGTGCGTGACTCATTGCAAAGGATCATACAGAGCGTCCAATGCTTTTACAGTCTTACACAATTCTATTTCTTTAATTTATGGCGGCACGATGGCTCTGTGGTAGAGTGCTTACTTCTGGTGCGTGGGGCCCCTGGTTCGATTCTCGGTCAAATAAATTTGTGGTGGACAACATAGTGTATGTGAATTTTCTCGGGAATCCTCCCATATTCTCATTCCACCATATTTTCCATTATCATTCACTTGCCTTAATCATCACTCTCCTTTAGTCTAAAGGACATAATCGTGGGATGTTAAACTGAAATATTTCAGTTCTTTTCTTTACTTTAATTTACCCCACAAAAAACACCGTTTTCTGCTTTTCAGTGCGTTTTATAAAAACACTACTCTTAAAAGTTTTTTTTTTCGGTTAACAATCTATGAACCCATTATATAACTGGGATAAAACAAAAAATCACGATCTTCCCGACAAAATATGTATGTTGGAAGAGCCAAATTTAATAGTCCGTCTAGTGTTATAGTAAAGACAAAATCTACACCAGCTGAGAACTAGGAAAAGTCCCAATTCCAAACAACAAAAGAGCGGGAGACATATCCACTACGACTTTCATATTCACATATTGCTTTCACTAATGTAGAGAAAAAACAACTTTCTGATGCTCGAGTACATGATGGGATATGAACCATCCACGGCAGCGCATGATCAACTGGATGGTAAGTGAGTAATACATCGGATACCAGTGTCCATTATTTCAGCTTTCTAGGTCGGACTGGCTACCTCTAAGGCTGTGTAACGAGATAAGACAATTTTAGTGACAAGATTCAGAACAAGACAGAAGTTTCTCAATGGAAATAGATACACTTTTCGAGACGAGACAGCTTTCTCAATGGAAATTGATACTTTTGGAGAAGAGATTGAGCTTTCTCAATGGAAACACACACATTGTCGAGACAACCGAACTTTCTCAATGGAAAAAGATACGCTTTTTGAGACGTGATAGAGGTTTGTCAATGGAAGACAGAACTTTCTCAATGAAACATGTACACGTTTCGAGAAGATACAGTTTTATCAATGGAAATAAATACATTTTCGAGACGAGATAGTTTTCTTAATATAAATAAATACATTTTCGAGACGAGACAGCTTTCTCAATGGAAACATACACTTCCGAGACGGCTCAACTTTCTCAATGGAAAAGGAAAAGATGAGACGACAAAGCCTTAACGACACTTTTCGAGACGACAAAGCCTTAACTTCTGTCTCGTACGCACCCCTAGCTACCTCGTAATTTGATAAACTTCCCAACTGCAACAAGATGGAAAGCTAATAAAACATTCTGCGTCTTTTCGGGTGTCAAATCTGAGATCACATCTACCAGGAGGGCGTGCGCTAACTATACGGACTATGAATATGACAAATTAACAAATGAACGAGCTCCTCACTCACGTACCTTTTTTACGAAATCAAACTCTAGAAAACAGCACAAGCTGTATACAAGGTGGTATCAAAAAGTTTCGAGACGAGTTTTGTTTCTTCCAAATGTGGGACCCAAACGAGGTCTCCCGCGCCGAAGGCAGTATGCCGTAACCACCATATAGCCACGAAGGAGCTGGCGGACACGATGTCCATCACAAAATGACATGGTCTATCATCAAAACACTCACTCACACCAAAGAAGTGAGTAACAACCACTTACGCATATGTTCCCCAAGGTATTCAAAAGATTATTCGTATGAATCAGAGTTGAGAAAATATGACTGACGTTTCACAATCCTAACTTCCAGTGACTTCTTCTATAATTGGCAACACTTCTCCCGTTGTATCGAGTGATTCCACGTAAGTGCAGGAGAATAAAACGGGGCGGGGATTGACTCACACGTCACCCTTATTCACGCCGACAAAACACAACACAAACGACATACATTGTTCGCGAATTTCACATATGATTGTGTCTTTGGATGCGCGTGTTCACTGCAATTTTTTCCCACGATATACAAAATAAATGAGATCTTCTTTTTATTATTCACATGGTAAGAAAGAATAAAGAATAAATGCGTGATACACACAATACGGTAGTCTTCAACTTTCGCTTACGATTCTTTTTAATTCAACAGAAACAAGCCTCCGGGTAAAGGAACAAAACTGTTAACAAGGGATATTGTGTTGTAAGTTGCAAACAAGATAGGAAGTCTTAATTGTTTGAAAAATGTAATGCAAGGATGTGTAACCTGTTTATTAATCCTCACTTTCTTTATTTTGAATTGCTTGTAGGTGCCAACCAAAAGTGGTTAATTTGCGTTAAATATCCTACTTTTATATATTACTAATTATCTGAAGCTTTTTTTTTTAATGAATACTCTTTTCAACCAAATCCAGGCCACTGACTTTTCTTTTATACTCTTAACCATAAGTGGCTCCGCGGTGGATGTGCTGCGGCGTTCATTGCTGGTATATGAGATCCCTGGTTCGATCCCTGCTTGCGGCAATGATTTGATGTATCTGGGCTGTCGGCATCGATGGTCATGTTAGCCTGTCACGTTTGAGGAATGACGTCCCTCGGCGAGCACACTATCCAGGGAAAGGGAAGGAAGAAAGCGGCCTGGGACCTATAAGTTAGGTACCATCCCGGCATTTGCCTGGTGTGAATGAGGAAAACACGGGAAAACCTCAATCAGGATGGCTGTCCTGAAAAAGCTTTTTACACTTTTTTGACCAAGTTCCCCCACCGGGAATCGAACCCGGGACCGCTCGCTTACGGCAATGAGTTTTGTGATACACAAACCACCGTGTGAGGGGTTCCTCTCGAGATTCTCCCATTTCCTCCGACATTCTTAATCCCACCATTTTGTGCATCATCATCATCATCATCATCGTCGTTTCACAGCCTCGAAGCATAATCATGGGACGTTAAACTCCAAAATAAAAATATTCATAAACAAAAGTTGACGGATTGACTGATCTGTGAATTTAACGTTTCTTTTAGCACTAAGTCTATATGAGACTTGGACCGACAGCTTAACGACGGATTCGATTCATATGAGCCAGTGGGGAATCGAAGCCATCTCCTGCACCAAAATCGGGCATGCTAATTATATAGCCATGAGGGAGCTCATAAACTGGTAACTTATCTTTAAATTAATTGCTGAAAGATATGTGATACCCATCCCATACGGTTATTGAAATAAAAAGATATTGACCACCGCACTAAATTTTAACGCTTCTATTTCTTAAAATAAATCACGTCACGATACAGCTATTATTGATGCATGTATTTATAAGATATATAAACAAAATCATCTTGTTTTTATTTAGTTACTAGCAGAATACCCGTTCTTCAGACGGGAAGAATAATTCTGTTTTGGACATAAAAAGTTGAATTTGGATTTAAACATCATCGGAAGTGTCTCTGTTTATTTGAGCGATCCCGAAAACTATGGATACACAACAACAATATCAGTCCCTTTCGATCATTTATATATACCCCTCTCCTAAGTTGCACTGTCAAAGTAAAATGATAAAACATCACTCCCAGGCCCGAACCTCATCAATGTTGAAAATTTGATCGAGATCGATCGGGTGGGTCAAAAGTTCAGTCACAAATACCGGTATATCTTTTTTATATAGAAATATATAGATTTATATTTGAAAAATGTGCGAAAACAATTTACTCCGAACAGTAAACTACCCTTTCTGCGTTTAGGAAAATAAGCCGTAACTTTTGAAAATGTCTTTCCGTCTCATTGGCAACCGTATATAATTCTTACAAACATTATCATCATCATTTACACTCTCCAGCAAACCACTCATTTTTAGGGTACCGAGTAACCCCCCCCCCTCAATAACCTTGTATAAATTTAAAATTTAAAATTTCCTTCAAGTAGCTCAACAGTCCCTAGTCAATTACACATACGCTAGGATGAATGAACAAACATCCAAAATTTACTTTTTCAGCATGCATGGGCTATGACACGTGAAAATCCGTTGAAATTTCTTTTCTTTTCTTTTTTTTTTTTTTACGATTTACCACTTTCTATCGTCGCCCGAGAGCAAATAATAATAATAATAATAATAATAATAATAATAATAATAATAATAATAATAATAATAATAATTCAGAAGTGTTCTGATTTGGAAAACATCCGAAAAACAATACATAACAAGAAGATCTTGCTTCGTGAAAAGATTAGGGATTCGATTATCTGTGCGTTTCAATTCGTAAAATGGATCAGGACACTGTCAACATGTAGTTGAATCCAGGAGACACCTCTTCCCAAGGATATTAGGATTAAGTTCCATAGGATTATCGTCATATAATCTCATCTAACAACCAGAAGTTAAAACATTTGATTTCTGCATTGGTAGAACAGGATGAAATTTTGACAGTCGAAATTCAAAGGGAAAAGGAAAACCTTAAGGACGAAATTCGAGTAATGAAAAATGCAGTAATGAGTGTTAAAAATATTTTAGCTCATTAAAAAATTCAATTTAAATTTGCTTTTTCACAATTAGAACATTCACAACAAAAGTTATCTTACTTTCTTATGCATGAAGGTCAACAGCATATATTGGAAACTATTAATAATACAGTGACTAATGAGTTTTCATTTCACATCCTAAGTAGTGATCAGGCATTACAATTTATGGATGGTTATGAAATATTGAAAAATAGTAATTATAAGCACGATTTAGGGTTATTTTTACATATTATCGTTCGTATATTTGATTCAGCTTAATTTTGATAGGAATAATTGAAAACGCCAATTTTGTATGAAAACATTATTTCAAAATGTTTAAAGTAAAATCGCTATATTCTTGTCACGAACCAGAAAGTATTAGGATTTCCTAAAGACTATATTTTTCAGAGTCCAAATTCCATAATATTGGCAAACAGGTGCGTCTCAAAGTCATTTTTTGTATTTTTCTCACACGTTAATAATGACTGAACAGTCACTATGTCTTAATAGGACAATCATTAAAAAGTTGTGGTCTACTTTCGGAATTGAAATTTTATTTTTGAATATACTGATTCTGGTATTTGTATTCATCGAAAATTTCAGGTTTCAAAACATTACTAGGTCGTGATATTGTGTTAAAGTCGAAATCATTTCTCATTGGTCAAAATTAATCAAATTTCATTGCTTATGAAAATTCACGCATGTAACCTTTGGAGATACCGCATTATAAACGAGGAAAATAATCTTGATAAATGGCACGAACAAAATGTTAAATTCAGTAGAGGACTGGCAAGAATTTCATTTGAATTTGACTAATTATAATGCAAACACTTGATAAATTAGAGGTGAATCTAATGAACATTTATACGAGGCACGTCCACAAACTTAGTGTACTAAGGCCCTAGCGGGCAGAGGCTATGTTGGTCACACTGCTGTGTAGCTTACAAGGGAACCTTCCGAAAATGATAGTTGCAGTGAAAGATGTGGCCTATGCCAATTGAAAGTGCTGTAACAGAGACGTTCATTCCCAAAAAATTAGCTGCCCATAGCAATAGGTTCAAGAAATATAAGGGGTGGAAGTTCGGGAAACAGCAAGGTTGGACAAGGAGGGGAAAGTGCAAATTCCGCAAAAAAAAAAAAGGGGGACACGGCAAAATAAAATGCTGACAAGTGATGTATAGAAAGAGACTTGTCACAATAGGGAACAAATGAAGGCCACCAGTGGGGTTAACAGTGTTGCCAGCTGCAATGTTTTGCAAAAAGCATTATATGAAGTGAGTGCAATATTCAGTGTCAATCTGTCATGTAGAACATAAGATAGGACGTGTATAATCAGTGGTGCAATTGTTCGATGAGACAATGGTCCAAACAGAAGATACATTTGCAGTGAGCACAGTGGAATATTGCCAATCCGTCACACATGGCACAATGATCGCCTGTGAATGTCTCGAAATAGTACTCTAGAGGTGTCGGAACCTTTGGTGGTCTTTCTATCACATATCCACATCTGTAGAAAGCAAATATAATCAAAGGCTTGGCCTGCTTTGTGTTGCTGTCTGCAGTACTATCACCGCCTACGTGATATATCCAGAGTATCCCACCTAACTCTGCGACTGAAATAGTTTCAAAGCGAAAAAATGTGACACATCCAGTTGTGCAGGAATGTACCTATGTCAGCGGGCGACAAACTTCTGTGAGACGCAATTGTCCCCAAGTCCCCCATCATAGGGACCCAGGGGCCAACTTCAAAATTTCAAATAGCACCATCGGTCGAGTTATATTTCTTTCGATAAATCTTGGAATATGCAACAACGCATATCAGAAATATTTACTATATGGGATTTCAAAATGGCCGCCAAAAATATCTGCTCGGTGACAAGAACAACGTGCATTTTTGGCGACCATTTTTGGCGATCCAAGCTTCATATAGCAAATGTTTCTTATAGGTGGTGTTGTATCCATCCAGAGAAATATCATCCGCCCCTTGTTCCCATTTGAAATGTTGAGGTTGACCCCTCGAGCCTTATGATGGGGGCCCTGGGAGACTTGCTTCTTACAAAGTTCTCTTGGCCATCGACATGAGTACATTCCTGTGCAATTGGATTTGCAACATCTCTTTTCGCTTCGCAGCAATTTGAGATCACAATGTTCGATGCCATGTTAAGACACAACATATATTTGTGGCGGCCAGTTTGAAAAACATGCTTCATGTAGCAAATATTTCCTATAGATATTGTTGCACATTCCATGATCTATCGAGAGAGGTACCACTCGGTCCCTGTTTCCATTTGAAAATTTGAAGTTGGCTCCTGGGGCCCTATGATGGGGATCCTGGGGGCACTTGCTTCTCACAGACTTTATCACCCCCTGACAGTGGTACATTCCAGCACAACTGAATCAGTCACATTTTTGTTCGTTTCTCAAATCTTTCAGGCCACAAAGTTTGGTGGGAAACCCTGTATACGACCCAACCATGACATAATGTTTACTTCTATTATAGGTTGTTGGCTCAACCCAACCATTTCATGTTCCCCGACTTCACATTGCCTCAATCACTCTAGCATTGATGCATTCCGAGTGATGCCTGTTGCCGGAATTTTCTTTTTGTGAAGCGAGTGGCCTAACTATATTAGACTTGTCTGAATTTTCATGGCCAGTGTTGCCAACTTTGGAACTCGTTTTTCTTTTCGACCCTAGGTACGTCGGTTTCCTGCATATTCGGTGCTTCTTGTTTTGTTCATTCTAATATGCACAGCCCGTGATCAAATGTGTCGCATTATGGGCGTCGTCGTCTTTTCCGTATTTTTCGTACTTCTGCTTTTTCTATTTTCTTTTGTTAGATTGTACCACTGATTATACACGCCATATCTTATGTTCTACATGACAGATTGACACTGAATATTGCACTCACTTCATATAGTGCTCTTTGAAAAACATGTACTTTTCATTGCAGCTGGCAGCACTGTTAACCCCACTGGGGGCCTTCATTTGTTCCCTATTGTGACAAGTCTCTTTCTATACATCACTTGTCAGCATTGTATTCTGCCGTGCCTTTTTTTTTTTTTTTTTTTTTGCGGAATTTGCACTTTCCCCTCCTTGTCCAACCTTGCTGTTTCCCGAACTTCCACCCCTTATATTTCTTGAACCTATTGCTATGGGCAGCTAATTTTTTGGGAATGAACGTCTCTGTTACAGCTCTTTCCATTGACATAGGCCACATCTTTCACTGCAACTATCATTTTCGGAAGGTTCCCTTGTTAGTTCCCACCATTTCCAGCGAGCCCAATCACGCGTCAGAATGACCAAAACTATGGCCATAATAACGTCTCCCGTAAAAGATGTCGATAAAATCAACTACCAAGTGCGAGTTTCGCAGTGTTATCCATTATCTCGTTGTGACGGGAAAATCTTCGTCTGAAGTTTTTATAAAAAATAAATAAAAATAAGAAGGGCAATTTAGAACAAGAGGAAGGGACTGCTAACGAAGGGAGTCTGCTTTCTGCACAAAAATACCAGACCGCATATCTGCCAATGCAACAAAGCAACTTTTGGAGCCATTCGGATGTTTTAAACCACACCGCGCATTCCCCTGACCTGGCACCTTCACACTATCATCTCTTCACCCCCCTGAAGATGCATATGAGAGGAAGTGAAGGTTGGAGGTGAAGAATTGGACAAAACAGATGGGTGGCGGCAGACTTCTTTGAACCAGTGGCGGCTAACGTTAGCGTTGCAGCGTTGCGCAACGACCAAAGTATTTCAAGAAAAAATATTATTATCAATAGCAGAAAAGAACAGAAAAAAAAATACTTTTTAATACTCGCATATATACACTTTAAATATTATATTTTTTACTTCTGTAACTGTCCGGTCCGTTAATCGTTTTAAAAAGCGAAAAATAATCCGTCATAGAGTCTCTAATTTATATTGTGTTGCAGCGAGCATACAACGACCAGATTCCTTCAGCGCGGCAATTGGAGCAAATGTTAAGTCTCCTTTCCCCTCTCTCAGAAGTTAAAGGGACTGGTCGTTGCAGTGCTTCTGCAACACAGCACGGTTTCCAGTGAACGAGAAGTTTTTTCGCGCTAAATAAGATTTCTGAATTTTCTTTCACTAGCAATTAACAAATGGAATTTGTTTTTATGCATTCATATTTTTAAATTGCGGGACCATACTGAAGCAAATCAATATAATGACAATTTAAAAAAGTGATTGCAGAATTACAAAACAACAAAGAAAATATCTAGTAGAGAAGAAAACAAATGAAAGTAGACTCGCATTTACACGTTAATTCTTAGCTTATATTGATAATGAAGGCTTCTTCTACAGTAATTTGTGAATCAAATATTAATAATCAGTACGTAGAATCGCTCCCCCTCCCCCCTGTGGATAGTATTTTAGTATAAACATATTTCTTTTATAAAATAAGTATATTTTATACTCTTGATAATTTCTACATAAAACTGTATGATGGGGAACGCCACATTGAATTTGGGACTAGTTAGCAATGCTCAGGGGCGTATCCACGAGGGGGGTCCACCGGGTCCGGACCTCACGAAAATTTCGAAACTTGGACTAACATTTGTAGACTTTCTTAACGAACTATACTTGTTTAACAGAGAAACCATTGATGTAGGCTAAATATTTTATTTTACGCCTCGTCATGTACTCTTTCTTCTCTTATAGAAATAATCGTTCTATCATTTTTTTTCTAAAAATATAGGTGACAGTAAGTAAGAATTACTTATCGTCTTTTCGGGTGCAGAATAAGGGGTTCCATATTATGTAGACGTATTGAACCTCCCTGAAATACTTTGGACTCCTCCCAGTTAACATTTCTGGGTGTAGAACTAGCAGTGCTGTTTGTTTTAATGTTCTTCGATTTTTGGCTGCTGTTACATGCTGATCTTTCATCTGGCGGGTTTCGAAGTTTCCTTTCCAGAACATATCACATTGGTAAGCATTGTTTCGCCTCATGTGGAAGTATATTGTATTCATCGTGCATTGCATAACAACCAAGACAGATGATTTGGAATGTAGATTTTTCTTTTGCGCGCATGTGTGTGTGTTGATGTATGAATATGACATTCGGAATTCATATACCAGTACCTCTTTTGTATCAGCTGTTTTGGTTTATAATTATTAGGTTTATTTTTTTTTTTTTTGTGCTTTAATTCTGTAAATAACCTACAAATTCTAAATGAATTTTATACCATGACTTCTATAAATAACTTACAAAAAAAAAAAAAAAAAAAAAAAAAACACTGACCAGCTTTCAACTGAGGAAAAATTTGCAATTAAGGCTTAGACAAAACAAGCAAAGGGCAATCTAGGAGAGTGTTCGAAAAAAAATCAGTTTAAATTTACAGGATATCTTATGGCAGTAGTGTTGTTTGCACCAGATATATTTCCTCAATTTATTTTAAATTTTCCTGAATAAACTGTTAATAAAGTGTGTTCAAAGTACATTTTTTTTTTTTTTTAATAAAACTAATCTTTGCTACGAACTCTCTTCAGTCAATGCTGAAGAGAAATTCGGATCACTGTCAGGGACTGAGTTTGCTAGAATGAATCGTTCGCAATAATCTAGAAAAAAATATTTAGTGAATCTACAAAGCTTCTGAAATTAATATTAACTGTACCTATGGCGTCAGCAAAAGACGAAAAGTTTTTTTCCACATGAGAAAGAATTGACACTTTTAAGGAATTGAATGTCCCAAGAAAGGTTATCACCATTGTTTATGCTTTCCATCGAAAAAGACCTGACAATAAGAATGCCAGAGTTCAACCAGCATGTATTCGACAGATTTGCTCCAATCAAAGAGAGGATAATGAACTTACTAATTAATTAAGGTGATTAATCGGATAAAATGTTCTGCATTTTTTTATTTTTTATAAACAGAATTTTATTTAATTTAACATATCTCATAGCATTTGCATCTAAAGTTATGCTGATTAGTCAATGAGTCAACTTTATATCTTCTGTCTCTTATCGTTCGTACTGCAACATCCGAAACCAGAATCCGCCGGCCGCCACTGCTTTGACCAAGGCATTAAAAAAAAATGATCCTTCGTCTCACTAAGTGTATCGAAAAGGATGGCGACTACATGAAAAAATAGTTCAGATTATGTACTGATGTAACCGTGCAAAAGTTTTGTTTCAAATACTTTTTTGAAACCTACAAAAATCTAGCAAATTTTTTTTCCAGACGTGCCTCGTATCTCAGAAAAAAATAAGAGTCATTACATAAAGATTCAATCACATTATTCTTAGTTCGATTATAGTTATACTATTATTAATAATGTTAGTGTATATTGAAATAAAGAAACAAATATTGGAAATGCTTAAAAATAATTGTACTTACCAATTAGATGGAACAGTAAACCAGAACCATTAATGGAATGTGGAAGTAAATTTGTGTTGAACGTAGGTGAAGATATTTGAAAATATTGTTAGTAGGAAGAAATCAGAAGTTTACATACCGACTATTAAAGCATGAACCATCACACTGTAGGCTAATCTAGTGAAGTATAAGTAATCATGCAAATCTTACCTAAAAGAAAAAAAGAAAAGAAAATTCAAATTAAAATTTTGTTTGGCTATGTGTGTGTGTTAAACTGTGTACTATTAACTAGGCATGATCAACATTATAGTTTGATATAACTTAATGGGAGTTTAACTCATTAGTATGTTATATACTGAATTTTCATTCAAAGACAGCAACCAAATGAAAATCAGTGTGAGCTGCAAATATATACTATGGAACGGTGTACGTCAAAGATTCTAACTTTCTGCTTTAAAGAAATGATTGATAACACAGCCACACACACACACACACACACAAATTAAAAGTTCCGTGTACCGGACCCCAGGGTGTAGATCTGAGGTATTTTGTTTCACAGAATCCAAATTTCGAAACCTCAGGAAGATCATTCGTGTCAATTTTTTGTTATAGGCGAAACATTTGAGCGACTTTGGATAGGGAGGATACACGTAATATACAGCCATACCAGAAAACGAAAGTTCTGTTCAGCGGACCCCTGGGTTTGGATTCGATGTATTTTGTTACTCAGAATCCAAATTTCAAAACCTCAGAACAAATCTGGGAGCTGTCGTCCTAGACGGATGTCACTGCTAACCGCCCATAATAGGACACTCCGGAGTGCTTTTTTGCCACCAATCACCGCGGATATACACTGAAAAGTTAGTATAACGTCATATGGTTAGACGAACCACGATATCAACTGTATCATGCCGACAGGAGGCACAGTGTGTGTCGCAAACGGCGTGAAGAGATGGATCCCGCATACCAAGAGGGCAATCCAAGGCGGTGAGGGTATCAATCATGGTACGGTGTGCATTTTTTCTGGAGTTTAATGTTCCCCCTCCTTATTCTGGAAGACACGTTGACTGTTCTGCAGGTATCGCCAGCTGATCGGAGGTCATCATCACCGGTTTGTGGCCTTTCAACGTCCTAACGATATTGCGGTCTTTCAACAGAACACTGCGCCGCTACATCGCTTCAATGTCCTTTGTGAATGGTTCAAAGTGCATATAACGAGGTCTAAAGACTGAACTGGCTACCCCAGGACACTGATATGATCTCCATGAAGCATATCTGGGATTCGTTGAACTCAAGCTCCATGTATTGGATCCTCGAATCATGAATCGGCTGCCGCTCTGCAGACTGTGTGGTGCCACCTGCCTCCGAAAATGTACCAAGGAATTGCAGACTCAGTTCTACGGAGTGTTGCTGAGCTTCGCAGGGCCAGAGCTGCTCAACCAGACAATAGATGGGTATCCAATGAATTTTGCTAAGTCATTGTACTTTGTTATACTTAAGAATGGAAAGTCGAGGAAGAAATACACCCACTGTGATACTTGTTACAAATCAATTACTAGTACTAATACAGATGGAGCTTTTAGGGGGAAGGGAATTACGAGCCCTGTGCTACAATCTAGGATCAGAGTAATGCTACAGTAGACAGTGAATACCATTCACTGAATCCGGTTGTTGCTAGATAGAAAGCGAAAACTACTGATATAAGGAGCCTACGACCTTGTTATCTATTTCATTATGTACAGATACACAAATGACGATGCTCCTTCTGAATCATCAGGTAAAATTACTTCTCCCAGAATCTGTACTTTCTGTTCAAAGACAAACCAACGACACAATTCAAAATATTTTATTTCAGTAGTCATTATCATAGGTATTCTGCTATTAATGATTGGTGAAAGTGATAACGAGACAAAACTTGAGGTACTTCCTCTAATCTCGAAAAGAGAGATATCGTCTCGGAAATTATTTCTGTTAGAAGAGCAATAAAATAATATGACTGTCTCGCTTTGCGGCCAACCTCATTAGTTGGTCGTTTCCCTCGATCTCAAGATGATTTCCTGCTCTACAATCTTCAGCTAACACTTTATCTTGAAGTCGAAATTTCTTGTGTTAACTAAATAAAATACCGGTTCTTCACATGGAGGAATGAATTTAGAGTTAAACGGCATCGGAAGTGTCAATATTCACCTCAGCGACCCCGATAACTATGGGTTGGACACCAATATCGGTCCTCTTCGACTACTTCCACACTTCATCTCTTCCCACCCCATCCCCATGCCGATGGGGGAAGAATTGTTTAAATAGAATCTGGTGTGTCACTATTCACCTGAGCGACTCCAAAAAATGTGTGTTCGATACTAATATTTGTCGTATCCCTACTCTTCGCCCCTTATATCATCTCCCCAGGCTGATAGGGGATGAATTTGGACGTAAACGTCATTGGAAGTGTCACTTTTCACCTCAGAGACCTCATAAACTATAGACTGGACGGTAACATCGTTTTCTTTCTTTCTTTTTTTTTTTTTTTTTAATTTTTACATCTTACCCTGCTGCTGAAAATGTGCTAGAAACCCAAGTTAGACCAGGTTCTACTCATGTGCCATAAACTTCCAACATCGGTACAACGTTCTAGGAAGAATTATATGTCAAACATCGTTACATTCATTTTTATTTATAAAGATATCGTCCATCAAAAATCTCACATATCACACACACCATGTCTTCCTATTTTGCCCCCTTTCCTTTCTTCCACCGCATTTTCTATCACATCCCTCATAATCAAGTTACTTCTATACCAATGTTCCAACCAGTGTTTTTTTTTTTTTTTTTTTTTTTTTTTTATAGTCTGCAGTCATTATTTTATGTCCCGTATTTCTAACGCCTAACATTTCCTCATTCGTTTTCGTTCGACCCAGCTAATTTCACTTTCCCTCCACATTTATATCTCGAAAGTAAATAATCATTTTTTAAACGTTTCTGCATAATGTCCATCTTTCTGCTTCCATGGAGTGCAATACTCCACATGAAACACTTTGTGGGTCTTTTTTTTTTTCCTCAACATTTTATTCAAGGATTCACAGTACAGACTTTTAAGGATCGTAGTAAGTGGAAGTTTTTCAGTTTGGGGCAAAGTCACCTGCCAGTAATGCATAACACACCAGGGGCAACTGTTTAAATTAAATAGATTAAGCAAGGGTTGCTTCCAAAATCTAAATCGGAATTCAAAGACAAGGCCAAAACTTATTTTATTCTCCCAAACAATCGAAAAAACTCTCAGAGTTTCATATATAACTCTAGATTCAGTCAATTACACTTGCTATTAGTCTACAAGGACACATGACTCATAAATTTTATGTATCTATTAAAGTTGGTCTCTACCAGGGATGGACAAAACAGGTTTTTATTGTAAAACCGGAAACCGGTTTCTAGAAAAAACGAAACCCGAAAACAGACATTTCGGTTTTCCCCAAACCCAGCTCGGTTTTTCACCGAAACAGGTTTCAGTTTTCTCCAAAAACCAGTTCAGTTTTTCACCGAAACCGGTTTCGGTTTTCTACAAAACCGGTTCGGTTTTCTCCAAAAACCGGTTTCGGTGAAAACTTTTGGAAAACAAAACTATTTCTGCGGAAACGGAATCGGTTTCCGGAGACCAACGAAACACTATTCTGGTCAGAAATTGATCAAAGTTTGAAAAAATCGGAACCGGTTTTGGAGAAAACCGATAACCGGCTTCGGTGAAAACCGAACCGGTTTTGAAGAAAACCGTAACAGTTTTTTTCTAAAAACCGGTTTTTGTGCCCACCACTAGTCTCTACATAAACAATAATAGAACTGATCGCCAACTGAAATGATGACAATTCGTACGGGAGAATGCTGGCTGCTACAGATCAGTTTGGTATTAAAAAACTACTTTTTCTCGATATTATATATATACACATCCCGATGTTCAGTTCGCTATTATTATACTCGATATTCCAAGTATTGAATATTTTACGAGAGAAATGAAAATTTTAAGTAGAGAGAAACTTGTGTTTTACAGCGTCAGAAAATAAAAAGAACTTCTACGCCCTTGAAAAGTAATATAATTAATTGCAGAATGTGATTGGTTCGTATCGAAATTACAAAATTCACCTTTTGTAGTCGCTAACAACGCTGTATACGGAGCGATGCATTTCCTTTCCGCTGTAACGAAGTTAATTATCGACGTTTAATGGGTTTCGTGTATCAACAAGCACTTTACGCTTTGAAGAATAAATTTTGTTCAGACACTAATTTGCTCTCTGAAGGGAATCATAAACTTAATTTTCCAACTCGCACAGAGCTTCCGGTGAATTAAATAAAAACTTCCCAATAGGTTATGTGCAGACTTTCTCTTTCCTTAAAGAGTTCCTGATCGCTGGGTCTTCGATACATCCTTGATATAGCTACTACAAACCACGTGAAGTAAACATATTTCACTTTCGTTAACTATGGGACTATTATGATTATTAATATAAGGGGATGTTTTGTGTGTATATATAAAGCTGTTTGTTTAATACAGAAATACAATTTTATGTTACAAACCAAACACTGTACATATTAAGCTTAACGACACCAAAATCTGAAACATTTGAAGTACCAAAAGCGATATTTGTAAGGAACAAATTTCTGCAAATGACAGAAGCAAGCAAGTAAAATTTTGATATCTTCCAGAATAATGGGCAGCAACAGCTATCGCAGCGAACATTCAAAAATTAAAATTCTTTCAATAATTCTTTTGCACAAGATTTATTGTATTATCGCTCATTTTGTACACGACATTTAAATCTACCACAACGATCTCACAGGCGGTAAACGAAAACAGTTGAGAAAAACAACACTACGGTCAAACATTAACCTCGTACGCAAAAGCCGCTTGGGAAACTGATTTGGGCAAGGATGTTATAAAATAAAATAGAGGATCTGCCCATATGCATCTTCATCATGTTAACTCAATGAAGCCAAAAAACAACCGAGCATCGCCTAAACCGGCACGTCTGATTGGCTACTCTCGCTTCCGCCATGATTGTTGGCTCGAAACATTGCGATCTTAGTGGCGCGCTGTGGGCAGAGTAGGTGTGGCGAAGCTTCACGTATGGCTTCACGATTTTGTGGTATGGGCAGATCCTCTATTTTATAACATTCTTGGATTTGGGAAGGTTTCTCTCTACTAGACCTACCGAGCGGGAGAAGTCTCAACTACGCCTAGGAATGGCCCCGTACTTTCAATCTGGTTTCTTTTGGGTCTCTTGTCATATAGTGTGCGTATAGGTAGCAGTTCTGTAGTTGATTTTTGCAAGTCTTCGTCGTGTTACGTTCCGTAATTTATGCGAAGGGTGGTACGTAGTAAGGTCCGTGTCGTTGCCCAGGCCCAGTTTGTGGACGGGTACCTTTCTACCATGTCCCAAAAATGCTCGATAGGGCTTAGGACGAGGACCGGATGTCTTTGCAGCCTCCTGAACACCACCTCAAACGTCTTCAGCGATGAACAAGTGTCAAGGGAATAAAGCAGCAAGAGGAAGGCGACAAGTGGAAACAACCTGTCTCCAACAACCGATTGCAGGCGGTTCGTACACTCCAACGGGGATGCATTTATTTTACTGGAGAAGGAGAAGGCTTGTCCCTTTTTCCAAATGAACGGCTACCGATGTGCTATTCGATCCTATAAATGCACGTCGTATCTCAGCAGGTACAACTGAGGAAGGCAGAACAAGGATTAACAAGACCATTTTGGAATTTCGGGGGGCCCTAGAAATGGGTTGGTCTCTTCCGATTTCTGGTCATACCATGGGCATCGGACCCTGCGGAGCTGGGACGTTTTCCACCACCAAAAGTGGTGTGTGAGGTTGCCCGTAAGACTCTTTCCTGCTAGAGAAGTTTCCTCCACTATTAGGTACAACTGAGAAATTAATTCACAAGCTAATCGCACAATGGGCGTAATCTATTACCCTACTTGTGATTTGGGCGTTTGCCTGGATCTCCTTTCCTCCCTCTGTCGCGAGGCCTGGAACGACTATTCTACTTGGCCTACCCGCGTGACGGTTCTGTATATACACAGATATTCTATTTTTACGTATTTAACATATTTTATATTTGATTATTTTCATACTGAAATGGATTGATATTTAGCGTCCTTTTCAACATCAATGCTATATAAGTCGTGGACACATAAAAGGTGCCCATTCACCTCTTTCAAAATGAAATGAATTTTATTCAAATACATTTGACTACAACCGTACACCTCATAATAATGAATATTTTTGTAATGTGCACCATATCTGTCAAAAATTTTACATTTTTTAAGAATATGATCTAAATTATAAATAAACGATTTTGTTTTGGTATATCTCGAATAAATTAACACTTTGAACTTTTACTGTTAACCAATTACACTGCACGTGTGATAGGGCGTCCAAAGAATACATGTACTCCCAGATCTAATTCAAAATCAACTACTTCTTTTATATAGGGTCTAACGTCCGTTTTAAGGACTATGATTATCATCAAGCATGGATCTAAATTAAGGCGAAATCTGGACTATTTTCTTCGGGAATGGAACTCGAATCTCCAATACGAAACGGGAAAAAAAGACAGGAGGAAATTCTGCTTCTATTATGTCATAACGCAACGAAATACGATGAAAGGTCCCAGTCCTGTGCCGCGGGCCGCCCTTGGGAAAACACTGATGTAGGGCATTTGCTGTTTGATAAGGACAAGAATAGCACTGGAGTGAACTTAAGACGAACAGAAAATATACTTCTCTTTTCTAAAACAAAACAAAAAAAAAAGTCAAGTGTTTCTCGTCGCATCCGTCATTGATGCAAATAAGTTGTAAGCAGAGCGGAGCAGAGGGTAATACAAACAGCCATATTACCAGGATCTCCTCGTTTCAAATACTCCTCTTGACAACGTAAACAACAGATAAAGCGCCTGCGAGTGACGTAACACAGCTGCTCTATCCACGAGGTCACATTCGCCAGGAAGTGAATGAATTGAAACATGAGATCTTAACTTCATACAGAATGCTAATTCACGGACACTTTTTGTAACATTGTCGCATTTTATCAATTACATGTTAACATACACAAGACTCCGAATTAAGAAGGAAAAAAAAAAAGTTCGGCACCGCAAAATATATAGTCTTGATTAAGAAAATGTTTCTTTAAAATGCTACATTTTCTCTGAATCATGCACCAGGCAATTTTCCTCTAGGAATGTGTAACCGTCCAACAGTGCAGGACAAACTAACGTTATTTAGAACTACTTTTAACTGGAGTTTCGAGTTAAATACTTGTTAAAAAAGGCGCAAGTGACAGGAGAGAGCTCTGCTTGGCACTTGTTGTCCGGGGACCACGTGTTTTTCTCTAACTCTTTATTCAAGGTCCCACAAAATAGACTTTTGTTCCTCCTAAAGACTTCTTTTGTCATTTCTATCCTTACTTTTATTTCACTTTCGCACTTCATATCATTACTAATACTACAAAGGTATCGAAAACTAGTCATTTGTTCTATTTTCTTCCCTCTTACTTCTAAATTTGACAATAGCCGCTTAGTTCCAATCACCATGGTTTTTGCCTTTCTAACATTTATTTTCATCACAGCCCTTTCTCAAGTTTTCTAACATCTTAATGATTGTCTTTTTAGATTCCGCACAAGAGCCACATCATCTGTAAATCTTGGCCCTTGTAAGATAGTAATGCTAGTACATGCGTCAGTTACTTCGCGCAATAACTGCTGATCTTGAACGAAAGCTAATTTTTTAATTTTATTGTTTTGCAATAGATCAGGGCGCAAAATTTCCGGTCGCCGTCTGGCGACCAGTGTTCAGTACCAATGGTTTCTGCCTAAACTCACAGGGCTGCACAGTTTCTGTTTCGCATAAAAATAATTCTCACTTAGTGACAGAACACGGAATATGAAGTCTTCTCAATGGACATGGAAAGTGAAGTCTTCACTAGATTGTAATTCGTATCCTCTCCCCTTCAGGACTTAAGGACTTTGATCCAAAAACTGCAATCGACAACTGATACTTCAGTGTAGAGCGAGAGCGTTACGCAAATCTCAAGTCTTAAGGTAAGATATTTTTAAACATGTATATGAATTGTTCAATTCAAAACTGATTATCCTGAATCTAATTGTCTGGTTTTGAAATTTTATGTCCTGATGTAATTTCTTTCTTTGTCAAATCAAAGGCCGTGGAAGAGGGGGGCGGGCTATCTCTTATAATTTATACGTGAAAGAACTGGCGACCATTATTTTTGGATTGGCGAGTGCATCTGACATTGAAATGTTGCGCCCTGCAGTAGACAGAGCAGTTATCTTGACTGAGATCGTTAAAAGAATCAATTTTAATATCTTCCCGGATAACGATGAGTTTAGCTATGGCTATCCATACCCTTTATACCCGTCATATGAAACAGCCCGACCCCGGGCCAGTCCCTACCCACTGAACTGCTTCATCCAGCCCACCTGACCTCTAACTGAAAATACACTTCTTACATAATCTTAAACTGAACTGAAAATATTTCCTGGATAACTGAAGTCCACCTTGGAAAACATCCTCCGCGTTGAAACATCAAGTGTACCACGGAACGATGAGAGACTAGTTCAGACTATTTCTTTAGTAAATAAATATTTTGGTTACTGTTATAACAAATTATGTGTTCCTGTGATATTAAATGTACGAGAAAAGAGTTCCTCCATTAAATATGGCCATTCGATTGTTGTGAAAATGTTATACACAAATGTCCGTAAGTGGGCGTACCCTCCCCCATTTAGTTTCAACAGTATAGTGTTAGTTATGGTAGAATGTTTGTACACAGTTATGTTGAAGTCTTAAGTCATAAACATAGGTACGATCACCATCCACGTCGTAACACAGTTGAATTCTGCGCCAAGTTCTTGCAGATATTTCCTGGCCGCTGGATTGGAAGAGGTTGTGCATCTTCACCAGCTCCCTTTGCCTGGTCTCCAAGAAGTCCCCGACCTGATGACACCAGAGAATGTTCTCTGGGGTTTCATAAAGCAACAAGTAAGAAACACTCGATACCACACAACGCAGGAATTACGAGCAGCTGTGTAACACGCCTTCACCCTCGTGACTCCGGAACATCTGCGCAAAACATCTGCGAAAACTTGGCACAGAATTCAGCTGTGTTACAACATGGATGGTGATCGTACCGATGTTTATGACTCTTAAGACTTCAACGTAACTGTGTACAGACATTCTACCATAACTAACACTATACTGTTGAAACTAAAGGAGGGGTACGCCCACTTCCGGACCACCCCGTACATTGTCTTATACGGCCCTCAATGCCAATAAGTCCTCTGTGATCGGCCCACCTCCTGTTCCAACTTGCACATACCTGCTTTATACCTTACATATAAATATGTGCTAATGTTTAAGGATTTTTTTTTCTTTTAGTTTAAAAGATAAAATACTATTTAAGTTAAAAGTGCTTTTGAGGCTACGTCACATACTTGGAGTATGAGAGGTACGGTTCCAAACTTTTGAAAATGAAAGTACCAGACACCGTTCTGGACTACGTATACTCTTAAGAACGTGACATCATCGCTCGTCAAAAATGTGAACATGAAAGTGGTTACTTACATAAAATTGAGCGATTCGGAGTTCGAATTTAATAACGTTAGTTACTTTCGATGCATTTATTAACCTTACTTATTCCAGTTTTTGGTTGAGTCGACGCATGTAATTTTTGTAGTCTACCATCAATAATACTTCGTATTTAAAACAGAAAACCAAATATAATTGGGGATATAATTATGACATGCACAAAATATACTTGAAAAATAAGTCTTAGCAGCTTCGGTGGGGCCTACATACTTTTGCTGGATCTGAGTGCATTATTTAATTGGAAGATGTAGCTGAGGATGAAGCACTGCTAGCTGCAAACTTTAAAAATTTACTTTTGTTGACCTTTTGCTGTTTTAATAAGTTCAGTACATTTTCCTGCCTTCAACTCTTCAGCAAATTCCGCGCACGACAGGTCCATATCAAAGCGAATTACAAGCTCTGCTTTAACCATGTTCATCCACAAATCATTCCTTTCGTATCTCCAAAATAATATGAATAAAACAGAAAATAGGAAGAGGAAAAATTACCGGACATTTAACGTTCGGTTTTGAGGTCGTACCTGACGCCGGACAACGTGGTCAAAAACCGAACTGTTCGGTAAAACACCGGATGGTTGGCAACACTAATGAAAAGGTGTATAATACTGCCCGATTCAACTGATTTCTGCATAAATTTCCGGGAAGCCCAAGCTGTATGATCAGATATAATCTACAAGAAATCAATGAGAATTTTAATACAAATACGGGAATCCAGGCCCGTATCCACGGGGGGCTAGGGAGCCGGGCCCCCCTAAACTGTGGCTGGCCCCCTAAAAGTTTCACGGTAGGCTTGCAAATGAACTATAATATGGGGATTAAGTATAATATGATTGGGTCGGGCCCCCTAACTTCTACCGCCCCCCCTAAATTTTTGGGCTGGCTACGGGCCTGCGGGAATCTACTCAACCTTTGGAGTAGGTGCCTCGGTACCCCAGGATCGAACCCATGACTTCAACTACCAGCATAAAATTAGTTATAAATGTAAGTATTCCGTGATCCTCTTAATTATCAGTTACAATACAACGATGGTTACGGTACATAACCAAAAATGAAATCCTTGGTGTTAACTTTCTAGCAGACTGCATATACCTCAACAAAAACAACATTAACCAGCAGCATGAGAAAGGATATAGAGAACTAAAATGCAATTTGTTAAAAGCGTGAGTGAACACTTTCCTTGAGTGATCTATTTCTCTTTCGAAAACAGGGAAAACAGTTGTACACGCTTTCAGCACAGACTATCACGTGAAAATTAAAGACAACTTTTCGTTTTGTAACAACAAAGAAAAGCGTGGGACAATAATAATAAAAAACAAAAAGATTCAACAGTGCGACAAAACTTTCTTTCTATCTTCCATTATCCACACGCAACGCAACACAGTAGTAATTCTATCACGATGACAATGTTAAAACAGGAAACCCTTATAGAAGATTCGCCAACTTCTTTAGTATTCCTAACAATCAGCCACTGCGGATATTGCTCGTTGGCAAAACTGATCCACTGACCTCGTACTGTCTCTTCGCGTTCAATGAAAGGATTATGCATGTATGGCAGTGCGTGTGTATGTGTGCACTTGATGAAAACGTCGCCAAATTCCTCACACGTCTGCAAGATCATCATACGATAAAAAAGCAACAGTGTAAAAAAGAAAAATTAAAAAAGCATATACGTAGTTTACTTTTCCTCCTCTCTGCACACAGGTATTTCACACGATTCTTTGCACTTCCTACTTTAACGGTACAAAGAAATAAACAATTACCACAACGGAACAGGGAAATGACGGAATTCTTCTCACTTATGTATTGTCTTCTTATTCTTGCCCTCCTACCAGGACATTCTAGATATGACTTCCAAACTATGTTCTGCATAATAGAAGTCAACTTAAAAATAAAACCTAATCAAAAGAAAACGCTATTATTACCATCAGTGTTATATGTCAAATGAAATCTTTCAGGTTTACGTCCCACAGTTATGCCGGTTAGGCTAAAGGAGACGGTGATGATGAGAAATGAACGTAATGCTTAAAAGAAAGTGGAAGGAAACGGGAAAACTCCGAGAAAACCCACACACACAGCGTTTCTCCAGCACAAAGCTCACTTGGTGTGAACTGGGATCAAACCGGGGACCCCACGCACAAGAGGCGAACGCTCTTCCACTGAGCCACCACGGCCTCATCATTATTAAGTTTCGGCAATGTATATCAACGCCTTCATCAGGCATGTTATAAGAATACAATTAGCTCCTTACAGTATATTTCGAACACGAGCAGCAGATCACATTTAACAACCAAGTTTCTATTGGTGTTATAACTTTTTTTCTTAAATGTATAAGCCTCATATTGTACTTTTATCATGTGTCCGATGAAGGAAATGGTAGGCTATATTGACGAAATACAGATTAGTATTAATTAGAAATGGGCAAAGACTTTCTTTAATAAAACCGGCAACCAACTTCTAGAATAATAAAAAAAAAAAAAAAAAAAAAAAAAATAGGTTTCTTCAAAACCCGGTTCGATTTTTCACCGGAACCGCTTTCCGTTTTCTCCAAAACAGTTTTGTGTTTTTACTGAAACAGTGTGATTTTCGCCGAAGCTGGTATATGTTCTTATTCTTGTACTACTCATTTCCAAACATGTTAAGAAAGAACCAAAAAGCTTTCGATAGAAAATTGAACCGGCTTTTTATAAGAGTTTCATCCCATTGAAATAAAAGAAGTCCCATGGTTATTTCGATTATCCTTGAATTTTCTATTGTGACAGATGCATCCCATTGAAGTAAAAGGGAAATTCTATGTATATCACCATTATTCTTAAATTTTCTACAGTAACAGGTATATTCTATTCAAATCCAAGGGAAACTGCAATCAAATTAAACGAGAGAGAGAGAGAGAGAGAGACTGACTTTTGGGCAGGCCAAGAGGAAGACTGGAGGATAATTTAGGGGGGCTCTTTTTTTCCTCTCAATAGAGAGGCAATTTTTCAATTGGGTCTTACTAGGGTTCGGATTCAATATTTTCAATGAGGTATTCGTTCACTAATTTCACTGAAGCACGCGCTAGCTCCATTTCAAGCTCAGTAAGTGCTTGGACTCACTACCCTCACTGGGACTTCTGCTTGCACGGACTTGGGAGTCTGGCTCACTATTCATTTATATGAATTCTGAGCATCTCTGGCCTTGTCATAGAGAGGATTCACTGGATGAAAGACGTTTTCCTGTTGTGATAAACTTCACAGATCTTTAACTTACAGAGATTCGTACGTAGTAGATATTCGGCTGACATACTGTTAATACCATACTGTGATATCCTTTGTTATTTTCTTTGACAGACGTAATACCATTTATCACTGCCTATCAATTGTACTTTATATGATTCAATTTAAACTGAGATAACAGTATTTCAATCCCTGATTTATTACCGCGTTTATGGAGAATTCGGCTAATATACAAAGAATCTCACCATGTTCACTTCCTTCAATTTCATAACTGAAGTAATACTTTGAACTTTCCGAAAAGGATATCAGTAATTATATTTATTATCGCTGTCATAAAAGTAGCATCTGTTTCGCAACTTCCAGACAACCTGTTCGTTTCCTTAAATACGGTGTACATAGCAAGATCTCTCGATTTGATATTTTGCAGACACTAACATAAGAGACACTTAAAAGCCAGCTTTCTTGGAGGTGATTTAGTATGGTGAGGAACGACCTATATTGTACCGGTAAATCTTGCATAATGGCCCAGTTCTGTTTCGGAGCTCACGTTAACCTTAACAGTAGGCATCACTCTTCATAACCTCCGTGCTACATAGAACAAACATAAAATCACTCAGAAACTGAATTTCGTAATTTAACAGTAACGTTCAAATTTAAAATAATAAGAGGCCGCGGTGGCTCAGTGGTAGAGGGTTCACCTCTGGTGCCTGGGGTCCCGGGTTCGATCAAAGCCCCGCCAAGTGAACTTTGTGGTGGACAAACACCGTGTACGTGTGTTTCCTCGGGATTCTCCCGTTTCCTCTCACTTTCTTCATTCCATCATTTCATTCATTACTCATCATCACCGTCTCCTTTAGCCTAACCGGCATAAGCGTGGGACGTAAAACTCATTCATTTCATTTCATTTTAAAATAATAATATCTTAAATGCTAAATTTTAAGATGCAATTTGCAGTTCGTTTTCTTTCATGTACATAGATACAATAACAATAATAATAGTAATTATAATTATAATAAAAAGATACAAAAGATAAGGTAACCTATGAATAAATTGTCTATTTATTAGGATCCCCAACTAAAGATCATGGTAAGTAAGACTTTAACACTTCTTGCGATGGCAAGAAATGTCTCCCCATGGCAAAAAAAAAAAAAAAAAAATCTCACATGGAGATTATTGCAGTTAACGGATTAAGTAAGGTTACTATTAATGTACCTCCACCCAACGATGCTTAACTGGAGACAAGTGCGCACCTAGAAATTTTTCTTGGGGGAGGGATCCAATACTACTAGCCACTAAGTCTATGAAATATTGAACAGGTATTATTCTGCACCCGAAAATACAATAAGTAATTGTAAAATACTTCCACCTATATTTTCAGAAGAAAAATAGAACAAGATTATTTTTATTTGAATCAAAAGAACCAATATATTTAAAAAAAAATGTAGGCCTTATATCTAGAGAACTATATAGTGTAGCCAAATCCAACTCTCAATTAACTCAATATTATGTGCTTATTTCGTAGAAAATACGAAAACTCGATTTAGGGGCCGTTCAAAAATGTTGTGGCCTCTGATTCAAAAAACTAATTATTGGCCAAGATCGAATTCTTTTGATCCAATTTTTAAGTTTTCTAAAATTCTTGTAAGAGAAAGAGTGCAAATGAAGTGTGATCACATTTACATGTTACATCAATCATCTCCCTGTTAAACAAATATAGTTTTATAAAATAACAGACAAATTCTGACCAAAGCATATATTAACTAATAAATGATGAAGGCAAAGTTAATTTGCCGAAACTGTAACGCTATTATTTATTAGTTAATATATGCTTTGGTCAGAATTTGTCTGTTATTTTATAAAAGAAGTTCCAAAGCTAGAATGAGTGGCATTCAAATATAGTTTTATTATAGAACGTATACAAATGTATGTTGAGCTGAGAAGTTTTGGGCCGGGTCCAAACCCGATGGAAACCCCGCGGGTGCGCATGTGACTACAGATAATGTACTGCTATTCCTTATTCCAGTTATACTCAACCTACGGTCAGAACTGATTGACTGGTCCAAATACTGTACATTTTTCGTACAATCAATTTACACACGTTACGAAGAAAACAAAATTTAGTCAGAATTGATTTGAGAAGTGCAAATATAGAGCCTGGATAACCAACAAACTGAGATAAACTCGATTTGCTCCAATGTATAGTGATTTTTACGTTACAACTTCATAGAAGTTATTTTCGGGTACAACGCCTAAGGGATAACCCAGTCGGATGAGAAGTCAAAACGATAAGTAACCCTTATAATTAGGTATAAAATAATGTATCTGTGCCTGTCATCAGGCTTTCAAATAGAAATCAATCATCTAATGACATTACATTTTAAACGCAGATAGATTTTTATCAGATCTAATCGTGTACGAATCCGTTTTATCGATTTTCGACTCGGAGTGACATTAGAAGGGGTTAAACGTATTGGAAATTCAAAAAGTTCCGAGCATATCTCAGAACCCCATAAGTTAGGCAACCCAAACTACTCTATGTATTGGAGGTTGCATACTTCCCAGTCAATGAGATTTTTTTTAAATTTTGATTTTAGTTTAGCGTCCCTTTCAGCAGCGAAGCTATATAAGACGTGGACCTATAGTTTAACATGAGATCAGAGCCATATTAGCTCTCGCCGGGAATTGAACCCGTGTCCCCCAGTCAATGCGAAGAACGAGTACTTCTCTTCGTAATAAATATCCTCGATGCTGAAAACGGATTTACCTGCATACAAATATATAGCATTATATTGCGCACATTATTATTATTATTATTATTATTATTATTATTTATACAGGACATACAGAAATAACATGTTTCTGCAAAATAAACACAATGTATCAATTATATTACTGGCAACAAACTACATACTTTCTGGCCCCGTGAAAATAGGTTTTCTTTGATTTTCTTGCAAATGATGCATGAGATTTATCTTTAAATATCTCATTTCATTTTAGCTCAATACCATTTATTATTTATTGATTTCTATTATGATTCATCTTTGGACAATGATACATTTAAACATAAATTATTAAACATAAATTGTTAAGTTTAATTAACAGTTAATCATATTTTAACTATTTCCCTTTAATCATAATGAAAAGCTTAATTGGGCTATGCTTGAGGATCAATTTCGCGTCAACAGATGGCGTCGTTATCGTATAGTGAGCGTCGTTATCGTAGAGTATATGGATTTTACGTTTACAAAGAAAATGTAATTTTCCTCAAAAACTACGTAAAGATTTTACACTAGTCTGCATCTTTTGTTTACTTCAGTTAGGTCTATTGATTGATATAAGTCACATCTTTGGGCAATGTTGTCGCCCATCAGTAATAAGACTGTAGAATTTCAACCTTTGAGACACTTGCTTCGATCCCAGCCCGTGCCAAATGAGCTATGGTATCACCTACTTTTAGGTGATAGGGCATCATTATTCGATCAAAACTACCGATAAAGCTTCTTTCTTCCTTTTTGTTGTTTGTTTTTTTCAACACTGGAGGCACTGTAGAACCCGTTACGTGTTTTCACGCCTTTCTGCGTCGAGGCATAGGGGTGATGACGTCATAACTTAAAACAATATTTTTTTGTTGTCTATTTTTCATTATTTTTGGCGGGCTTATTTTTTCACCTAGAAATTTTCCACACACATTCAGTGTATCCCTTAGTATTTTTCAGACTTTTTCAGATCTCTATGTTAAAACAAGGTGGAAGGGTCCTATATTAACAAAATAAATCCGTTTTCGCGATTTTTCCCGCCTTAGATACACGATGAAAATATGTGGCTGGTACCGTTTGAAAGTCTGTTCTATTTTGAAGAGAATGATATATGAACCATGATCCTAGAATAAATAGGGATGCCTCAGGAAATTTTTATATTACATCCGGGTCATCTGGGGCATTTTAGGGATATTCTTAGCTCATTGCTAAATATTTTCTCTGCCCTTACTATTCAAGATTGAAGCCTGAAGTTTTGTATATACATTTAGTACACCCCATAGTATTTTTCAGTTGATTTTGAGATCTGTGCGTTAACACAGAGAGTTCCAGGGAGTAAAATTTGAAAAAAATTCCGATTCCCCCCAAACTTTCCTGCCTCAGGGACATGATAGGGGAATTTGAATGGTACCGTTTGAAAGGCTGTTCTATTCTGAAGAGAATGAGGTACAAACCATGATCCTAGGATAAACAGAGATGATACTGTAGCTGATTGACTGAAAGTCGAATTTACCTTTTAAAAAAAGCCATAATTTAAAAGGGTTAAATTCCACCATTTCATTACTTTTCATCAGTCTCCCTTGCCTCGGTGCACAATCGTAAGACGTTGAAAAAAATAAAAAAATAAAAAACATTATGATTTAAGTTGAAAAACACTGAGAGAACCGTGCCAGGAAACTTTAAACTCGATTCGAAGTGAATAGCGAACAGCAAATATAAAAAACTATTAAATAAGCTGGACGAGATGGTTCTTTCGCTGAGAGAGAGAGACTGGACGTCTGACCAACCACATGTGATTGCGTGATAGCAAAGAGAACGAAGTACTTTCTCTGCCCTTCAACGCACATCTCCTTTATAAGGGTCATCACATCATGTGGAAAGCATTTTAGGAGATATCATCGCTTTGGATTTACGTTTCTCTCTCAACATCAAAACATGAATGAAAAAAGTTGCCAGCCAAGATGGTGATTCATCTATACTTAAGCTATATCTATACTTCATAGTATTCCTGGTCTATAAATTTTTCTAGTGTTTTTGAAATTTTTATTGTATTTGCTTTATAACAACTTCCTATAAAATGGGTCGGCCTACGAAAAATTCATGAACAAATATTTCTCTTGAAATCGGTCCATGCGTAACAGAATTATACCTCAATATAGCCACATTCAACTATTCGTACAGTCATCTGTTGACGGGTTTTATGCTCTAGATCTAACGACATTAGATCCAAATGAAATTTCATTCGGGTCTTTCGTTCGATCCCCGGTCAAGTAAGGGTTGTAGTGGACAACACCGTGTCCATGGGTTTTTGTCGGAGTACTCCCGTTTCCTCCCATATTCTCATTCCACCAATTCTTCCAACATCATTCACCTGCTTTAATCATTCTCTTCCTTAGCCTAAGGGGCATAGTCGGATGACGTTAAACTGAAAGATTTCATTTTTATTGTTTCTCAATTGGTCACACAAAACATTAGATTATTATTCTGTATGATTTACTTAGTAAATTTTACACTGATCACCAGTTGAAATGAAATGAAACTTTTGAGTTTTACGTCCCACGATTATGCCGGCTAGGCTAAAGGAGACGGTGATGATGCGGAATGAGTGAAATGGTGGAATGAAGATAGTCAGAGGAAATGGGAGAACCCCGAGAAAACCCACGCACACAGTGTTTGTCCACCACAAATTTCACTTGGCGGAAGCAGGGTTTGAACCCGGGACCCCATGCTACAGAGGTGAACGCTCTATCACTGAGCCACCGCGATCCCTGATCACCAGCTGAATTTGAGACACCTCCCTAATACCGTGTAGCACCACCTTTCGCTCTTATAACGGCGGATACCCACCGCGGCACTGACTCCAGAGGCGCCGGAAGTGTTACGGCATCTCAATTCATATTTGCTGCAAAGTCTCCCACAGAGCCCGCAGGTTGGTCGGAACAGGGTCCACAACCCGAAGGCATCGTTCATGGCGACCCAGATGTGTTTAATGGGATTGAGGTCCGGTGACCGTGATGGCCAGGGAAATGTTGCAGATCAGAGGCGTGCTCATCAAACCAGTCTGCTGCCATCCTAGTAGAGACCTGCACGGGCCGAATTTTTCGGCCCGAGCCCAACCCAGCCCGAACGTACCTAGGCCCGGCCCAGCCCGGGCCCGAAAAGTTTTGGAGATTTTCGGCCCGAGCCCGGCCCGGCCCGATAAGTTTTTAAAATTCTTGGCCCAAGCCCGGCCCGGGCCCGATAAATTTTAAAAGTTTTCGGCCCGACCCCGGCCCGATAAATTCTTTTATAAAATTAGCTCGAGCCCCAATCTTTCTCAAAATTTAGTACTAAATTTGACCTAAGCCTCAGAAACATTTTCTAAACTCTGGTTCACAACCTGACGTTTGCCTCCCGAATGGTACTATTGCCTCCTACAACTTTGCTTGTCATCGAGAGAACAAAAACTCCATTCCCTGCAACAAAAATCATCTAACTTAATTGATTTTTAGCATAAAGTGAAGATGGCAATATTGTTTAGCGACAGGGAAAACATTCCCACCCCTTCTTTTTATATTTTGAGTTCAGTGAAGGTCAAGGTCAGAGCTTAATTTACCGCATAATGCCTGCAATCCTCTATAGTGAAAGTGGAGACGCTAAGCAACACAAACTGTAAATAGCTATTGCACTCTTTGTAACATTTTTCACGGACACACTTCTTCAACGTTTGGCTTTATTCCAATTATCGTTTAACGAAAGTCAGTAATTATTAAAGAATTGCAATTGATCGGCCCCAGCCCGGCCCGACCTGAAGAGTCAGCCAGCCCAAGCCCGGCCCGGCCCAAAGAAATAACAGTGTAGGCCCGCCCAAGCCCGGCCCGGCCCAAAGAAATAGCAGAGTCGGCCCGCCCAAGCCCGGCCCGCGGGCCGGGCCCGGCCCGTGCAGTTCTCTACATCCTAGAGCGATGGCCCGGTGCATTGTTCTGCTCGAAGAGGAGGTCAGCATCCGGATGTTGCAGCCGAGCAAATGACATAGTCTTCCAGAAGAGCGCAGTAGCGTTCACCTGTGAGGGACTTTGTCACACGTGTTAGGGAACCCATTTCAGTCCACGTAAACATGACCCAAATGAGAATACCACCACCGACGGCCTGCCAGTTCCCTGTTGGCACGAAGGATCCATTGCCGTGTGCGGTTGGCGACGCACCATATCCGTCCATTGGCATATACCAATGTAAAACGTGACTCATCTGTCCAAGCAACCTTTTTTTTCATATTTCCACGATCTAGTGGCGGTGTTCCTTTGCCCATGCTAGATGTTTCCTGTGTTGTGCGATTAGAAGGGGTACTCGCCTGAGCCGATGACTTCTGTACACCATGTCGAGTAGGTGGGTGTGGATTGTGTGGCTGCTAACACGGCGTTGTTGTCCTGCATTGAACCTCTCCACAATTTGACGCACTGTGGCCCGTCTATCGGCTATTACGATGCGGGCCAGTCGACGCCTACCCTGTTGTCGACACGCCCCTGACCGCGGCAGTTTGGCCGTGCAGATGCGGTTCTACTGGAAGCTAAGTACTCACGATACGCCCTTGACATAGTTCCCTTTGAAAATCCGAGTGCCGCAGCCACTTCCGAAATCGAGCCACCATGTCATCCGGCCCCTCAGGTCCCTCGTCTTGCCCATCACACACTGTAATGACACGGATACAGAGAGAGGAAGCACACGGCAGCAGTACACGCGCGATGCGTTTCATTCACATGCATTCGTGGAGCCTCTGCAAGGCGGTTTCTGTAACTGTTCTGCTGTCCTTAATTCAATTAGTGATCAGTGTACAATTTAATCAAACTAAATTGTGGCGAGTAAGGTGTTGTTCCGCAGGTCGTAGTTTAGAGACTACTATTCTAGACTAAAATCATTTTTATTTATTTATTTATTTATTTACTAGCAGCGTTCACCCCGCTTCGCTGGGGTCACCCCGGAACGCAATAAACTTTGTTACTTAGATAATTTTTACTTTTTCGCTTTCAAGTGATATGATAAAAACCATAGAAGATTGGAGTAAATGTTAACATTATATCGCCTGTCATTTATGTTAACCCGCCGAGTGACACGGTCATGTGGGTTGCATATAAATACGGTTAGATTTAGCTATGATGAGCTAACAAAGGATTTGTACGTTATGGACACTTGAATGGTCAATTATCTCAAGACACTGGTAATTGAAAATTAAAGTGATATGATAAAAACCATCTAGGGTCCAAATCTTAATAACCCCCCAAAAATGAAAGAAATTGGTTCAGCCGTATTAGCGTGATGAGCTAACAAAGGATTTGTACGTTCTCTTTTATATATGAGATTTATTTATTTATTTATTTAATATACAACACAACAGGTTTTTTCTGTGTTAAGTCCAGCATGCAAAACAATCTCTGCAATCGAGTGCTTAGTTAAAAAAAAAAGCGATGATTTTAGAAAGGTGGTACCGGGGATAAGTTTCCCCCAAAGATACGAATTACTCCCCCGGGAATATTTCTAAAACTTTTCAAAGTAAGTTACTAGTATTTTCGTAGTATTACTTTAAGATAATGTTTATTAGAAGTCACCTTATTCCATTGGCTTCGTTTGATTGATCTGGAGTTTAGTGTTCAGTTTAACACCGAAGCTATACGAGACGTGGACCTACAGATTAACGTGGGCTTCCACCCGGGACCCCTTTCAGAGAATCGAATCCGACACCCCTCCCGGGGAAAAATCTCAAATCATTACTGGTTCTTGGGAACTTATGGCCAAAGTTAGAGAACGAAAGGGCTATTGTCGGGAAGAAAAATTCAATGTAAGCTACAAGTGCAAAGTAAGGCCTACCATGTTACAGGATTTAAAAAAAAAAAAAAAAAATGCAATATCCACCTGAATTTACATTTGTAAAAGCGTAATTTCAACACTTGGCATCACATTTATTTCGGTCTTCCGTTGAAATATTACGTCGTTTATGTAGATGAAACTGCCACCAACCAATTTCACACGACCTTGGTTAGTCAGTGAAGCTTACAGTCACGTTATTTTGCAATACATTTAATATACACTGTAGGTTCATTGCAAACTAGTACGCTTCTGCCATCTAGTGGAAAGCCACATGAACCAACTACAGAAACGCAACAGTGTCATTCTGTCTCTATTGGTTGTCACGTTCCGCAAGAAGATGGATGACCTTGCAAGGAAGAAAAAAAAAAAGTTTTGTATACATTTTTCTACTTAACTTGCACGAGATGTATTACAAACAACGTGACAACGCTACCTGTCATAAAACATTTAAAATTTTTACAGATTAGACATAAACACACACAATTAGAGGACAAACAAATACTCATCTGTCTCATTGGTATGCAAAGGACACTCCATTGAAGACGAAAAAAGTCAACCACTAAATATAGACAAGTGCTGTTGGCTTAAGATGTATTCTCACGAGATATGAACATTACTGTCTATTTTGGTGAAATAACATATGATATATCTCTCTTGGATCATATGCAATTGATTTTTTGGTATGTGTGAAAGTAACGAAATTAAGATAGCCTACATCTGTCTCACACACCAATAGAATGTTCAAATAGACGCGACTTTAAAGTTTGCTATGAATTATTGAGTGTTAGAAAAGCTAGCACATGTGTATTTGTATAGATACGCGAACCACTAGCTGCCCAACGTTTAAACAAACTGGATTATGATTTTATTTGTTGCAAAGAAATAAAACAAATCTTATGATAAGGGACACCGTTTGTGGCGTTTGAAGGTGGCGCTGCAAGTTCCTTTTAAACGCTGTTACATGGCAAGTAATGTATAAACTAGGGATGGGCAAAACCGTTTTTTTTTATAAAAACCGGAATCCGGTTTCTAGAAAAACCAAAATCCGAAAAACCGACATTTCGGTTTTCTCCAAAAAAACTGGTTTTCAGCGAAACCGTTTTCGGTTTTGTAAAAAAAACTGGTCGGTTTATCACCGAAACCGGTTCGGTTTTCACCGAAACTGGTTTCGGTGAAAATTTTTGGAAAACACATAGAACTATTTCTGTGGAAGCAGAATCGGTTTCTGGAGAACGAAACGCTATTCTGGTCAGAAATTGAACCAATTTTGGAAAAAATCGGAACCAGTTTTGAAGAAAATCGAAACCGGATTCCGTGAAAAACCGAACCGGTTTTGGAGAAAACAGAGCTGGTTTCAAAACCGAAACCGGTTTCTGAGAATTAAAAAACTGTTATCACCGAAAACGGTTTTCGAAACCGTTCTTGAATCTTGCAACGAATACACGATTTCAAAGAACAGGTCATGGTGACAGTGTATCTTTCAATGTTCAATCAGCGACAAACGGGCTTTGTGGGGACAAAGACCGTGTATGTGAGTTTTCTCGGGGGCTCTTCCGTTTCGTTACACTTTCCAGTCACTTTGACCATTTCGTTCACCCCATCCTCACCACCGTCTCACTCAGCGTCGGAGCATAATCGTAGGAAGTTAAACTAATATTTTTTTTTCGGTATGTAGGGGCCATGAAACGTAGAGCTATTGAAATCACAAATTAGATTTTGTTTCACGATAACCATATTTTCTTCTATCATTGCTCGAAAGTAAAAAAGAATGACTCTCCCTTATGAATTAATGGGTTACACGAGGGCCGTCCAGTACGTAAGAAACGACTGCGCACCGCGCACGGCGCCGAACCCCACCACTGCGATGACGTGCGCGGCAGTTAGCTGCTCCTCCTCAGTGTGAGCCGAGTCTCAATGCTGTGCGGCCACACGCTTTTTGCAGTGATTCAAAATGACGGTGCCAATCGAAAATCCCGCCAAATGCGAAGTACGGAGTGTCATTCGTTTTCTGAGCTCCCAAAAAATTAAGCCTATTGAAATTTATTGGTAAATAAAGAATGTTTCTGGTGATAGTGCAATGAACGAGTTATCAGTAAGGAAATGATGCATTATGTTTAATCAAGGAAGAACCAGCCTTCATGATGAAGAGTGGGAGGCCATCACTTGTTACGGAAGAACTGAAGGAAAAAGTCGAAGAAAAATTCTGGAAAACCAACGTATCACTTACTCCCAAAAATTAAGGGATTTTTGGGTGGAAAACAGTTCGCAAAAGATGAGGAATTCAAGCAGGCAGTGACAGCCTGGCTTAAATCTTTGGCGGGAAATAAGTATAACATCGGCATTAAACAACTGGTCTCACGTTATAAAAGTGTCTTGGCAACTATGGCGATTACATACAAAAGTAGAATAAGATCCTGTGGGTTTGTAAATAAAGTTTTGTGCTGATATCTTTTGTTTTTATTTAACCATTCCAAAATGTTCTTTACTTTCTGGATGACAAAAAACGTCGGAGATCACATACCGTTAAGGCAGGACATATTGGTTCCACACTTTACAAGCACCCTGTAAACCGCCTTTCATGAATTATAACTTGTATTTTGTAAGTAGTAATTCCGAGACTAAAACTGGACTCCAATACTGATGTAATTATTTCTTCATGTTTTCCCTGACGTGTAACATAAGCATTGGTTGTCAAATTCTTGCCACTTCAAATCCGAGCACCGGGCGTACGAAATGGAGATCGTCTGATTAGCATGCTTGCCGCCTGTCCTCACTGTAACATGTACGTCAGCCGCGGAGCATCCCAATGGCAAGGTGACATCAGGTGTAATTTAAACATCAACGTCCTAGCAGCTAGCATTAGGGTTTCCTCCATTAAATGACGCTTGTTTGCTTATGTAAGCCTTACAATGAAATGCTGCTACGTGAATAGAGAAGAAACTAACCACTACTGTGTAAGATGTGAACTCAAAATGTCTAATTAAATACGCATCATTTCAAGAAATCCCTCTGGCCATCTAAATCTCCTCCAATTGCGCAGCCAAAATTCTCAAGTGAAGTATCTAATTCCACCTGCGTAATCTAAAATTATACGTGGAATCTATTCATTTTCCAGTCTACTGCCAAAATATTGAAGCCACTTTTCAACTTAAAGCAGGAAAATTTTCGATTATAAAACAGAAATTGAAATAATAATATGAAGTATGAATTTGTCTATTAGAAGATAGTTGGTATTATCGCTCTGAATGAGGGGTTACTCCGGATAGATCCCCCAAAAGAATACACAAATGTTGTCTGACCTCAGGTAAATTTGTATGTCCACGTATCACATGACACAGCTTAGATTTTGACAGGGACAATACACGTTCTGGTGTCCCGCTGGTTTATATTTTGTTCAGGTTTCCACTCGTGACGATCTTTCCACTCCTTGCTCGTATGCCCTATTCCCACTGCAACATTCTAAAATATTATTCGTTATCTTACTCGTACACATCTTTACATTAACAGCTACATGTTCTCAGCAAATTTCATATGAAAACTTGAAGTGGGAACAGATTAATGAGCCGGTTGGCAACTGTCATGCGGTGACCTCAGTGCCAGTCAGTGGCATATTTAGGATTTTGTTTCGGAGGGGGCTATGCACAACACTTGAATAAACTCTTATATTTTTCCTTTTGAGTCCCGACAAATTTTAATGAAGTTCTGCATATAAAAAAATATTTCGGGGGGACTTGAGCCCGATAGCCCTCCCCCTAAATACGCCACTGGTGCCAGTCCATTGGTAATGTATTAGGACAAATTTCGTACTACGTGAGAAGCAGTGGAACGGCAGTGTGTAACGAACTGAGCAGATGATGACAGTATAAACTGGTGACCTCTGATTTCCGAACAGGGCAAATTGTTGGCGCTCGGTTTTGAGGTCCGAGCGTGACGAAAGTGACAAATGCATTGAGTGTGTCACGAGAGATTGTGTCCAAAGTGACGACGGCCTACAGAAGCACACCGGCGAAGACGAACAGTGCTCGAGAAAAAAAAAGCACCTCCCACTGTTTGTGTCAACAATCACAATCAGCCGCGAGTTACGTGACAGACATACAAGGTTGGGCTATAAGAGTCACTGATAATGGACTATAATGCTTTAGCACGATGCCGCAAACATACAACATTGACCGCTAATGACTGGAAACGTTCATCGTTCACCATATTTCGAACCACAGGCCTGTTTAAATGTAACGGACGTTCAACGATGAATATAATCCGCAATGTCTCCGCCCAACCATAATCCATGGCGACAGTTTTTGTGATGCTGTAAGCCGTAATAGCTTGCGCTTACGTTTTAGGGGACCATGTGCATCTTATGGTACATGTATTTTGTTTCCCATATTTCAGAATGATACTGAGCCCCTTCACACAGCTGAAGCTGTTGCGATGTGGTTTGGGGAACATCGGGATGAAACTGAAAACAGTTTCCTTGGCTTGTCCATGGTTATTTTGGAGACATGAATATTGCGCAAATTTGCACCTCCAACCCCTCCCACGAAGCTGAGTGACGCACTGAATGCGGAAAGGTGTAATATTCCACTTGTTACCATTCACGACCTCTATGACGCCATTCCACGTCGTATCAGAGCTCTTCTGAGGGCGAAATGTAGTCCAATGCCGTTTTAATCTGGTAGATTGCACATTTTTCACCTGCTTGCATTATTTTGATAAGGATCTGTGCATATGTACCCCTACTTTACAGTAGTACGTATATTAATTTTTATAGCTGACAATTGTTAAGAGCGCGGTCCTTCACAGCATACAGTTCTTGTACGATCTCTGTAGATAAGATGAGTATTGCTTTCCTGACCACAATTAATGATACATTCATCAGAAACGAAATAAAAATGTCCCTTCATCTTCTGGTTTGGTACTTTCCACCGATCGAAGAAGTGAAAGTAAACCTCCTACCAAAGTGTCCCAGTTTAGGACAGTGGAAATACAGTAACGCTCCACTTACTCTAATATACAGGGCTGTTCAAAAATGTACGCTTCAAAAATGAAACAAAATCTTTCAGTTTAACGTCTCACGTAATGCAGTTTGGCTAAGAGAGACGGATGATTAAGGCAAGTGAATGATAATGGAATTGGTGGAATGAAAATGTGGGACGAAATGAGAGTATTCCGAGAAAGCCCAGGGACACGATGTTGTCCACCATAAACTTACTTGGCCGGTGAACGAACCAGGGATCCCACGCACCAAAAATAAGCGCTCTATCATTTCCCCAAATGTACGCTTCAATTCGCGGTGACTACGGGTTCAAAGAGTACTATGGATAGTTCCGAAACAACATCCAATGGTATCAGTATTAATCGATGAGATCCGATGCGCTACATGATACAATTAATTGGAGAAGCGTAGTGATGGCGCAAATATGGCTGTCATTCAAGCAAGCTAAATAAAAACATTGTGAAATGATATTGGAAGTTCGAGAATGTGTAGGGAGTAGAGACCTGCACGGGCCGAGCTTGGGCGGGCCGACACTGATTTCTCTTCAGGTCGGGCTGGACTGGGGCCGATTAAGTGCAATTCTTTAATAATTATTGACATTCGTTAAACGACAATTAGAAGAAACGCAAACGTTCAAAAAGTGTGCCCGTGAAAAATGTTACAAAATGAAACTTATAAAATTTATCGGGTCCGAGCCGGGCTTGGGCCAAGAATTTAAAAAAAAAAACTTGCCGGGCCGGGCTCCGGCCGAAAATCTCCAAAACTTTTCGGGCCCGGGCTGGGCCGGGCCTCCGTACATTCGGACTGGATTGGACTCGGGCCGAAAACTTCGGCCCGTGCAAGTTTCTAGTAGGGAATATGGAGGCAGGACGTAGTGTACAGTAAGAAACCAAGTCACTACTGCAACTGAGCCATGAAATTGAAATGGCTTCAAAATCTATTTCTGTAGCTACTCCGGAAGATATCACCAGGAATATGGGGCACCGTTGTCAAAAGTGTTTGGAGCGTGTTGGTTTGCAGTTTGAGCACTTAATTATGATTGCACGAAGAAATTGTGTGTTGTAACTAGAAGTCTACACGAGCTCGGGGCGGGCCTACATAGCATATGTCATTTCGGGCCCGGACTGTAAATTTTTAAATATACAACCATATTTCTCGGGCCGTTTCGGGAAAAACTTTGTAAATATACTGTACAACGATATTTATCGGGCCGTTCTTTCTGAAGAACTTTTAAAGCACAACAGCAAAATTAAATCTAGTTGCTGTAAATAAAAATACAATTTTACGTTAATTTTCTGTAATTCGGGCTTACTTGATTATAACACGAGCTCGGGCCGGATTCGGGCCTAAATGCTAAAACATATTTCGGACTCGGGTTGGGTCTCACATTATAAATTCACGGGCCAGGCTTGGGATAAACATTCCGACCCGTGCAGACCTTTAGTTTTAACTTTTCCCTTTGTATTGTTGTGTATTCTCAATAATATAGTGGCTACTCTGTTTTAAAGTGTGTTTACTTTTTTTATAATAATAATAATAATTTGATCAGTATATCGAGTAACAATCTTAATTGATTGAAATATCATTCAATGAAGAACTTAGTGAATAAATATCTGTGTGAGAACTAAGCAACACCTTTATTATTTCCAACAACAACAACAACTTTATTATGCTAACAGTTCCTATTTGTCCTACTTGTAACACGATGGTAGAAAGACAGACATCCATGTAATGATCCACAATGGAGTCAAGTTTGTTCTAATTGTCCCTACTTCCTGAACGCGTATCATATAACACTCAGACGATTAATTAGCCTGGTAGGTCATTAGACATTACTGCTTAAAAAAACAAAGAAAGAAAATTAGATTTTACTGATGTGGGCAATTCTGGCTTCATAAGCAAATGTCTCTCTCCTAGATTTCGTTGTCTATTCCCTTAGAACATCCCTGGACCGTGACTAAAGGTTTTATACTTTAGATGGGATGTTATGACGATTTCTCAGTGTCTGAGAGTCAGCCATCACTGTTATTTTTCAACAATCAAGTTTTAAATAGTTTGTAGCTAAATGAAATATAGGAAGGAATTGGAAACATGATAGGTTGGTATCGTACATAGTCAAAGAATATATCCCGGTATTCAGTTAGTGTAACTGAAGAAAACTCGGAAAGCCTTTCTTGGAATAGTTGGTCACAGAACTCGAATCCGGACCCCCCGATAGGCAAACCGTTCGCCAAACCCTATTGTCCTCTGGTTGTACAACTCTTATTAAAAGAAATGGGTCGCTATTTCTCAAAACCTATATACTCTTTGCTCCTCCCAGGAAATAGTCTATTTGTTTAAAGAATTAACCTAACATAAAACGAAAGTTTAAGGCCGGGGGGGTCAGTTTAGTGTCCCCTCAACAGATGACGCCAACGTCGTACAACCAGAACTTAACTCCTGAACCACCCGACCGATCTCGATCAAGTTTGCTACATAGATTACGCGGGCCTGGGATTTTTTTTTTTTTATCATTTCACTTTGACGGTGCAACTTAGGGGAAGAGGAGGAGAATATATATAAAAACGATCGAAAATGACCGATATTAGAGTCGAATCCATAGTTTACGGGGTCACTGAGACGAACAGTGACACTTCCGATACCGTTTAAACTCAAATTTAACCCCGCAACTTGGGGGATGGGGAGCTATATAAAAATTATCGAAAATTGATATTAGTGTCGAATCCATAGTTTAGCGGGTCGCTAAGACGAACAGTGACACTTCCGATGCCTTTAAATTAAAACTCAGCTCCCATTAGTACTTTATGTCCAAACTGAAATGTGTTCTTCCCGTGCGAAGAACGGGTATTCTGCTAGTAACTAATGAATGAAGCTAAGCACCTGGGGTTTTGGACATCTTGATGGGCTAATAATTTGTTTCAGAATTCTTCACTGGTCACTCCACACATTACTTGAAAGGGGAATTAACATAAAAAGTTATATGAAAAGGAGTGTTTATCATGTATTATAGAAGTACATTAAAGACAACCTGATAGCAAGTAGCCACATTATTGTCGCTTTCAATATTTGAGTGCGGATAGGCTCTAAAAAATAAATAAAAGTTTAAAAATAATACGAGTGCTAAGCCTGCACTGTAGGATGGATGCTGAATCTCGTCGAAGCGTCTTTCACTGCAGCCGTGTGGATGGCATTACGGTACCATGCAGTGCGACCTCAACACACAGCAATTGACTCAAATTATTGCATCCAACAAACTGACGCAGATAGACAGTTGAAACTGATTCATTATTTCTTCCATAGATGGCACTACATGACATGAATAGCTTTTTATCAGTGTGGCTCGATATTTCAGCCTCGCGCTGGAAACTTTTAAAAATATTCTGTAAAACACTGTTCCTGCGGATGTTGCTCAATTCTGGTGACAAGAATCATAAAACGTGATGCTAGTTTCGTAACTGGAAAATACTTTGTTCGACTCTTACTTTCCCGATCATTCCAAAGAAAATCCGACTGTAGTACGGTACTCTAAGTCATAAGATATGACACTACAAGCAAATAACGATTGGCCGAAATTCGAAAAAGTGGAAAACCCGAGAGAAAACTTACGCGCATAAGATCTTGTCTGGAACCGAAAAAAGTTTATGCGTCAAAATTAACTCGAGAGCGGTCGAGTGTTGATTTCTGACGCGAGCGGTCGACAGGTGCGCGCGGCGCTCACTTACAATAAAATCGTTTCTATAGCTGTTTATGATTTTATAAGGGATTTATTTTGAACACATTTCTATATGTTGACATTTTGTGATTTATTATTATTATTATTATTATTATTATTATTATTATTATTATTAAAATAAAATCGCAAATAAAATTATGATGCATTTATCTGTGACCCCACTTTGAAACGAAAACAAACCAGGGCTGCGCTCACCTGTCGATCGTTCCCGGGTTAACCTTAACTACTACATTAAATAATAACGATTGTAGTTGTATAAAAATGATTTCAATTTCATTTACGTTCATACAGTACACGGATATATAGCCTACTATTTGGTGATTACGTTTACATAACGATGACTCACCTCAAGCGATTTGGGGTTTCCGTGAATATCAACGTGTTTGAAGTTGTACGGCTTCAAAGCTTCAGCCAATTAAGCTTGTGTTGAGGGGAGAATTCGTTCTCCCGATCAGAAAGAACAGATTTAACATACATGCTTCCACATTGTATATATATTGACCTTCGTATTTATACAGAGATAATCGCATAATTTCAAACTAAAACTGCGTACGAACAATCAGAGGTCAGTTTCAAAAAAAAGGTACTGCGCTTATGATATTAGTGTAGAACTAGAAAGTGCAAATAAAATGAACTAGCATCAATGAAAGGCTAAGTACAATAACAAAATGTCGTATATAAACAGAATATTCTCGAAGGAAAAAAGTGAACATCCCAAACCTGCAAGTTAAGGTTAGTGTAAAGGGACAAGTTTTGCCGATAGATATCACTACAGTCTTCGTATCTCTCCCATGTATTTTTTACCTTTCACAAAAATTTACAATTTCTTTTATAAATTTCAACCTAGAGACTTCAAATTTTTAGGGAAGAAACTTCACAACCTATTAAATCGAACAATCCGTGCTGATTATTTATTTAGAATTTTCTTCATTGTTGAAACAGTTTCATTGTTAAAGGTTTGGATATCCATTTCAACAATCAAGCCATTTCAACAATGAAGAAAATTCTAAATAAAAAAATCGGCACGGATTATTGCCTTCGACAGATTATGAAGTTCCATTTCTAAAAATTTTAAGTCTGTAGGTTGAAATTTGTAACAGAAATCGTGAATTTTCGTGAAAGATAAAAAATACATGGGAGAGATACGAAGACTGTAGTGCCATCTAGCAGCAAAACTTGTCCCTTTAAACTAACCTTAACATAATTCGGACATCAAGTAACACTATTTTAGTTACTATGTCCACAGCAGAAAATGTCAGAAATCCACGCCCTCAGTACGTATGCTTACAAAAAAAAAAAAAAAAAAAAAAAAAACTAAAAAGAAGAATTGACAATCGCTTCTCGTTCGTAAGGTGGAACAAAGTAGTTTGGTAGATCAATTCACAGCACGGTATTTAGCTTGAAAATGTCAGGTGGTGGTGCTTTGGCCTCGCAATCTCAAGGGTAACGTTGACTCTCCGTTATTCATCTCTCTCCAAAGGGCCTTCTCATTTTCAGTCGTAATACTTGAACAAATAAACCACATGTCACGGCTACTAGTTTTCTACAAAATGTTTGTTTAATTAACTGACTCTCAGAAGGAAATGAAAACATTTAATAACATACAAACACATTCATTAGTTATTCATTTCAAATAACGTTTCTACATGAAGTAACAGGACTGTAGCTCATGAATCACCATATTTCGCGTTTTGTCTGCTTTTCACGCGCACAGAAGCAGTTATCAAAAAGGTGGCAACTTCAAGGTATGTCTTAAATAGTGTTGTTTACAAGACGAGATGGGAAATAAGGTTTTCTTGTCTCGTCGAAAGTGTTCTTGTTCCGTTTTTCTGAATTTATGTATTTAATTTATGCACTGATTTTCTCTTAATCTCATCTGGAAGTTACCTTAATCCTTCCGTAAAGGTGAAAGGAAATCTCTTTATAAAATTTACGTCCCACGATTATAAGATGGTGATACGGAACGAATAAGGTGGAAAGACACGGGAGAACCCCGAGAAAACCCACGCACACGGTGTTTGTCTACCACAAAGTCCATTTGAGGGGGGATTAGGGATTTAGATTTCTGGGCTTTCGGCATCCAAGGCCATTTAGCCCTTCACGATTTGAGGGATGACGTCCCTCAGCGAGCACACAATCCGGGGAAAGGGAAGGAAGAAAGGATTGGGGAAGGAAGGAAGCGGCTTGAGACCTATAAGTTAGATACCACCCCGGCATTTACCTGGTGTGCATGAGGAAAACCCAGGAAAACCTCATTCAGGGTGGCTGGTGTGAAAAAGCGTGTTACACGTTTTCGACTGAGTGACCTTACCGGGAACCGAACCCGGGACCGAAAGTACATTTGGTTCGAATTGGAATCGAACTAGGGACTCCATGTACCAGAGGTAAACGATCTCCCATTGAGCTACTGTGGCCCCCTAGAATCCTTCTGTGTCACTGGAGGTCCACAAAGGAAGTGATATAACAGCATTTAAACCTTATTTATTATTGGAGTGTATTGTGTAAATATTTCTTTATCTTTTACCGAGTTCCTTCGTGGTTAAGCGGTTATCGTACGCACCTCTGGCGTGGGAGACCCCGGTTCGATTCCCGATAGGAGTTTATGTGGTTCGGATTCCACGTTAAGCTAGGTCAACGCCTCATATAGCCTCGCCGCTGAGGACGCTAAACTCAGCAACAACTCTACCACTTTCGGTTTTAGTTAGTGATGGACACAAAAACAGTTTTTTTTTTTCGGTTTCGTTTTTAGAAAAACAAATCGGTTTTCAAAAATTTTCGAAAAAAACAGGTTTTTCGCCGAAACCGGTTTCGCTTTTCTCTAAACTCAGTTTCAGTTCTTCCAAAACTGGTTCTCTTTCTGATTAGAATAGTGCTTCATTGTTCTCCGAAAACTGATTCCGTTTCTACAGAAATACTTTTGTTTTTTCCAAAACAGTTTCCCCCGAAACCAGTTTCGGTAAAAACCAAACTGGTTTTTGGAGAAAATCGAAACAGGTTTCGGTGAAAAAAAAATCGAAACAGGTTTCGGTGAAAAAAATCAAAACAGGTTTCGGTGAAAAAAAATCAAAACAGGTTTCGGTGAAAAAAAATCAAAACAGGTTTCGGTGAAAAAAATCAAAACAGGTTTCGGTGAAAAAAATCGAAACAGGTTTCGGTGAAAAAACCGAACCAGTTTTGGGAGAAACCCGAAATGTGTTTTTCGGTTTTTCTAGAAACCGGTTTTCGATTTTTATAAAAACCGGTTTTGTCCATTCCTAGTTTTAATAGAGTTAAAGATGGATCTGAAACATATTCTTGGGACGTTTAATCGATTGCACAAAACCACTTCTTGCTATCCATTTCTGTTTTTGGTCTATACTGATAAACTTGAAATAAAAAGAGGAAATCGTTGATTTCTACTATTTTTGGTTTGACTATCACCTCTTTCAACGAATTATTCCTAACTTTTCACCTTTTACACCATGGCCAAAGTTAATGTTGATCCATGAAGTAATGCTTCAGGTCTTTTTTTTCCTGAACGACAGGTTAGAAGTAGGGATGGGCAAAACCGGTTTTATAAAAACCGAAAACCGGTTTCTATAAAAACCGAAACCCGAACAACCGACATTTCGGTTTTCTCCAAAACCGGTTCGGTTTTCACCGAAACTGGTTTCGGTAAAAACTTTTCGAAAACACACAAAACTACTTCTGTGGAAATGGATTCGGTTTCCGGAGAACAACGAAACACCATTCTGGTCATAAATAGAACAAATTTTGGAAAAAAATCCGGAATCGGTTTTGAAGAAAACCGAAACCGGATCAGGTGAAAAACCGAACCAGTTTTGAAGAAAACCGAAACCGGTTTCGGTGAAAAACCGAAAAACCGGTTTTTGTGCCCACCACTAGTTAGAAGTCTGCACGGACTCGGGATTACAAATCATATGACACTTCGGGCTCGGGCCATAAATTTTTAAATATACAACCATATTTCTCGGGCCATTTCGGGTCTAACTTTGTAAATATAAAATGATATCTATTGGACCGTTCTTTCTGAAGAACTTTTAAAGCACAACTGCAAAATTAAACCTCTACTTGTTATAAATAAAAATACAATTTTGCGTTAATTCTTTAGTTTCTGTAATTCGGGCTTATTTTGGGCTCGTTTGATTATCATACGAGCTTGAGCGTAAATGCTAAAACGTATTTCGGACTCGGGTCGGGCCTCATATTACAAATTCACGGGCTGGCCCGGCCCGTGCAGACTTCTCCAACAGGTAGACAGACAGGGTAAATATATAAAGGAATTTCGGTTTAAAAAAATAAATAAATAACATGGTATTGCTACTATAAACTAATATGGCCTCGCATATAACTACCGTTTGGACATGAAATAAGGTAGATTTTTGACTCGAAATGTTTTGTCTAACGAGGCTATTAATATTACTACAATTAATGAACAGTATAACAATATTTAATCTGATTAATATAAACACATTTATTATAGATATGTAATAAAACACGGGAACACTAATCTAGTGGCTAGAGCATTGGACTCACATCTGTACAGTCCTAGGTTGGATTCCCGGCCGGTGCTTCCCAATCTTCGGCGTCCATCCAGTGTCGTGAGGGAAATAGTTGTGTCACATAAATAAAACACGTGACGGCCACTATAGAGAAGCCAGGAAGAGATCTCTGACAGCTACTAACGACTCTACCACTAATGCGTCAAGGCTTCTTCGATGCATCTATAACTACAGTTTTCTTAATGGTGTAAAACAGAGTGATCGATGTTAGTAACATTAGAATGAAAGCAGGGCACCATTTTTCCTTCGCAATTCATAAGAAACTTCAGAGATTCTCTCTTGATGGCCCATCTATAGGTCTAGATACGCCTGTTACAGACAGGGCGACGCAGTGAGCTTACAAAGTGTTCGACGCTTGATTGAACGTAGTTCAGCCAGTCGCTAACAGATGGCGTTGCAAGAATCAGGCCCACAAATAGGACTGTTACGCCAAATGGTTCGGTTTGATGCAATAATACGTATTTAAGAAATAAACTAAGAAGAAGGTGAAACCCCGAATAGTGATACGGATTCTAATAGGTTTTGAGCGCTCATCTAGTAGAAATTTTTGAAATGTTCATGCCCTGATTGACTAGTGAAAATATGAACATTTTTCTGCCCAGACAAGTACCTCCACCCTGAACACGAGATCATATGCATCAAGCACAAGCGTTAGCCACTCGGAGATGAAGGAGCGCTTTACAAATAGGAAATTACTCGAATGTCAACACTAATAGCAAGTTTGGTATTCAAATCTATTACAGAAGAACTTTCTTTAATTTTAGTTTAACGTTCTACGTTTATGCCCTTTAGGCTAAAGGAGACGGAAGAAGAGGGGTTTCAAAATTAATTCCTCAGAAAGCCATTTCTTGATGGCCTTTACCATTCTTGAGCTCTAGACATAAAAATATGAACATGAAGTGATAATAAATAGTGTTGTCCATGAGAAGCGAAATTTCTTGTCTCATCTCGAAAACGAACCGACAGTCGAGAAGACAGATTTGTTTTTAAATTCAAGACGAGACCTATCTTTGAGTCTCGAGAGCAACCTAGTTAACCCAAGTTTTATATCACACACAATGTTCTAATTAGTGGTGGGCACAAAAACCGGTTTTTCGGTTTTTAGAAAACTTTCAAAAACCGGTTTCGTTTTTTTACCGAACCGGTTTCGGTTTTCTTCAAAACCGATTCCGGTTTTTTTCCCCAAAAATTTGTTCTATTTCTGACCAGAATGGTGTTTCGTTGTTCTCCGGAAACCGAATCCATTTCCACAAAAATAGTTTTATGTGTTTTCGAAAAGTTTTCACCGAAACCAGTTTCGGTGAAAACCGAAACTGGTTTCGGTGAAAAACCGAACCGGTTTGAGAAAACCGAAATGTCGGTTTTTCGGGTTTCGGTTTTTATAGAAACCGATTTTGCCCATCCCTAGTTCTAATATTACTAAACGGCGTGACAAACATCTTGGCATTTGAAAACGGCGCTCAAAGTTCCCTTTAAATGCTGCTAGCAAATGGAAGGCCAGCGGTATTGCCACGTTTATTTTGCACACATCCACGTCTATCCTCTGCCACCTGATGGCGCTGTAGTTCGTCTGCTTAGCCACAGCCACGCCCCTTAGCACTCGGCAACGTCGCGTCAGAGCTTGCGATTTATTCGTTTAGCTGAAATGCCAAGATGTTTGTCACAGGCTTTAGATTCACAGTATAAAAACTATAAGCCGATGAAAAGACTGAATGAATACAATGAAGAACATGTATCAACGTTTAAAAGATACGCTACGCACTATACAATAAAATCCGATGATAAAAATTGTTTAAATGTTGTCACACCCTCTGTGGGGCTCTCATGACGAGAAAGGATTCTGATAAGTTATAAGATGAAATTAGGGGGGGGGGGGAATAACAGTATAAATCGCATTTTTAAATTCGATACCTGATAAGTTTTTCGAGTCTCGTAAATATTAAAAGTTTACTCAAGTTTTACATCCAAAGACTGTTTCAGTCTTACATAGTTCATAGTTTAAAAAATAAAAGTATAAATTGGTAAAGAGTATTTATGAACGTTTAAAGATACGCAAGTCATTAGACGTTACCTGGCGTAGTGTGCAGTTGCTAACGCTCTCGCCTTTGGTGCGAGCGGTTGCGGGTACGATTCCTGTCGGGGGCACTCGGTCGAAAAAGTGTAAAAAAAAACTTTTTACAGGTCAGCCATCCTGAATGGTGTTTTGCTGGGTTTTCCTTATTCACAGCAGGCAAATGCCGGAGTGGTACTTAACAATGGCCCCAGCCTATTTCCTTCCTTCCCTCATACGTGACGGGCTAACATAGCCATAGACGCTGGAAGTCCAGGAATCTAATTCGTAATTCTAACATTTCCAGTAATACATTTGATTTTCATGTTATATTACATGCTCCGAAGGTTGCTCGTGACACGGAAAGACTTAATTCCCATGTGAAATTAAGAAAAAAGAGAAATTCTTTTTATAAATTTACGAAACGTCTCATGGCTAACACTACATCCAACAGTGGATTAAGAATGGTTGACATATAAAGCATATATATTCAAAAAATGCTAACATTTCTCTAAATAATAATGTTTTTTCAGTTTAAACACAGTAATTGATGTGCTATCCTGGTATTGAGTTCGCCAGTTCGAAGAAGCAACCAGGAAACTTCAAAGATATTCTCTGCAACCCAACTCTTGTCCTACCTTGGTTTTTACCAGAAAGTCTGGAAACCGGTCCCTACGACACCTTCCATATCGGGGCTTGAACAAACAAGTATTATAAATTATATCGTCGTTTCAACAGCCTTTCAGGTCCACTACCTCTCAAAGAGGACATAAAAGCTTGCAGTTACTGATACTTGAAACGCGAGGCGACGTCTGTGCCAAATCCAATGCTCCGCAAAGCAGAAATCTTTCCAGTCCCGTTCATGCGAATACACACGAGACACACTAATGCAATTTCTTCACACACAGAGAACGATAAACAGTCACCCGCAACGGTGGAACACAAAACGGATAACATATGTGGAACAACAGTCAATCATCCGAAACACTGCAATATTACATGGCAATTTCTTTTTAGGTTTTTGCATTAATAATAAGGCAAAAAGGAAAACTACTGCATCCGTTACCATTAGATCAAAATGACGTCAATTCCAAGAGTTGTAAGAAGAAACGTTCCCTTTATCATCTCTTGTCAGATGTTGTTCTGTAACTCCTTAAGGCCTGTTTAAAAGGGGGGGGGGGAACAAGCGTAACAGCCCTTAGAAGACACAATCTACCAGTTGATTTGTCGAACTCATGACTGGTATAATGTGTGGTTAGGACATCGGCTTCCCTCGCTGATAATGCTGGCTTTCTAGACCGGAGTTCGCTTCTTCTTTCTTTTAAGTAGCTCCTCGATTGTTCTCACAACGCTATATGGATGCCGCAATGTCAACACTATGTGGTAAATGCGAACAGTCATCAATTTTTACTCTAACTAGACCCGATACTGTTCGTCAATTAATGAACTGGCTTAGCTAATCTCACGAGAAGTGGTATTTCAGTCCGGTATTGGCTTAAGGTCTGTTAGACACGACGCAATTATCACATGCAATCTGTCACAATATTATTCGGTCAAACTCGTGAACCCGGCTTAATTGGCCTCAGCTCAATAAATTAGGGCAAGCCAGTATGATTACGAGTCCTTGTCACAATATTATCCTGTCCAACTCGTGAGCCCGGCTTTCCGGCTCAATCAGCTTCAGCTGAATAAATTAGCGCGAGTCAGTATGATCACGAGTCCTTGTCACAATATTGTCCAGTCCAACCTGTAAGCCCGGATTTCCGGCTCAATCAGCTTCAGCTCAATTAATTAGGGCAAGCCAGTGTGATCACGAGTCCTTGTCACAATATTATCCTGTCCAACTCGTAAACTCGGCTTTCCGGCTCAATCAGACTGAGTCCACTTAGGGCGAGATAAATGAGTGCAAGACCGAGCTAGGACGAGTCTCATTGAGGGTAGCGGTCCGCACTTGAGTGAATACGAGTCTCAGCTAGCGTGATCCTTACTGAAACTACTGAGCGTCAGCCTCTAAGTATGAGCCTGATGCTGCGCGAGCCCAGACTGCAAAAAAATGAAATGAAATCTTTAAGTTTTACGTCCCACGATTAGGCCGGTTAGGCTAAAGGAGACGGTATGAGAGATGAGTGAAATGGTGGAATGAAGAAAGTGGGAGGAAACGGGAGAACCCCGAGAAAACCCACGAGCACGGTGTTTGTCCACCACAAAGTTCACTTGGCGGGGGCTGGGATCGAACCCGGGACCCCAAGCACCAGAGGTGAACGCTCTACCACTGAGCCACCGCGCCCCCTCCCAGACTGCAAAAGAATTCTCTCTGGTACTGTTCATATTTACACGATTTTGCAAATTATTTGTACGTATTTTAAAAAATAAAAATGAAATGAAAGTGAATGCCCTTTAGGTTATAGGAGACGGATGATTAATGAAAGTGAATTATTATGAAAGAATATGTGCAATGGAGCGACCTGTAAATGTTGAGCAATAGGGCTGAAATTTTGCAGGTAAGTAGCTTGTGACTCGAGGAAAAAAATAAGCCTTGTGAAGGATTATTTTGAACAATTTGATTTTTTTTTTTTTATTATTTGGTTTTGGACCACCCTAATGCCTCAGTAGCAAGAGTGTTCGTCTTCGGAGCTAAATGTCCCTGGTTCCATCCCAGGTCATTTGAGTTGGTAATGGACAGCATCCTTTATGTTCTTCCATTTCTTCCCCCATTCTCATTTTACCATTTCATTCAAAAAATGTTTTCATTAACAACCCCTTTTTCTTAGTCTAAAGGCCACAAACGTATATGTAAAACTAGGAATTTCAATTCTCTCACTGGGAATCGAACCGAAGATAACATGCACCAAAGCTACACCACTAGACCACGGATGAGGACTAGTAACGATTCGAGATTGTGTGTTGACCAGAGGGACACCCACGTGGGCCAAAAAAGCTTCCTAACTCAAGATAGATTTGTACACTTTCTCATTAAAACGATGATTAATGTAGCATAAAAATTTGATCTTACACTTTCTCTCTTACAAAAACAATCTAGTTCCATCATTTTTTCCCCTTAAATATACACTACCGCTCAAAAATCTTCGAACACCCCGGATTTTTGTAAGCATCTACTGTGGTATTAATAATACAAGAGCACTTCATCTTGCGTCAAAGGTTCTGTTGCCTAAAGTATAGAATTTAACAACTGTTGAATCGAGATCTAAGAGGTACTGAGGTGATATGTCGAATTAGAATGCTTAAAACTGAAGCCAAAAAAAGGACATTTTATTTAGAGATTACATTGAATAAACAAAACTGTGGAAAATGAGGCAACATATTAAGTTTTGTTTGGAAAGTGTAGATATAGGAAGTGAATGTAGTGACAAAAATTTTAAAGAAAAAGTATTTTTCCAAATTTTGCAGTTCTTTATAGCTTGTTGATATGCTAACGTTCAAACCGCAAAAATGCCATGCTTTGAAAAGTGTTTACGATGGTCATAATACATATTTTTCTGGTCAACTGTTGCTCAGTAAAAGCGTATATGTACTGGTAATACTCGTTGTTGCTATTTCAACGAGCAAAATGAAGCATACGGAACTATCGCAAACACTTTTCAAAGCATCATATTTTTGGTGTTTTAAAAACGTTAGCATATCAACAAGCTATAAAGAACTGCAAAATTTGGAAAACTATTTTTTCTTTAAAATTTCTGTCATTGTATTCACCTTCTATGTCTAAACTTTCCAAACAAAAGTAATATCCTGCTTCATCTTCCACACTTTTGTTTCTACTATCCAATATCTATGTCACATTGTCTTTTTTTGGTTTCAAATTTGAGAATTATAATTTGATATATTATTTGCAATACCTCTCAAACTTCGACCCAACTGTAATCATTTTCTTTTTCTATACGCAGGAGTAGCTCTGATACACAGCAGCATATTTTCTCGTACCAAAATAATATGGTCACTAGGGATATGCACGAGACGAGACGAGACGAGACAGAATTTTGCTGACAAAAATCGAGTCGGGACACAGCTCTTCCAATAGAAAAATATGCATTTTTCGAGTCGAGACATCACTTTTACAGCACATTTTCGAGACGAGACAGCCTCAAGTCTTGGCTCGTGCGCATCCCTACTCGTTCAGTACTACATAGAGGTAGTAGCTTTATAACGAAATACTTTGGATAGGTTAATAATTACCTGTACCTTGGGCAGAAAGTGCTCATACATGTGCACTATACTTAATAGAATGTTAATTTAATATTAACAAAAGAAGAATGTTTTCAATATCTGTAAGAGATATTGACAGTGTTATGTAATTAGTTGCTATGTAATTGTTGTTTATGGATACCTAATCATCATGTCTGTGTGCATGACAGTTTGAATGAAAATACATAAAAGTGTATCAACTAATAAACCATTTGATACCGTTCATCGACTTTATAATTTTAATAGAAAAGGTGAGAATAATAATATGTATTATTAGTAAAGATATTTTTACATGCAAACTATTACTACCACTCGAGATTCATATATCAACGATCGAACCAGGTTGACGACTACCCTTGGTGAGTCGTTATAAAAATTTTGGTTTACCTCACCCGGGATTTGCTGTAAATTCATATCCCGAAGCAAAGTAAGGGTGAATTTACTTTTGTAATAAAGTTAATGAATACAAATTTCACAAGACTGAGAAGTGGTAAAATAATTATAAGAAAAATGAACGGTGAGGCAATAGAAAATGAATCCAATGATGGTGATAACGGTGAACATAGTGTAGCACCAGGAATGACATTCGAAGAACGAATCTTGCTAGCCTTACAGCGGCAAGAACAATGTCGAAAGGACGATTTTGAAGCCATGAAACAAAATTTGGTCGAATTAAAGCAGAAGATAGAACAGAAGTCCGAAGAATCTAACAAGCAATACGAGGAGTTAAAGCAGACGATAGAGCATAAGTCCGATGAATCTAACAAGCAATATGAGGAATTAAGTAGACGAATGGAACAGAAGTCAGATGAAACGAAACAGTCAATTGTCCAGGCGATGAATGACATCACCTCGCAGTTCGAGGAAAAGTTAAAAAGAATATCCGAGGATTGTCAGGATAAGCACAACCACCAAATCCAAGAAATCAGTGGTGTAAAAAAAGGATTTAGAAGTAATAGAATCTTCTGTTCAACAGCAAAAGATTCAGGTCATCAATAATTCTAACAACATACGTGCAAATACGCAATTGATAGCTACTCTACAGGAAGAAATTAGAACGCTACAAGTTAAGGACAACACATACCACAATAATATGGGTAGTGATCACTTGGGGTTTCCCCACTCACCAGAAATGACTTCGCCTTCACCTGTGTCTGATGAGGATTTATTTTGGAAGAAATTCATCCGAAGAGGACAGATGGGCGGAAAAGGGATGGTGTAACGACACATCACGTCATGGATAGGAATTGTCACCCACTAAGTACACGGAATGATAAAAGAAAGGTAAAGTTAAGTGTTAAGATGAGTGAAATACGGGCTATGAGTAAATTCAGTGGTAAATGTAATGAAAACGCTACTTCTTTCCTGGAAAAATTTCAGGACGAATGCAATATAATGTGTATAGATAGATCACAATATATGAAATTAATCCCTCATGTATTACTCCCACCATGTTCTTTATGGTTTAAAGCAGTACGTGATCACATCAATACATATGAGGAATTTAAGGCAGCACTGATCGCGAATTATGAAAATGACTTTTTGCTTGCAAATCGAGATGCCACCATTAGAAATCAACATTTCAATCCTCGTTTGCACAAATCTGTTGTTGAGTTTGTCGTAAATACATACAACGAATTAAAAGTCGTTAATCCATTACAATCGGAATCTAGAATAATAGCATCGATTCGAAATTTGCTCCCATTTAAGTTACAACAGATCTTGTTTTCTACACAGTGTATGAGTTTCAACCATTTATTAATGCTTGTCCAATGCTATGAAACCCAATACCATGCTATGAATCAACAAGCAGGAGTAGGTAAAAGTAAAAATAATTCAGATCATTTTGTACCTGTTCGGAATCTAAATATCCGAAGTGTGAATGATACGGAACACAACCTAAGCCGAGTAAATTCTAGCAATCAAAACGAGCAAAATAGGCAAAATTATGTAGGGAATCCGCCTAACCTAATTAATCGTAGCAATCCTTATGTAAGACCATATAATCAAAATAGGTTTAAAAATAGACGGAATGTATGGCGAAATTCCAGGAATACAGCAAACTACGAGGATAGACGTAATTGGAGGTCAAGAGATGGCACTTCGCATCAAGATCCAGGTATCGAAGTAATTCCTGTACAGAACAGTAATACGGGACATAATCATGATTGTGCAGTACAATGTACTTTATTGGAACCATACACGAGTATGAATTTAAACTAATTGCGGCTGATGTGGTAGGGGTTAAACCCATATCAGCTGTAGATTCTCATGAACATTTATCTACAAATTTAAGCGATAATTCTTATGAACATTTATCTTCCAATTTACATGTTCATGTTAATGATGAAAATGATCTTTCACATGACGTCTCTGTAAATAATTATTCGGAAATAGCAATTAATAGATGTCAGTACCAATTTATACCTGTTGTAAATCGTTGTTGGTTCGAAGATGATACTGTCAATGATGGTTTTAATATTGAAGAAAATTTTGTATTTTTAAAATCATATAGTACAGCTAAAATACCTATTAAAGTCAATGGGTTAAGTACTGAAGCTTTACTTGATACAGGAGCAAATGCCTCTCTATTATCGTATTCATTGTGGAAAGCAATTACTAGTAATTATTCGAATCCTAAGCTACAAAAGGCTCAGAACCTTATTATAGTTGATTTTACCGGTAAACATAAAAAGAGAGTAGCTGGAATTACTCGTGTGACGATAACTATTCAAGATTTTGAAATATCAATCCCTATTCTGGTAATAAAGGAACTTAACGAGAAATTAATTATGGGTTTAGATTTATTATCTCAATTACGTGTCATGCTTGATTTTAAAAACCAAACGTTAACTATACCTGGTATACCTCAGGAAATCGTTCAGAAACTGCTTCCAAAATTAGATAATATTGCTTGTCAATATAATAATATTTCTCATGTAGTGAATATGGTAAAAATTAGGGATGGCCAGAACCGGTTCCTAGTGGAACCGGTTTTCGGGTCTGAACGGATCCGGTTCTAGAAGATCCGGTTTTTCGGATCCAGGTCTGGAACCGGTTTTTCGGATCCAGGTCTAGAACCGGTTCTTCGGATCCAGGTCTGGAACCGGTTCTTCGGATCCAGGTCTAGAACCGGTTCTTCGGATCCAGGTATGGAACCGGTTCTTCGGATCCAGGTCTGGAACCGGTTCTGAAACAGAACCGGTTCCTCGCGGAACCGGTTCCGCTGGAACCGAAACTTTGTGACCATCCCTACGCTAAACCCGAGCTGCTGGGAAGCTGTGAACAGTATGCTAGATGAAATGGTGGAAGCGACAGGCAGGCGCCCAGGCGGCGGCAGCTTGTCTCATTTGGCTAAATAAACTGGGTAACTGGCAAACTCATTGGTTAAACAGGCAAACTGGCCAACTCATTTGGCTAAACACCCACTGGTGGACCAAAATTTTTTTCTGGGGGCACAAGCGTGTCTGGGCGAGGAAGGCACAAGCGCATGGTCCTCTTTGCATTATTTTTGAAGGTGATCTTTATGCCTCATTTACGGGTCTTTGGGGGCTTTCGGATCCAGGTCTGGAACCGGTTCCTAAGATCCGGTTCTGGAACCGGGTTTTCAGATCCAGATCTGGAACCGGTTCCTAAGATCCGGTTCTGGAACCGGGTTTTCGGATCCAGGTATGGAACCGGGTTTTCGGATCCAGGTCCGGAACCGGTTCCAAACCGGTTCTGAAAACCGGATCTTCAAGAACCGGTTCCTCGCGGAACCGGTTCCGCCGGAACCGGAACTTTGTGGCCATCCCTAGTAAAAATCCGAAGACATAACAAATTTTTGAAACGTAATTCTCAAGTAGAGTCTTTCCAAGAAGGAAAATATCGGATCAAGGTCAATGACTTAGTTTTTGTTAAACAACATCCACAAAGTAATATGTTGTTAAAGAAGATTTATAAATTTTGTGACATTTTCTCAGGCCCTTATTTATGTTTTAAGGAAATAAATCCTAAAGTTTTTGAATTGTTGAACGCTAAAACGGGTACGTCAATTGGACTTCGTAATATGGATGAGTTAAAGGTTTGGAAACCTACTCAGTATACAAAGGAAAAATGGATGCATCTAGTGAAAGAGTTAGTTGCGCCTGACATTCTTGCTCAAATAAATAGGAATGAAGAAGACTGAAAAAAAAATAATAACAAAAGGGTGTCTACTGTTTATGTAAAAATAGATTTATTTTCTTCCTTTTGGTCCTTCGAACGTAGGTTATGTTTAATTTTTGATTTTTTATTCAATTTAATTTTCTTTGATTTTCATTAACTAACGATAAGTTTCCAATGATTTTAATTCTTTCTTATTAACGTGAAGGATTATAATTTAATTCATGATTGGTTAAACACAAAAATTGTTTTCATTATATTAATTTGTGTTGAAACTTTATTGTCAAAAATAAGTATTAATGAAATGAAAGATTTGTTATAAATGTACCTATATCTATGACTAGCAGCGTTCACCCCGCTTCGCTGCGGTCACCCCGGAACGCAATAAACTTTGTTACTTAGATAATTTTTACTTTTTCGCTTTCAAATTGCAGTAAATGTTAACATTATAGCGCCTGTCATTTATGTTAACCCGCCGAGTGACACGGTCATGCGGGTTGCATATAAATACGTTTATTTTTACCTATGATGAACTAATAACGAAGGATTTGTACGTATGGACACTTGAATGGTCAATTATCTCAAGACACTGGTAATTAAAAATTAAAGTGATATGATAAAAACCATCTAGGGTCCAAATCCTAATAACCCCCCAAAAATGAAAGAAATTGGTTCAGCCGTATTAGCGTGATGAGCGGACAAAGGATTTGTACGTTCTCTTTTATATATATAGATATGTAATGAAGATACATACGAGGGGCGATCAAAATGTGATGGACATATGTAATGTAAGACCATTATTGTAAACGGACCAGTGGTTCTTGAAGATAAAAGCCGAACTCGCTTATGACTTTTATATTCAGTCCAATTGTCGGGCGACATTTTATATAACGAAATACTTTGGATAGGTTAATAATTACCTGTACCTTGGGCAGAAAGTGCTCATACATGTGCACTATACTTAATAGAATGTTAATTTAATATTAACAAAAGAAGAATGTTTTCAATATCTGTAAGAGATATTGACAGTGTTATGTAATTAGTTGCTATGTAATTGTTGTTTATGGATACCTAATCATCATGTCTGTGTGCATGACAGTTTGAATGAAAATACATAAAAGTGTATCAACTAATAAACCATTTGATACCGTTCATCGACTTTATAATTTTAATAGAAAAGGTGAGAATAATAATATGTATTATTAGTAAAGATATTTTTACATGCAAACTATTACTACCACTCGAGATTCATATATCAACGATCGAACCAGGTTGACGACTACCCTTGGTGAGTCGTTATAGCTTGTAGTTTTGGACCCACCCCTTCAAAGCCTAGATCCCTCCGAACAAAAATTTCTAGGTGTACGCCTGGTGTTGACCATACGTACTTACTTATCAAATCTCATGAACCGTAGGCCAATTGAATTTAACAATAAACGTAAAAGAACAAAAAGTAGAAAACAGAGAATTCCAAGGGAAAAAAAAAATAAAGAGAATCCGCCTGAACGAGAAAGTGTATTTAAATGCATAATTGGTGAGCTGTCGCCCAACAAAACACGTACGATCTCACACACAATACAATTACGTCAATTTAAAAAACCTTAATAGGAGTATTACAGCAAAGCACAAGCTTTAAGAATCACAATGTATTCGGAGTTATATAGAGGATGAGAGAAAAGAAATACTCTTGATGTCAATCAAACAGGTGATGTTCCATCATTCCTGTGATGATAATTGCATAACACAGTTCTTGCCACAGTTGCTTCGATCCAACTACTGTTGACATGCTACTTAATAAAAGGAATTTAAGTGGAGGGAGGGGGGAAATTAGAGGAAAAAAGGAAAGGAAACTGATTCCACGTCACGTAAGGTCCTTGAAATGCGTTTCAATTTAAGATTTAAGAAAAAAAAGAGTACAGAAAGTAAGAAAGAAAAGGTTTCGGTTGGCATTTGGAAAACTAGGAGAGGAATGCTGGAAGGTATTAGCCTACTTTGATCCGAAGCAGACAAATTATGATTTATTATGGGCTTCTTAGTTTAGCAATTTCCTCAGCACCCTGAAGGTTACTTTCAGCTTCACTTATATTCAATGATACACTTGAGCATTTTCTCTTATATACAGGGTGAGTTTCGTGGTTCTACACACTTATATTATCTATACTAATCAGCGAAGCAGAGAGAACACGGGTGTCTCTGGCGGGGGGACGAGGGGGACGCGTCCCCCCAATATTTTGAAGTACAAAATATTCAATATTTTATTCTAATTTAATTTATTTACTAACGACAGAATATCATATAAATAATAATAATAATAATAATATTTATTTGGAATATAATATTCAGGCTGTGAAACAATTGTAATCGAGTTCTTGATATACCTTAGGGGTTCCGTGAAGGTAAGCAGAAAGGTAACAAACTGAATCGAAGTTAATAAACAGGTTGGGCTAGGTAGTACCATTTAAATCACTTTCTTTGATGTCTCCCCTCTCAAATTTTACATGCCAGAGACGCCGGTGAGAGAGAAGGGTCGCGGTCGACTCGAGTGGAAGAAAATTTTACAGCTTCACCGGGTGGTGTTGCTTCTGTCGGTAATAAATATAAATGATTCACAGTTACAGTTCCGCTTTATTCCAACAGAAGTAATCTTGTTTATCCTAATATAATAAGCAATAGATACATATAATTTAAATACACTTCATTCGAAGGTTTCATATTTTGAGTGTCGTATTGCATAAAATGTAGTTCAAATTCATGTAAGGGATTCTACGATGAACAGTTTTTAATTATTGATTTGTTCTATGCAGATTTATTCTAGATTCTTCTAGATTTATTTAGAGGTGATTAATTTGAGAAAGAAGTATTAATGTAAGGTATCCAATGTAATTAAATGCTTACAGTATACTCTAATACGACGCATCAGGGTAGTGGCAGATTATTGAAATCGCCGGATTAGTGGAAGGTTGTTAAGGAAAACGCATTTTAAACAACATAAATACCGTTTACGCTTCTGTATTGCGTTTTATTACATAAATGCATACAAAACAAGAAGACAACCGGAAGTTTCAAATATGAATCAATACGAAAGACGAAGAAATACATTCAGTTATGATGCGTGATGAAAATAGAAATGAAAATTACTGTATTACTCCATTGCAGTGAAAACTTTCAACTGTCTTTTGTTTCTCAGTCTTACATGACATTTTATCCGTTGTTCTTGAAGTCTCTCTACTTTAATATGAGAATAACGAAAGAAGTCTCCAACCTTTTTCTTTTTCTTTTTTTTTTTTTTTTTTTTTTTTTTTAGGTATCTGTAACGCTTTTATAAAAGCTGAGAGTTGAAGTTACACGTTTGCGTTCGCACTACACCCCCCCCACACAAAATGAACCACAGTTTGAGAAACCTATACAATTCCGAATAGGGTCTATATAGAATTTTTAAGTGAGTGGGCGCCAAGCAAAACAATCGCACACTACTGAATTAGCGGCATCAAGCGACTTTACGCCCAGATTACCACCAAGTCCGGCCGGAACACGACCACCAGTGTTGAGATGCTTGAAGATCAAGAACTCTTCTGCAAGGCGAAGAAAACAGCAAAGGGGAGGCAGAATTTCATCCCTACTCATATTCGGACGTCCAATACTTATCAAGCACTAGCTATACGGATGGGTCTTCCTCCACTCTCGAAAAAGACCAGTTCAAATCTACAGTCAAGACTTTGCTTACGGCATTGCCGCAGACAGAACAAGCCCGTTCACAATATACATTGTCAAAACTTATAAAACTAAACCAGAGTTACCATTAATCGGGACACCAAAATCCTCTGCCCAATCATGACAGTTACATGGAGGTGGAAGCTCTTCTAAAAGACCACGCTATTGAATTCGCCAGCGAGATGAAGAGAATGCCCAATACCCTAAAAGCTGTTCTGAAGAAAATGCCCATTGACATCAATCTGACATTAAACAAGATTTTGAAACCAAAGGATTTCCCCTTATTTCCGTCGAACAAACGTAGGGCATAAGCAAGAACGCAACTAACCAACATCCAAATGAGCAAATTCCGATTCAACTTTTCCTGGTTACGTTACGGAAGTTTAACTCTACGACACAGGAATATACGTATCTCCAGCATCTATCAACTGAAGAAATCTACTTTACTATCACATAGTGCTGAAACGCTATCGTAATAGTGCTTTCATACAATGCTACCAATACCAGTGCCTTCAACATATGCAAGCTACTTGTGCTACAGCCCCCCGCTGCGTAATGTGATCACATTTTCATATAACTCGACTCTGTCCAAAGAGTGCTCAAACGCCGACTTCATGTGTTAACTGTGGGGGCATCATCTGCTAATTTCAAAGGTAGTCCATCGTTTCAAAAGGAAATGAAATATTTCAGTTTTACGTCCCACGATTATGCCGGCTAGGCTAAAGGAGACGGCGATGTTGAAAACTGAAGGAAATGGTGGGATGAAGAAGTTGGGAGGAAACAGGAGAACCCGAGAAAACCCACACACACGATTTCGAAAGGAGATGGAACTCAGGACTAAGCAGAAAACCCATATACTACCCAAATCCCTACCTCGCCCGTGGTACAGTTAACACCACTACTTTCTCAGGAACCCTACACTTCCCAAACCAATGATTTGGAATAAACTCTGAGAGCATTCCTTCAATTATTCCATGAATTGAAGGTGTCATCACGCTTAGCCAACATAAAAAAATAAAGAAAAGGCATTTCAAAACTCAGTCAAGTACCCGATCGCAATATCAAAGTTGTTAGGCTCTCAGAAATATTTGTGGACATACTTGGTGATGGCTCAGATTAGAACTTTAATCGACTAACACATACTGTAGGTCAAATAGTGCCTTCTCTTGGTTATACAACAGATGGGTGACACATACAGGACCACCACGTCAGATAATCAATTGCAAAACAATTTGAAACAGGAGCCAAAGCGGGTGACACATACAGGACCAGCACATCGGATAACCAAATGCAGAACATTTCAAATACGAGCCAATCACCATGTGCCACGTCTCTCCATTCACAATTGGGTCCCTTCAGGAGATATACGAAGAAAGAAAAAAAAAAAGCGACAATGTCTTCAACTTTCGACTTCAACAGTCATTTCTACATACTTCAGTCAATTTATGACGCAAATAGAAGGTAGAACTCCCTCGTGGCTAAGCGGTTAGAGTATGTACCTTCGGCGTGGAGACCTGGGTTCGATTCGCAGCGGGAGCTCTTGTGGGAACCATAAAAGTGGCTCTTATGGTTCGGATCCCAAGTTAAAAATGTAGGATTACATTCAACGTTTCAAACAGCCTACCTCTAACGCAGGGGGTCCCTGGTTCGACCCCTGGCCAAGTAAGTTTGTGGTGGACAACATCGTGACCGTGAGTTTTCTCGGGGTACTCCGTTTCCTCCCACATTTTCCTTTCCATTATCATTCACTTATCTTAATCATCGTTTCCCTTAGTCGAAAGGGGATAAGCGAGGGACGTTAAACTTAAAGATATTACATTTTGATTCCTAGCTTTGGACCCTTCACATTCTGGTTAAAATTGATGACAATCCATCAAGTAGTTCTTAAGACTTTTTGTCTTCCACACAGACATGGTAAACACCAGGCCCGCAACTAAAGGGGGCTAGGGGGCCTGGTCCCCCTAAAGTTTTCGTGGTCCCCCAGACCTCAATACAAAATGCCATCATTGATACAAAAAAAATAGATATTTGTAAGAGAATTTTTAATGACTTAGCCCTCCCCCTAACTTATTCATGCCGCCCCCCCAAAGTGGCTGGTTGCGGCCTTGGTAAACACTAAGGCGTTTTGATAAACCAAATTCCGTAAAATGTGACAATGATCTTAGTGAAGAGTCTTAGGTTGTCCCGATTAGCATAACTACCATGGATACTGGAAACCGGAAAAATGTTATACAACGGAAATTACCGTTCCGTCCTGCTGGGCCTCTTTATTACATACTAAAACTTACGTTGTGCCTCCAACTTGCTCTTTTATCACTTAAGCACAATACTAATTAGCAGCTTTTACTAAGACGTAGAAGCAAGTAATTACTGGGAACTGCATGAAACAAACTTATGTCTGTTACTTGAGACACACGACACAATTTGTTAAAAGACTAACACATTAACAGCTGCAAAGTGAACACGTGATATGAAGGACGACATGGTGTGAAAATGCTGCCAGTTCATATACAAATACATATGCGTAACAGCACAATGATACATTGTTATGTGAAAGAAACACTTGTTATGCTCGAGGAAGGGGTGGGTGGGTGCGGAATAGTTTCCTTAAAGATCATAGTGACATACAGTTGCTGAATGATTTGAAAATTGGGAATCTTAACAAAATTATAAATTATTATAATTCAAATTAAATTTTTACGAGAAAAACATACAGAAAAGGAAGAATAACTTCAAAACAGCTGAAAGGTGTATAGTCTACACATACAGAGCAGTGTTACTACTAATACTGTTAAAATTCGAATATTGGAAAATAAGCATTCGTATATTCGAATAACAGAAAAAGAATTATTCGAGTTGATTTTTGAATTTAACGTACCTTTCAGCAGCGAAGCTATATGAGACGGGACCTACTGATTAACTTAGAATCCGGACATGAGCTCCTGCCGGGAATAGAACATGGGACTTCCCCGCAAAAGGTGCGTACGCTAACCGCTTAGCCACGAATGAAGTCAAGAATTATTCGAGCAATTGTAACAATACAGGAGAGTCCCTAAAACTCGACACTCGATAATCTGGCAGTCTGGATAACTCAGCTACACACTGGCAGGGCGAAAAACACCGCGCGCAGACCTGTTCAAGTATTTTTCTGCGGTCTGTCTTATCAGGTAAATTACTGTACCCACCACCCTTTGGTCCACATTAAGCCGTTTTCGGGACTCGACTGTATTATTAATATCAACATGATGCCAAGAACCTATAACATTGTAGAAGGGTTGTTCTCGGTCACTCTCTCTTCTACACACTCCTGTGGACTTTCAAAAGAAAGAAAAAAAAAACGTAATCCTTCTATTCAAGTGGGCGGCATTTTCGAAAAACAAACGTTCTACTCCAGTGGATCCTTTCCAAAAACAAACAACTACTCCTTCCACTACTGTGAACACTTTTGGAAGAAGAAAAAAAAAAAAGACCAATTCCTGTACTCCAGTGGACATTTTGGGAAAACAATGATTTTACTCCAGTGGATCCTTTAGGGAAACGAAAGTTCTACTACATTCACTTCATTGGTCTCTTTCGGAAAAACAAAAAAGGTCTTACTTAGCAGACCCTATTAGGAAACAGTAAACTTTCTCTCTGAACCTATATATATATATATATATATATATATATATATATATATATATATATATATATATATATATATATATATATTCAAACTTAACCTGCACACACTCTTTCACTAATATAGCTATTGCCATACTTTACTAAAATCCTTCAATGACTTACACAATATTTCAGGGTCTCTTACCCAGTGGCGAATCTAGCCGAGGAGGGGAAGCCTACGCCTCCCAGTCTTTTGAATGACAAAAATCGCTTAAGCCATTATATATATATATATATATATATATATATATATATATATATATATATATATATATATATATATATATATATATATATGTATATATGTTTATGAAATATCTATCATAGTCTGAATTCTGGTTATCCCTTCCCTCTCCCCCCAGTTTTTACCCTCTAGATCCGCCTCTGCTCCTACCACAAAAATCTGACAATTTCTCCTTTACGATGTAAACAGCTAAGGACGCCGCCATTTTCTTTCAAATATCCTTTCCATTTAACAAAGCATGCCATATCTTCCCTTGGCGGGAATTTGAAATGCCTCGAATGTTTCCTTTGTGTAAGAGTGTGTAATTTTAATTATTTTTCAAAACACCCTGTATTTCTGAATTTGTCATCCTACAAATTCAGATGGCTCTAAATTAACATAGAAATTTCCATAACATCTCACTTTCGAACCAGATTTTAGAAAATACAATTGTTTATGTAGCATACCAGTATAATTCCATTAGGCCTAGACAACGTCTTGGGAATATGTATTTGGAAATCCGACGTATTAATATATTGGAAGACAAGGCAGATTGACATCTGCGATTAATTCGATAGCTCAAGGGACTTCAGCCCAGTTCATTCGAAATAGGCAGTGAGCGTACGCTATATAGTTCCTGGACTTTCTCCTGAGCATCTCGGAGAAAAGTTTACACTGCAAAAAAAAAAACTATACAAACCGGACGCATTCCAGACAATTGTTTCTATGTTTCCAAACGCACCGACTGCTACAAAAATAAACGTCTTGATTGCGAGATTAATGTCAATAAACATTTGAAGCTTCCAGCTTCGAAATAGAATGGAAACGAGATCAGCAGGTCTTCAATAAACGTTCAGTTTATTAGGAGCAGACAAAAGAATCCCACTTTTACAAACAACAGAGTCCAAACAAATTGTGTTTCTACGAAGCTATCCAACTCATATCAGCAGCTCAAACGGCAGATGAAGAAGTTACCTTAATATCACAGGATTTTATTTCACCACAATCCTGCTAACAGTAACAATTACGAAAGATATAATGCATTAAAAGATACACGCACATATATATATAAATTAATACGAAAAGCATGTTATTGAGACTTCCACATTACAGCAACAAAACCACACGTCACGTGTATTTTTGTGTATTACATGAAATATTTTTCTTTCTATTTTTTTCTGGAATGCAGGGAACTTTCAAAATATGAAATCTTTCAGTGTTAGTTTAGGGAGACGATGATGAAAGCAAGTGAATGATGGAAGAATTGGTGGAATGAGAATATGGGAGGAAATGGGGGTAACTAAAAAATGGCCGGGGATCGAACCAGGGACCCCACGCACCAGTGATAAGCGCTCTACCACTGAACCACCGTGCCCCCAGAGAATTTTCAGTACTTTTATTACTTTAATATCAATTGCTTTCTTAAAATTATTTACTTTTATATACCTTGGGCATTTGTAGCGTTATATATATATGTCGAATCACTAGATTGGGTGACCTTTTCAACATAGATGTTCTAACCAATAGCACAGCTGATTGATTGATTGATGATTTATGTTTAATGCCCCTTTCCAGTACTGAGTCTATATGAGACAGGACCCATTGCTTAATCCTCAGGAAGCACATTTACTGTGGAGCAGGTAAAAATATGTTTTTTTTTTCTTAAAAAAATATCCACTGAAAACAATAACCGGTTTACTTTTAGTTTCGAAGTTTAGCATCCCTTTTCAGCACTGACAAGTAAAGATTCTCTCCCAAGAATCGGGGATCCGGAAACTGCGCATATATTTAGATAGAGGAGAGCCACGAAGGAATATTGGTGAAATATGCCGGGCCGACAGCAAAGGATAAATCCAATATGGCCGCTTGAAGGTCATGCCAATCGACTTTTGCAAGCGACCTCTCATCCACTTCTCATGGACAATTTGACTTAATGTTTTGCAGATTAATATATGTATGAACAATACACATTTGTTGGTTTGAAATTTCGCAGACGTTGACGTATTGAACCCAATATGGCCGATCAAAATGTCAATGTGTCAACGATTCGTGTCTGGAAAACGAATTGAAGTATGGAATTATAGTATCACTAGACGTGTACGAAAAGCATTAAACGGTTCAAAATATCGCCATCTGAAAATCAATATGGCCGAACAAAAAATCCTGAATCAAACAGCTCGTACTACAAAAACGAAATTTGATGTAAAGGTCCATTACCACAGGTAGGTAAGGAAAACAATACAAATTGATCATAATTTCTACATCGTGTATCCAATATAGCCGCGAAATACGTATATAAAATATACACTGTAAACAGTTCAGTGATTTCGCATGAAAATCACGTACAATTCACTGGAACCGATTTTGTAGGTGAAATGCCAGTAAGTTAAAAATGTTGCCAGTGTCTGTGTTATCTGTTTCAAGCGTTACACGCATACATATACTGTAGCATTTTGTTCGGTCATATTGGTTTTCAGATGGCGGTATTTTGAACCGTTTAATGCTTTTCGTACACGTCTAGTGATATTGTACTTCCATAGTATAATTCGTTTTCCAGACACGAGTCGTTGACACATTGACATTTGATCGGCCATACTGGGTTCAATACGTCAACGTCCGCGAAATTTCAAACCAATAGATGTGTAGTGTTCATACATATATCAATTTGTAAACCATTAAGTCAATCTGCCCATGGGAGGTGGATGAGAGATTGCTTGCAAAAGTCGATTGTTATGACTTTCGGGCGGCCATATTGGATTTATCCTTTGCTGTCGGCCCGGCATATTTCACCAATATTCCTTCGTGGTTATCCTCTATCTACATATATGCGAAGTTTCCGAATCCCCGATTCTTGGGAGACAACCTTTACTTGTGAGACTATACGAGGTGTGGATCTAATTTAAGGCAGAATTTCAATTAATCAAAAAGCTAGATGACTGTACGAGGTTTGTTCAAAATGCATCGAACTTTATTTTTTCCCGCATAAACCAATGAAGCGCGGGAGACTTTCTTCAGTGTAGTTGGATTTCAGTTTTCTGTAAAATGACAGAAAGAACTTGTGCAGCGACATTGCATGAAATTTTGCTAATAGCTTTGTGATACTCAAGCGGAAACCACTCAATTTTGAAGGAGAACCTGGGAATGAGGAGGGTGTCCGCGAAATTTGATTCAGGCTTCCATCGCCAACACAAATTCCTGTGTTTGTCGTCAGACTTCCTACTCACCCGACATGGCTCCATATGCCACTAAGAGGGGCCTGATTTAAGTCAAGAGAAGACATCAAGCGTAATGCGACGGCGCGGCTACTTACTATTCCAAAAACGGCGTTCCAGAAGTGTTTCTAATAGTGGCAGGAACGCCGAGAGAATTATGTGCATAACCTAGAAGACTACTACGAAGGGAATTAGTGTTTTGGATTTACAAATCAATAAATGTATGTTTGCCAACCAGAGGTTCGATACTTTTTGAATATACCTCGTATATTTCAGTATCAGTTTCATCTTCATGGATGGAACAGTCACCGTACAACTAACTTTTAGGTTTACAAAAATCCTTTTTCTTGATTTTGCAAAAAACTACACAAAGATGATTTATACTCATTTTTGTTTTATCTCAATGGCATGCATCTACCGATTGGTACTGTATCATCCTTGGATTTTTTTTTCGGTAACTCTAATCATATTGTAGAATTTTTACATCGCAACGAGGTGCAGATGTTTATAAATAGGTGCTAAGTGTTATATGATGAAAATTCCAAATAGACGGAGCAAAGTATTGAAAAGAGGTTAATTTCAATAAAAACAGAATGTTGAAATCTAAACAGTATACGGTGCTCTTAATTTAATTTAGAAACAGTATTTGAAAAGGTCGAAGTATTTTGACAAAAGACACTTACTGCACCAAAGAGATCAGGTCAACAATTGCCATAGCTAAACACGTATTTAACAAGAAAAGATCACTCTTAACTAACCTCAATATTGGACCCAGGAAGGAGTTAGTCAAGTGTTACATATGGAGCATTGGATCGTATAGTGCAACGACTTGGATATTACGCAAGTTAAAGAAATATTTAGAGAGCTTCAAAATGTGGTGTTGGAGGAAGATGGAGAAGATAAAACGGACAGAGAGACAATAACAAACGAAGATGTTTTAAAAAATGGATAGGGGAGAAGAGGACACTTCTATTCAGCATCCTTCGTAGAAAGGCCAATTGGATTGAACACATCTTGCGAAGAATTTGTAGTCTTCATACCGTCACAGAAGGAAAGATGGAAAGAAAGCGAGAAATAGGAAGAAGAATACAAGTGATCGATGATGTGAAAAATAGACAAAAATATTGGGAGTTAAAACAGGAAGCTGAAGATTGAGAAATGTGGAAATTTCCAGGGCGAAACCCAAAATCTAAAAAAAAAATTCCTCATTGCCTCATTGGTACTAGGACCTGCCGGAAGGCAAAATACTTAATAATTTGATATCAACCGATCAATATATTTTAGAAATCATACTTTTAAAAATATATATGAATATTATATAGTAATATCTTCATTACTCGTCACTTTATAATGATCATCTACGTAATACTATTCTTACAACACAAACTTAACACCATTTTTACTATCCAGCACAGAAGTATTTCTGATGGCTCAGCAATTAGTGAGTTTATTTCACGATGAGTACCAGACACTGTGTTTGGTGCAAACGTAAACAAAAACTCCAGCAGCAACATTTTCCAGGAGATGGCATCAGTCTTTCGAAGAACTTTCACCCCAGGAAGTTTCTCCCTTCTGGGCTTTACACCGATGACTCATTCCTCTATTTCTCTTCCCCTCCCTCTCTCGCTCTTTTGCTGTACTCAGCGGTTGCCCCCTTTTTCATCTCTCCATCATACCAGTTCTACAACCTCAACTACGTTCTCGCACTCAGCCTGCATACAAAAATGCATATCTGTTGCGTAAAAAGCTGAGTAAGCACAAAGTCCACATATTGTAAGTCAACAGCCAATCACTGGAATATCCTCATCACAACAAAAGATGACCGTGAACAGTGCATTACATGCTCAGTATCTATCTAGTCTTTTGAAATTTTGATGTGATTAAGTTATTTAGTGGTTTCAGCCGATTTCTTAAAACAATATTTCAGAAATAAAATAATTTTGTTCAATTAATTCTACAATTTTATTAGCACGGAACAACAAACACGAAAATTATCAGTCGATAAGCCTTACATAGCGGATGCTTATGCATAGTCTTCGTAGAAATGGAGAAAATAACAAATTCCTTATTTATTTATTTATTTAGAGAAACGAATATTACAGATAAAGACACCCACTTAACAGTATTCACAAAAACAGATAAATATAACAACAGTAAAAAAATTTAAAAAAAAGGAAAAAATCCTATACGAGAACCATACCACTTATTGAGGTGAAACAAATACTGAAATACAACTTTGTTAAGCTCTTTATTTTAACATGAACATGACGAGAGTACATTGTATGGCTAATGAGATATAGTGTAAAACTCTTAAATGGGTTCGGTTTACTCACAGATGAAGTGCCAAGGGCCCAGAAGGTACAGTAATAGCAAGTACTTGTCAAGCCCTATCTAGAGGTAGGAGTTATTTTGGTTCTAACACCTTAGGAAGGTGGTCAAAAAAGGGCATTGGTGATTTAGAGAAACTGAGAAGTTTTAGGAATGAAATCAGTATGCAGTCCATGTTCAGGTTGTGGAACTCCCGTAGAACTGATTATCGCAATAGGCTGTCTCAGGTGCTGATTGAGTTCAGAGGTTAGATCTGCCGTAATTATTCTACAGTTCTTAAAGAAAATACTCTGCGGTGCTTGTCACTGACGCTTCTCTTTCAGTGTATTATTACTCCTTGCCAATGTTTTCCCATTATTTCTGTGGGCCTTTATCATCTAGGACACTGCTTTTTTCGGGACTACCGAATACATTAGCCACTTTACATACATTTGTGCAAACTAACCTCGCATCCCTCGCAAATGTTACTTATGATGCTTTTAAATTATTAGAATTCATAATCAGAACTGGTAAGGACTTCAGTAATATTGAAACATTCTTGAAAATGTATTACTCATATGTACGCTAAATGTTGGAATATGCTGTTGTAATTTGGAACCCCTTACAACGAAAATATCGCCAACAAACTAAAAAAAAAAAAAAAAAATCAATCAAAAATTTCTTACGTATTGGATATACAAAGTAACTGAAAATTATCCCTCACTTGAAAACCATAGTACACTGGTAGATAATTTTGATATTTACTCATTAGAACAAATGTGTAATATTGCTGATCTCGTATTCCTCTAAAAAAAAATAAGGCCTATGTTTAGCAGAAGGGGTCTAGCTCTTTTCTCTAAAAAAAAAAAAAAAAAAAAAAAAAAAAAGTTACAATTTGTCATTTCTGTTCAGTAGGATAGGGGCATCTAGTCCTCACTCATGAATATTCATGAGTGTGTACTTTTCTGACATGGTAGCACGTTTTAAAAAAAAATGGATACACCCTTTTTCCCCGCATACTAATGACACATAATGTATGCAGGTGCGGCCGGAGGTAACATGACATATAATAAATTGGTTTCCGGTGAAAAGAAATGTTAATTGGACAAGCAAAATACAGAAAAGACCTTTCGGAAATAAAATATGCAGATCACACACGTAGAACAAGGTAATTCATTAATATGCAGCACATGTAACGCGACAGCTGCTGCTGGAGAATATTGTAGAAATTTTGATCGTCCGAATGAGTGAAAGAAAGTACTAGAAACTTCCAGATCTGTTTTTAAATTTATTATTGTTGGAATAGGGGAAAGAACACACTCGAAACTTCTGGAAAGATTGAAGGGCATATAAATACCGATGCATTTGCATGATGTGTACATTTAGAAAGAAGAGGGCATCAAGAACAAGTGTTAACTTTGCGAAGAAGATATTTTACTACTAGAAGAGACTGGAAGATTGGTAAGTACTAACGTTGTAGTTTTCTTGTATTATACTTGTTCATTTTTATATGGGAAAGGGACATATTGTAATTGTTGGAAGTATAAGGGGACGGAACTGTTTGGTTTTATCGGGAATTGATTGCGGATTTTCCGGCATTGAAAATGATATGACTCGGTGTACTTTTATGGAATTATAACGTGACTAAGATATAGTATAATGTAATATGTAGGAAATCAACATTAATGATTGCACCGGGAATCGAATGAGTATTCTCCCAGGTGGAGAACCGTACGCTAAATTGTATGCTTGAAGTGTGAACTTATTACTTATACATAGCTATGAATTGTGTATGACATAACAGGTATATATAAATTATATTGTACAGAAAGTTAGCAGAATGCGCTTCCGGGAATCGAACCAGGGCTATTCCACGTGAAAGCCGTACGATAAACATTTTGCTTAGCAGATGTTGTTACTTATATGTAGCTATGAATTGTGTAAGACGTATAACTGGTATTTAGGAAGTATATGAGAAGTTTTATTGAGTAGGGAGCCATGATACTGCCGGAACTCGAACCAAGACTGTCCCACGTGGAAAACCGTACGCTTGCTTGCACTGTAGACTTTTTTCAGTTATAAATGGTATATTTTACAAACTTATATTGGATAGGTAGTTAACAGAATCTGCATCGCGAATTGAACCATGGCTCTCTTATATGCAAAGCCAATATGGTTGAGCGTTAGTGTTACGTTGAATATTATATTTTGTAATTTGAAAAGTCGTAATACGGTAACTAAGTACACTTTTTTCTTTTCTGTTTTAGGTGCTGAAGCAAATAAGTGATAGAATCGAGAAAAAAGCAGAGAGCGACGTGGATTTCAATTGGATTATCACTTAAACAGAGATAAACTAATATTCGGTAAGTATTATTATTATTATTATTATTATTATTATTATTATTATTATTATTATTATTATTATTATTATTTTCAAAATTTTGTTTGTTTTCAGGTTTTTTAGTCATTGTATACATATATTGATTGCACTTTTTTTGTCTTGTATTTTACAGAAAAAAAATGGAGTTTTACTTTGAGGAATTTAACGTGATTGATGAAACCATTTTCCAGGGAAGACTGAGAGGCTTGGATACTGCTGAACGTGTTTTACATACGTGGCAACAAGTAGTGGACCTGCAAGCAGCAGGGTATATTGGATCGTCTGAAATTGTAAGTGATCTACTATCGCTTTTGCACCTATATTATAAAAATAATCAATATATCATACTGAATAATGTTCGCTCAGCAGCGGACATTATAGAGCTTTTTGACCACGGATTTTTCCGTGAAGATCGACTGTATGATGCGGCATTTATGTCATATTTAAATTATATGGCCTCTGAGAAGGGGCAGTTAGAGCGAGTGAGCGATAAAAGTGTATCCGCGTTCTTTTCATTTACAGGAAATCGAGAAAATGTTCAATCAGAACATAATGATGATGATGACTCATTACATATTGATTGGGCACTATTAAATGAAATTAATTTGGATGAACCAGTAGAAATTCAAAATTCCGAAACTGACTTTACAGAGATGTTGTGGCAAAAATTACAAGAAATTGAGGAAGAAAATGCGCGTGTTGATCGTCTGAATAATGCACATTATTCAGAAGATATGCGACCCACAACTTCTCAGCACCCTCCATTGCGAGGGTATGGAGGAAATGAAAGAGAGTGTAATATGTTTGAAATTGTGGGGAGAAATGTGAGAGAGTACCCGCGTTTCAATATGAAAGGGGTGGAAATTATTGTAAAACCAACTGTACAACATATAATTACAAATCCCATGGATTATATTACGTCCATGATGGATTATGCGCTTTCTACCGTTCTGAGGGATACACGACCCCACGATTTTGTTGGTTTAAGAATAAATTCCGACAGAAATCTCCTGAATAAAGAAGTGTTTGTTCCATGGCGAAAACGTCAAAATTTGAATACCGATGTGGTTCTTAGAACGGTGGAGAACGTATTAAATAGCAATGAATCATTTCTTTTAGGAAATCAATTAGAATTCCGGTTTGATATCGTTGATGGATTACACGGACAGGGTATACCTAAACGCGCAGCGGTAAGAAAATATGCAGAAATGAGTATTTTTCTCAAGGATCATGTGGTGGCCACAAAGGCTAGTGATTTTCTTTGTCTGCCAAAATCCATAGTATATTGGATTACGAAACATGAACAAAGTAAGCAGGCTTTATATGATATGACCTTGCCTACACGCAAAACTTGGCAAAATAAAGCACAACAATTGTGTAATGATGCGAAAATGTACGTTGAACGGAAACAGGGATTTGATTTGGAAGATGTAGTTGCTTTTCAAAATTATTTAGTGAAAAAGAATTATCAAATTGTAGTATATGAATTACCGGAAAATTCCAGAACACCTGTGGTACGCTACCCAGGAATAAATGCGGAGAAAAAGATATTTATTCTGTATCAGAGAGGGGATACTGTGGGTCATTTCCAGCCCATTAAGAATATTAATTCATTTATGGGTAAGAGGAATTTTTGCTTTTCCTGCTTGGAAGGATTTAGATCAGATCGTAGTGCTCACCAATGTCAGATGAGATGTTCGTACTGTGAACATTTTCATAGTAATGAAACTAACGCAAAATTGGTACATTGTACACAATGTAATAGAAACTTTGCTGAAGGCATTTGCTTTAATAACCATTTAACACTAAATAAAGTAAAGAAATCCACATGTGATTACGTGAAATTGTGTAACGCATGTGGTGTAATTTATGATGTGAGAAAAAGAAAATCAGCTCATGTATGCGGCGACTACTATTGTAGTCTTTGTAAAGTGCACGTAACTGTTGGCCATCGATGTTTTGTTCAAAAGTGTAAACTAAAACGCACTGAACGGTTTTTGTATATTATATTTGATGTGGAAACTATGCTATTAGCACCAAATGAGAAAGGTGAACGGGAACATGCCGTAAATTTATGTTGTTGTTTGAATGTATGTTTCCACTGCATAAATACAGGAGTAGATAGTTTATGTTTCAAGTGCGGAGATAAAATATCCGGGAACCGTATGTTTTCTTTCACAACCATGGAGGCGTTTATTGAACATGTGCTTATGGAAAGGCCAGAGTATCAGATCATTGTGGCACTTGCTCACAATAATTCGCGATATGATGGCCTATTTTGTGTGCGGACACTTATTGAGAAACAAAAAATAACTCCACATGTACTTATGCACGGTCAAAAGATATTTCAAATTAGTATTAGTAATCGTTTTTATTTTCGGGACACTTTTCTTTATCTTGGTGTAAAATTATCCAAATTACCGAAAACCTTAGGATTGAATGTTGAATTGAAAAAAGGAGATTTTCCATACCTCTTTAATACAGAGGAACATCAAAATTACGTTGGAGAATGGCCAGCATTGCATTATTATGACCCAGACTCACGTAGTACGGCAGACCGGGCAGAACTTATGCTGTGGCATGAAGAGCGAGTACGGAATGGTGATGTTTTTGATTTTCAGAAAGAATTGATGGAGTACTGCCGGAACGATGTGCGTATATTGGCGGAGGCAGTAATTAAATTTACCTCCATGATTGAAGAGAAAACAAATGGTATTCAATGTTTTATTTCCAGCACGACGATCGCTAGTCTAGCAATGTTGACGTACCGGTGTCATCACCTGATTGAAAACACAATTCCAGTTATTCCTCCAAACGGGTTCCAACTTACTCAACAACAGAGTATTAAAGCATTAAAGTGGTTGAAGTATATGGAACATGTAACAAAGAGATCTATTGTTACTTCGAATAATGCGTTGGAGGAACGGTTTGGCAGATATAAAGTCGATGGTTTTGACGCTAAAACAAACACTATATATCAGTTCATGGGATGTTACTGGCATTCCTGTAAAAGCTGTTATAAAGATAATAGAAATAGCATTTTATGCAAAGAAAATGGTGCGTACAACACTTTTGAAAAGAGATACGAACAAACAGTGCACTGCCGCAACTATTTGAAAAAATTAGGTTATAATTTAATAGAAATTTGGGAATGTGAATGGGATGCAATGGTAAAACGTGATAAACATATACAGAAGATCATCGAACAACGGTGCAAACATATTCGTGATCCTCTCATTCCAAAATCTGCCTATCAAGGAGGAAGAACAGAAAATTTTAAGTTATATGTAGACTGTGCAGAGGACGAATACGTAGTTTACGTAGATGTCACCTCGCTTTATCCCGCAACAATGTGTAAACGAGGCATGCCTGTGAATGTACCTAAAGTACACAATGGCCCCAATTTCCCCAATGTGCGAAACATTCATGGACTTGTAAAATGCAGTGTTCTTCCACCCTCCGATTTATATTTTCCAATCCTCCCTTATGTTACGGGAGGAAGATTAATCTTTGGATTGTGTAAATCGTGCATGGATGAACAAAATGATGATGAATGTATGCACATAGATCTTGAACGTATCATTACCGGTACGTTTTGTACCCCCGAACTGCACAAAGCATTAGACAATGGGTATGAGCTAATTGAAATTCATGAAATATGGGAGTTTGATTTATTAGTCCCGGAAAAAGATGTTTGTGAAGGATTATTTGGGTCATATGTGAAATCCTTTTTACAAATGAAACAAGAAGCTTCAGGCTTTCCTGCAGAATGCACTACAAAAGAAGAGCAGGAAAAGTACATTCAAGAATATTTCAGGCATGAGGGGATACAGTTAAATTATGAGAACATAGAATATAATCCAGGCCTGCGCAGTACAGCGAAACTGTTTTTGAATTCGCTGTACGGGAAATGGGGACAAAGAACAGACCTTTCACAGTGCACAATGGTTGATACAGCAGAGGATTTTTTAAAAATTTTAACAGATCCTAAATATGAAATTCAAGCTGTAACACCAGTTGGTGAAACTCATTTAATTGTTCAATATAAAGACTGTGAGAGTGAAAATATCCCATTAGCATTTTCAAATGTTGTGCTGGCAGCATTTATAACATCATGGGCACGACTGTGGCTGTATGATCTACTAACAAGTGTTGGAGAACAGAATGTAATCTATTGCGATACGGACAGTATCATGTTTATACAAAGAAAAGATGAGCAACTCCCATTAAAATTAAGTTCGTATTTGGGTGGGTTAACAAATGAAGTTCCCGAAGGTTGGGAAATACGTAAAGTAATAGCATTAGGTGCAAAGAATTACGCCTACGCTTTACGCAATGCTAGTGGGGAAATGAAATATGTCTATAAAATACGTGGAATAACATTAAATCAAAGAACAAGTGATAAAATTAATTTTGATAGTTTTTATGATTTAGTGACGGGGAATCGGGAGGCAACTGTAATCGAAATGCCATCCAAAATTGTTCGGAAACCAGATTTGCGCATCTTTTCTCGAAGAGAACTAAAGACACATCAAATGGTGACCAGTAAACGCAGACGAATAGACGCTGACATTGTGACTGACGTACCAAAAAGTGTTACTGTTCCGTATGGCTATAGATCTCATAAATGATTGGCCAGAGACTCGTTTTTTGGGGAATAAAAAGCAGAGTTTCTATCACATTGTGTCATTTGCAACGAAGATGTTACGTTTTAAACATCCGTGCACTATTCTCATAGCCGGCCCTTCCCGTGCTGGTAAAACTCACTTTGTGAATCGATTAATCAAAGAAAGAAATGATATGTTTAATGTTTCCTTTAAAGAAATTGTATGGTGTTATGGCGCAGTTATACCAAACTTGGACGTTGATGCAAAAATACGTTTTCTGGAAGGAATCCCCGATATAAATACTTTTGATATAAGTGAAAATTCATTACTCATATTAGATGATTTAATGTCAGAAACAAATGACGATGTGGCCAAATTATTTACCAAGTACGCTCACCACAAAAAATTAACCGTAATATTTATTGTTCAAAATTTATTTCCAAAAAACCGGCATGCTCGAGATATTAGTTTAAATGCACATTATATAGTGGTATTTAAGAATCCACGTGATAAGTTACAAATTGAATATTTAGCAAGACAAATTATGCCTCGTGAAAGCAAACAACTCGTGAATGTCTTTGAGGAAATTACACAAAAACCACACACGTATTTATTGTTTGACCTTACACAACAAACACATGATGCCCTACGACTGAGAACAAATATATTTCCCGGAGAAATAATGCATGTGTACAGTAGTGTTAAAAACGCGGCCACACCGTTTTATGTTTAGTTAGCATCAAGATGTTGAAGGTAAAACATCATTACAATACGCTCTGCACGCTTGCGAAATGCAAGCCATCCGATCGGAAAGTTATTCTTCAAAACGCACCGGGTGATTTGATTCGTACCATATCACAAGTAGCAAAAAATACTATAAAAGGAAATATCCCCATATCATTAATTCAGAAGCAAAGGCTCCGTAGACATAAGAAGATCTTACGTGCTCTCTCCTCAAAACTTTCTCTTAAAAAGAAAAAGAAATTATTACTACAGAAAGGTGGTGCATTACTTCCATTAATTCTCGGGCCACTCATTGGTGCCTTAGCCTCAACAATTTTTGGAAGATAACATGTCGGAATTACGTAAAATGCTATTAGTTCCAGAAAATGCACTTCATAGAATACAATCTAATTTAAAGACGCATGAAGCACATCAATCAAGACTAGATAAAGATATGAGCGAAATCTTACAACGTACAGATTTGAGTAGAGAACAAAAATGGAAATTGTATCAGCAAGTATTACATCAATATTTACATTATAAATCGAGTCCCACACCGGAAAATCCTATTGCCCTACCCATTGTTGACTCAGAAAATGCAAGTAGTCGTACAGATAGTGGTATTTTAACTCTTGTACCCGATATATTACAATCAGTACCAAAAACACTTCGAAGGAAAACGGATTTATTACTTAAACAACTCATTAATTCACAGAAAATCTCGTGGGATCAAACAGGTACAGTAACTATCGATGGAAATATCATTCCCGGTTCCAATATTATCGATTTAGTAAATGATGTCGTTCGTACACGAAAATATTCAACACAACCAGTAGGATTACAGCCATTTAAAACGTTATTGGATGATATTAATGTTCCTCGGGAGTTTATTAGTTCACGTACACCAGGACCGCCTTCACCTGCTTTTACAACCCCGAAAGTGACTGGCAGTAAAATTCGAAAACGGCATTCTTCTTCGACTGCAGTATCTCCCGCAATTGCAGCTAACGTATTTCGGTATTGGAAAGAATATAAAATGTAAATAAGAAATGACAAAATTATCAAAAATCTATTACAAGTATTCAGATCCTGCATCTTTATCCAGTGTTAGTACATTAGAACGTTAAACAAAATTATCCCGAGAGAAAATTAAAAAATGGTTAGCATCACAAGATGCATATACAATGCACGCTCCAATACGAAAAACATTTCCACGGAAACAATATTATGTTAGTGGTCCTAATGAAACATTACAATGCGATTTGGCGGACATGCAAAATATTGCAAAGTATAATGACGGATATCGCTATATTTTATGTGCAATTGACATTTTTTCGCGGTACTTGTATTGCATTCCTGTGAAAACAAAGAAAGGGCCTGAAATGGCTAATGCAATAACTTCAATTTTAAACCAAGTGTCATTACTGGTTCACGTTCAAACTGATTTAGGGTCAGAATTTTATAATCGCCATGTAAAGAAAGTGTTTAAAGATTTTGGGATTAATCATTATAGTGTACATTCGGAAATGAAATGTGCGTTAGTAGAAAGAGTAATTCGTACCATTAAAAGTAAAATATATCGTTATTTTACTGCAGAAAATACGTATCGGTACATTGATGTGTTGGATCAAATTGTACACAATTATAATCATAGTTATCATTCAACTATTAAAATGGCACCCGCAGAAGTAAATGATTCAAATATCAATCAAGTGTGGAATACGCTGTACGGAAAGACTGTACACAAGAAGAAATTAACTTGTAAATTTCAAGCAGGAGATTATGTTCGTATTACTAAATATAAACATAAGCTTGAAAAAGGATATTTGCCAAATTGGTCTAGAGAAATATTTCTCGTTGATAAATGTATAAAATCAAATCCTGTAACTTATAAATTAAAAGACTGGAATGGTGATGAAATTAAAGGAATATTTTATGCTGAAGAATTACAAAAAATATTTCTAAGCTCAAACAAAACCTATTTAATTGAAAAAGTTCTTCAACGTAAGAAGGGGTGGGTTTTCGTAAAATGGTTAGGCTACCCAGAAAGTATGAATTCGTGGATTCGAGTATCTAGTATTCAGTCTGCATAATGAATTCGTCATTGAAACACGGTTTTTACGTGACGTTACCTTCCAATGCAAGTAGTACACTTTTTGATAATACAACATCCTCATTTCGAGTAAAACTTGCAAGGGCCATAGATTTAACGGACGGAGAGTGGGTTGTGGGCTTAACACAAATTAATATACCGTGGAGTTTTTATAATGTTGGTCCGGGTGAACAAATTACAATCGATACATTTATTGATGGTGAATATATTCGATATCCTGTTAAAGTAACAGAGGGATATTATGCATCCATTAAAGCCATCTTAAATCTAATTCCCGAGAAAGTACGTATAATAAAATATAATTATTTTAAGAATCAAGTGTATATTCAACATTCCTTCCGGTCACGTGATCGGTGTATTCTAGACATAACAAAAGGTTTACAACATATACTCGGTTTTATGAATGAAAATTCAAATTTTTATAATTCAGTGGTGTATATAAAAGATCAACATAGGGAACAATTTCTGGCTCCTCAGGGAAAATATCCCTGTAACCTTGATTATAATATTCCAACAGAAGTTAACGTATGTGTGGATATTGTAAAACAACAAGAAGAAATTGGACCTTTACTTCGTAAAATTAGTATATTTTACGAGCGGTATGGACGAATCAAAAATATTTTATTTCATAACCCGCAGTACGTGAAAGTTGAAAAGAAATATTTTGATACGATAGAAGTAAACTTAAAAGATGAACTCGGTATAAACTTACCATTTCGTTTTGGAACTTCGAACTTGACACTTCACTTTAAACGAAAATGATTTCTGAAAGCATCGAAGACAGTTTCTACATTACACTGGTTTCAAATGCAAGTACAGACGTTTATCCTAAAAATAGTCCAACCCATTTCATTAATAATTTGAAAAATACTGTACGTTTAACAGATACGGATTGGTGTGTCGGATTAAGTGAAATACATATTCCTTTAACGTGTCATAATGTCACCGAAGATGAAAATATCGTTTGGTACAAATTAGAAGGTCATGAAATTATGAAAAGTAAAATTACTCCTGGATATTATGCAAACATTGAACACATACTGGAAGAATTAAATAAAGTTTCAGAATTTATACGATTTAACGCTTCCAATATTATTCATGTTACTTCTGAACCAAACGTTGAATTTATAACACTTTCACCTACTTTGGCTATACAACTAGGTTTTCATGAAAAAAATGATCTCATTATTCAAAAACAGGGATTTAAACAACCATACTTAGATATTGGATATCCTTTTCAAATTTTTGTGTATACTGATCTTATTGAATATCAATTGGTGGGAGACACGCAAGCTCCCTTACTACGTATTGCAACTGTTGGCAATATGACTTATGGAAAAGTTCAAACGTTACGATATCAAGATATTCACTATATACCACTCTCTAAATTTTGCTTTAACAGTGTTGAAATACTACTAAAGGACCACGCAGGACGAAATTTACCATTTCGTTCCGGGACACTGACAGTGACACTTCATTTTAAACGTTCTCCTGGAAAATGAAAAAGCAACATACGTATTATCAGCGGGGACGTGGCCTTCCCTTCTTTTCAGGTCCAGTTTATCAACGGGGTCATGGGATTGGTAGTTTCTTTAAAGGTTTATTTCGTTTTGCATTGCCTTTATTAAAACAAGGTGCCAAAGCTGTAGGCCGGCAAGCGTTACAAACAGGAATACAAGTTGCAGGTGATGTACTAGAAGACCGTCCGTTTAAAGAATCCGTTCGTGCTCGCGTAGAAGAAGCTGGAGAAACATTAAAAACTAAAGCTGCAAATAAACTTAGTCAGTTGTTAACCGGTAGTGGTAAGAGACGTCCACGAAAACGTAAGGCTCCTGCTATTGTACAATTCGGTCCTCCGGTCAAACGTAATCGAAAATATTCCGGTGATAAATTTAGTTAATCATGGCTTTACTCAGTGGAAGTAGTCCTGAATGTTGTACAAGTGAACTTGATTTGTTTACTATTCCAATGACTCAAACTGCTATTGAGTCATCTTCCACTGTTGAATATCGTCCGGTTTCTACTTTATCGTCAGAAGGACCAATTGAATTTGTTGTACCTGGTGAAACTGGTGATTTTATTCACACTGCATACTTGTATCTCTATGTAAAATGTAAAATTACAAAAAACGATAATACAAATTTAGTTGCGGCGGATATTGTAGCACCTGTAAATAATTTTCTTCATTCGTTATTTAGTCAAGTTGATGTTTTATTAAACGATAAATTAATTAGTTCATCATCTGGTTCATATACGTACCGGGCTTATATCGAAACATTATTAAATTATGGTAGTGATGCCGCTCGAACCCATTTAACTGGAGGATTATGGTATAAAGATACTGCAAACCAATTTAATGTATTAGGTAATGCAAATACTGGATTTACAAATCGTGCCCAGTATGTTAGAAATAGTGCATCATTCGATATGTATGGCCGTATCCATGCTGATATTGCCGGTGTGGGATGTATGCTTCCTAATAAAGTAAGCTTACGTGTAAAATTACATCGTACAAAAGATACGTTTTGTTTAATGTCTGCTGAAAATACAGCATATAAAGTCAAACTTGAAGACGTAACACTTCACGTGCGGCGTCTAGATATTGCTGCCGACTTAGCTATGCAAATCAATTCTGGCATGGAACACATTCCGGCCAGCATACCTCTTACTCGTGTTGAAACTCGTACCTATACCATTCCCGCAGAAGTAAGTTCATATAATCTCGATAATTTATTTTTGGGTAAAGTACCAAAAGGTGTTGTTATAGGTTTTGTATCAAACGCTGCATTTAATGGTCAACCACATGTAAATCCTTTTGAATTTCAACATTTTAACGTTAACAAACTGCAATTACAAGTTGGTTCAAAATCATTTCCACCGACACCCCTCACTCCTAATTTTGAAAATGGATTATATGTTCAAACATATTCCACTCTGTTTTCCGGTACCGGTATATATTATCAAGATCATTCACATACAATTTCCCGTGAAGAATTTCGACATGGATACACTTTGTACCCGTTCATTCTATCTCCAACAGGAACATTAGATGATTCTACGTGGGATGTCATACGTGATTCCCCTGTCAATTTAAAATTATCATTTTCTCAACCTCTACAAAATTCCATTACATGCATTGTGTACGCTCAATTTGACTCTCTCATTCAAATCGATAAAGACAGGAATGTATATACTGATCATACAATGTAAAATTTCGTCATTTGAGTGCCATGAGGGTTATTGTTCACTTCTCCGCGTTCAACGATAATGATGATCATATTATTATTAAGGAACTTGCAATTGTAAATCCTGATATCCCCTTTGTACAAAGCTGGATTTTTAAACCACCATATCCATTACATGAATTACGTGTGCCGCTCATACTTTCGAATAAACATCTAGTACAACATGATTATGGTATTGACTGGTACAATGGCGATGTAGATTACTCATTGTTACCTACTATATTGAAACAATATTGTGCTAATACCTGTACCTTGTATACTTATGGTAAAACACGTCAGAACTATCTGCAGCAACTATTGGAACGGACTGTTGTGAATTTAGAAGATTTACAGTGCCCAAAAGCGTCTTCCTTGGGATTTCATGTTTACTCTTGTGCTTATTTAAAACATAGATTTGGACAATTTAAGTGTTGTGTGCGTGAAGCTTTATTATATGCCGAATACTTAAAAGTCTATGGTTATGTTTTATACGTAAATCCAAATAGTGCAACGTATGTTCCATCCAAAATAAAACAAGAGGAGGAAAGTAAGGATGAAATAGACTAATAAACATGTATAGTGATCAATTATTACAAGTGTTACTAAAGGACTGCATTACCGGTGCAAATGTGACTGGAATTTATCCCATTGATCGTTTACCTATACTTGTTCAACACCCTGTAGGACTGATTATTAATTTGGACAAGTCTGATTTACCTGGTAGCCATTGGGTAGCGATCTATATCAATAACAATAAACATGGATACTATTTTGATTCTCTGGCACAGGGTGTGCCTAAACTAATTCAACAGTTCCTACAAAGGAATTGTAAACTCTATTTTGTAAATACTGTACAAGTTCAAGATAATCATTCTATCATGTGTGGATATTTTGTATTATATTTTCTGTATTATATGATACGTGGTGTTTCATTTGACAAATGTATTGCAATGTTTAATCATAAAAAATTAAAAAATAATGATAAGCTTGTCAAAAAACATGTAGAAAACATAATGAAAAAGAAACAAAGTAGATGTTTGTAGATTTTTAGAAATAAATAAATACCAATTTTTTAAAACTTTTATATTTTTATTTCTCCATAAAATATATCTTCCTTACAATAGTTTTAAGATTACAATGAAAACATTAAACTTGCTATGCCCTTAGTAAGGGTTGTGGATCGCTCATTTTTCCACCAATAATTCAATTGTTGTGCATTTCGATATGCACATGCCGATTTTGATTCTACTTGCTTATGAAATGAACAAATTTCATTACAAACGATACCTTGTAATTCTGTTAATGGTGGACAACCTTTTCTTTCCAGATCCACAACGTTTGCTAACGCAAAGATTTTCTTTATCCAAATGGATTTTTCCCCACCTTTACAAAGGAAAGTTGCATCTAATGCACAAAAATCATACATAATATTCCGAATATGTGATACGAGATAGCCAGTCTTACTAGACCATGACAAGCCATGCAAGTGGTTTGTAAGCCAATCGATTTGTTTTTGGCAACCTATTGGTAAATCGTTAAATTCACATGGTACTTTTACTAAACAATGAAAATTTAAAGTATCATCACACGCAGTAAGACAAAATTCACGTATCACAAATTCATTCGGGGAAATCTTAAATCCCTGTATGTCTACAATATACATTTTATGGCAAACTGAAATTTCACACGAACGTTCCATGACAACTGGAATAAGTTGTCCAATAAATTCAGTATTTTTTAAACATTCACCAGTTTTTAACATAAAGTTTGTGATTGAAATTTCACGATGCCGTTCATGAAAAATTTCAAAGAGTTCTACTAAAGTCTTATCATTCAACAAGTGCTTTTCTAGAAAAGTTCCAGGATTATGCTGCATACCACTTATTCCATTTGAGCGTAAGTATACAGTTATCGTTTCTAACACACAATTTTCACTAATGTTTTGTCCACAATTCTCACTATCACAATACATGATTACTAATAAAAGGAAATCAAACAATTAAACAATTTACCATATGTCCACGTATTTCCCATAATCTTTTTCCAGTAAAATTTTTAATAGAATGGGTCTATATTCAAAGTCCCACACAAGATCTCGGAAACGTTCAATGAAATTCCATATCATCGCAAAAGGCTGTCCATGCTTTTTTCTGTAAATTGATAATAATTCTTCACGAACTTCAAATTTCGTTACAGCATCTATAGCTTTCCGTTCAAGAGATTCCGTATCCAACACCAAACAATCATGTGTCCATTGACTGCCGTCTCCGAACCCGCAAGCAAAACAAATACAAATATCGTCTGGTTTCCAGTATATTATACAGTCTTTTATACAATCCAATGATGTACGTTCCACAGTACACTCACATGGCAAATTCAAAAATTCTTCCAACTCCCAATTCTCCACCGGGGAATTACTCACTGTTGGTGAAGGTGTAGGGGGATATTCTTCTATTTCGTTTTCAACATCAAGTAACGGGAAAACTTCTGTTTCCAGTGGCGGAGGTTGCGGGCTTACCACCGGTTGGGATGAAAATTCTGTTCCCGGTAATACATCCGAGTTGGCCGTGGTAACTTCTGTTTTCAGTGGCGGAGGTTGCGGGCTCACCACCGGTTGGGATGAAAATTCTGTTCCCGGTAATACATCCAAGTTGGCCGGGGTAACTTCTGTTTCCAATGGCGGAAAATGCGAAATCACCACCGGTTGGGATAAAACCTCTGTCCCCGGCAAAGATGATGATTCTGCGAGATCACTTTCACCTCTTGTACTAAAATTCAAAGGTTTCGGTAAATCCATGCTTTAAAACCAATCTATAACTACTTTTCACTAAAAAAACACTGGGTATTTAATATGCTTCGTCCATCACGTGATATCCCATTCCAACAATCCAAATTTCTAGCATATTCTCCAGCAACAGCTGTCGCGTTACATGTGCTGCATATTAATGAATTACCTTGTTCTACGTGTGTGATCTGCATATTTTATTTCCGAAAGGTCTTTTCTGTATTTTGCTTGTCCAATTAACATTTCTTTTCACCGGAAACCAATTTATTATATGTCATGTTACCTCCGGCCGCACCTGCATACATTATGTGTCATTAGTATGCGGGGAAAAAGGGTGTATCCATTTTTTTTTAAAACGTGCATTACCAAGTGCTACCATGTCAGAAAAGTACACACTCATGAATATTCATGAGTGAGGACTAGATGCCCCTATCCTACTCTGTTCACATTGGATTAGTTTAGGATAGGATAGGTTAGGTTAGGTTACTTTATATTATATTAGTGTAGGGGTCCAGCATAATTTTCCAAAGAAATGATAGAATTTCGCTTATTTCTACTAATATTAGGTTAGTTTAGGTTAGTTCAGGTTAACTTAGGTTAGTTTATGTTAGGTTAGGTTAGATTTGGTTTCGTTATGTTACGTCTAAGTACTTGCATCATTCATTTTGTGTTTTTTACGTGCTTCTGGACTCCTTGTACTAAACATACTCCAAAAATAATTAAAAATTAATTTGATTACTACAACTTTATATTACCATTAAATTTCCATGTTCCTTTAATTACGACTAGAACTAATAATACAGGTCCCTTCTATTGCAAAAAGATTAGGACCAACATAATGCTGAAGTCGCCAATCTGGATTGTATGTTTTGTCTATAACAAATTATGTCAGAAACATGATAAAATTGATATATGCACAATGTTTTGTGAGGTATTAAAGAAAACTGTTGTAAAAAATATATTGTAACAACACTCTAATTGGGTTGATAAAGAAATAAATCCTCCAAGTTTGCATCTTCGACACTCAGAGAGGTATCAGAGGTTTTGCTTTAGCACCGTTTGCCTACTTCAACACAAGCTTGCATTTCTCTATCAAGCCTGACCTGCTACAGACTATGATCTAAAACCACTAAGAACGGCCAGGTAATGCATACGTATCCTCACTAGTACAACTTCAAAGTAATGTTGTCCACGAGACGAAACGAGAAATCAAGATATCTCGTAATTTTTTATCGAATTCTCGTCTTATGTTTCGTCTGTAAATGTTTAACGTTTCGTTTCGTTTCGTAAGTGTATGCCCCTCATCTAGAAATTATTAGAATTCGTCAACGAGGTCACGAGGTTTAACGAAGGTTAATTGGAGTATGTTGTGAAATGACTTGCGTAAATTTAGACGTTAATAAATGCTCTACATTGTATTCGTACAATCGTATTATCAATTTATAGCTGTTTTTTTTTTTTTTTAAACTATGTTTCATGAAACACTAAAACGATGTTTCAGATCTAAAATCTGGGTGGACCAGTGCTGCTCACGAAATTTGAGAAATTTCACATCTCGAATTCGAAAATGTACTTCTCGTCTCGTTGACAAAACTATGGAGTTCACACATCTTACGCTGAGTTCTGCTTTATAACGGATTTATACTAATACCTATCATACGTGATACAAACGACGAGGTACTCCAATTACTTTGATACCCATTTGTATGTCTTATAAGACTTTTACGCTTCAAAATGATTATCAAAAATGTGTTTCATGAATAAAAACAAACTGTCATGAAAACACCCTGTATGTTGACGACAAAACTGTCAATATATTTTAGGAAGAACATACCATTCCCTTGATGGATGTCTTAACTACATCCAATTTTAAAGCCATTTACGAATCGTGTAAAATGGAGACGTTGACAATAGCTACTACAGCAATTTCAGTTGTTCCATTCCACTTTCTTCCACTCCCCTTTTCCTTTGCATTCATAAGAGCAACGCATATTCCATCTCTTCCGCCCCTCTTCCCAATCTTTTAATTTAAATAGAAGCAGAGGGGAAACCAGAGAGCTTTCTTCTCTCACACAGAACAGCTTCATTCTAAAATATTCAATGGGAGAGTTCATACAGTGTAACTAGCATCTATAATACTGCAAATGTATATCATAGCTTTATACACAATAATAATGAAAAATATAATTTTGAAAAGTAAACCGTTCTATACTTATTAGATATTAAATCAGGGACGCAAATAACAGCTCGCCCACTCGCTCAGGGCGAGTGGTTCATCGGTGCGGGCGAGTATTTAATATCATACCGAAGGTAAGTATATCATTTCTATTGTGGGATGTGCGCTAGTAGCTTTGTTCTTGGCCGAATAAAATTTTGTCGCTTATTTGCATCTCTGTATTAAATCCTACAATAGACTATTAATAACGTATAAGGATAAAAAACAAAACGTCCTGAGATGAGATATCGAGACCCCTCATTATATCTCAATGAGAGAAACAAAATTATATGAGTGTAAATTTTCATGTGCACAAGGTGTGATCAAAAAGTAAGGTGAATGTAGTTGCACAGTGCCATCTATCGACGTTGTATCCATTTCAACTAGTAAGCCCGGTAGCCTAAACCTTTGGCACCGTGAGTGTCGAGTTTGAACGAGTTCCGACATATTAGTTGGTTTTCAGAGTCGGTTGAAAAAAAAAAAGCAAGAATTGAGACGTCCTTCGACGTCAAAAACAGATGAAAACGTGCAAAAAGTGGAACAAATGGTTTGTTCAAACAGGCGAATGACTATTCGAGAGCTCTTCGAAGAACTAAACATCTCCTATGGGCCCATGAAAAGCATTTTAACCGCCGATGATTTAAAGGCACAAGTTTTGCTGATATATGTCACTACAGTCCTCGTATCTTTATGTATTTTTTACCTTTCACGAAAAATCACGATTTCTCTTACAGATTTCAACCTAGAGACCCCAAATTTTTAGAGAAGGAACTTCATAACTTATAGAAGGCAACAATCCGTGCCGATTTTTTATTTAGAATTTTCTTCATTCTTGAAACAGTTATATTGTTAAACGTTTGGATATCCATTTCAACAATCAAGCCATTTCAAGAATGAAGAAAATTCTAAATAAAAAAATCGGCACGGATTCTTGCCTTCGATATGTTATGATGTTCCTTCTCTAAAAATTTGAAGTTTCTAGGTTGAAATTTGTAAGAGAAATCGTGAGTTTTCGTGAAAGGTAAAAAATACATTAGAGGGATACGAAGACTGTAGTGACATCTATCGGCAAAACTTGTCCCTTTACACCAACGTTAAATGGACAAACTGGTTCCGTTTTCACCACAAAAACCACCCGTGCCATATCTTGCTTTTGATCCACGAGTTTTTGGCCGAACAAATATTCCTGTCTGTCCACATTCGCTGTGCTCTCTAGATATAGCACCATAAGACTTCTGGCTTAAAGGAAAAGGTTTTGACACCATTCCTGACATTAGGAGGACCACGATAGAGTAGCTGAACGCTCTTCCAAAAGAAACCTTCCAGAAATGTTTTCAGTCACGGATTCACTGTTGAGATAAGTGCACTGCTAGTCAAGGACGGTCTTTCAAACAGATTAAATCAAATCTTATTACTTTCTAATAAAAATATACACCGTACTTTTTTGATCATACCTCGTACTTTTCGATAAAACATAGAAAAACTACTTTTCTCTCTGTGTGTAAGCTTAATATTGATGTGTCTATTACTGTAGAATTGACTCTAAAGTATATCTCCCTCTCAAATTCTTCAAAAAATGACACGAGCATGAAGACAGTAAATAGAATATTTAATTAGATATATTCTATATTATCATTAATTATATTTAACTAAAATATGTTCATAGAGATGATTATATCAGTCGATGGATCATATGGAGCTTAACATAATGATATCTTTGAGTGGTAATTTCTCATGCGTACATTTGGAAAATGGAGATAACAGTTTATGCTGCTAAAAAGCATATCATTTGTTAGTTGTTGCCGATAATAATTAGTTTTTATTCTTCTGGGTGGTACTGTTTATTTCGGTACTGGATATATACGCTGCTGATTATTATCTATTATTTTTGGCTTCTTGTACCGAGAACAGGGCTAATTTAACGTTTGCCCCTCCTATACCGAAAGGTGTCTACTGCCCTTCACATACAAAATTTTAACACAATAGAATTTTTTTTTAAAAATAAACTCATTTTATGTATACCTTTGTTTCAACATTTTCATCTACATTTTAATTAATTTTGGTACTGTGATGGGATGTGAGGCACACACGTGCATGAGCAGGCCATCCGCCAGCACAAGAGCGTTAGGTGCCTTGCTCCTACGGAAGTCTCTCCTGCAAGTACAACGAAGTTTCACTCAACTTCAACCACCAATAATTGAAGCCAATAGACTCTTAGAGAAATTATTACTTCGAGAACAGTTTATCATTATTATTATTATTATTATTATTATTATTATTATTATTATTATTATTATTATTATTATTATTATTATTATTATTATACAAGTTATTTTAATTTTTTTGCCTTTCTTAGTAAATTTTAGTCAAACATGCGCCCTTAAAGGTTAATTCAAACAAACTGTGCCGTTCCCATGCCGTGCCATGGTCCACGAAGTTCCTTTTTAGGCTGATACTGAAAACTCATTATCTTTGCCGTGCCTGTGTCCCGACAGGCCCCCTTAAAGAAAAAACTGCCGAACTGTGCTCGTCGGGCGTGATCCTTCGACTGTCCTCGGAGTGCTCGAAGACGCACAAAATTGACCCACCTTGTAATATTTTGGGAAATAGTGTAGAGAGCAGTAGCGGGACGCACGGCATGCTATGGTATGGTATGATATGATATGTTTGAATAATCACGGCCCTGCCACGGACGGAGCATAGGAGGGGAGTGGCGTGGCCACCGCACCATATGTGTGAATCAGACGTAAAAACGTTGCGCCCCTAAAGTCTTTCCAGCCTTAGAACAAAGTAGATGTATATATATATATATATATCCCCATGTACTATTATTATCTTTGAATGTTTATTTTCGAAACTTGGTAACTGTAGCTCTTTCTTAGTTTGAGACCAGCTTTTACATCCGTAAAATATAATGGATAGAATAGCAATTAGAGCTTTAGCACAGTATTGATAATGTCTCATCAACTTCCACAAACACTTTGAGCTCGTGCCATTTGCAATGCTAGATTTGGTTCACAGATGGCGCTGATAGACAAACGAACAGCTACAATTCGTAATTCCATGCAGAAATGCATCTTGCTCACTTCGCTAATGCACAACAGAGAACACAGAAATGAATTTCCATTCAGGTTCTTCCACAAAAGAAACAGGTTCTTCGCACACAAAGCGATGACTGATGAAAGCCTAAAGGGATCGAGTTTATATGTAAATGAATAGCCGAGAGAAAGCGAATAGATTGACACAATAAATTAGCTTCACTCCTGAAACCTCTAATGCACCTCCCCATCTATGGCGTATCGAAGTCTTATTCAAAAGGACTCTCAGCCATAAAAAGCATCGGGTGGACAAAATATACACGTCAAAACTAATCCGATCAAGTCAAGTACGCTTTCCTTTTCAATGAGAATAAAGTTATGGCCGAGTTAATCAAGATATACTGTATACAATGCTTACAATGGTCAGTTTGCTATTTAAATGTCTCTCTGAGAATAGCATTGATCATGAAAAAGCTTGATAGAAAGTTCTGATTCAGTCACATTACTTTTACTGAAGTCACAAGTATCTAAGAATGAACCAACATTGATTTCATGTCGTATAATGTGAAGTTTGCTTAAGGTTATTAGGTACGATCAAGCTCCATGTTAGATAATATAGTTCTCTGATCCGTTCAGTGTTGTTCAAAAGTAGAAAGAGCTCCCTCTGCATAAACTTTTTAAAAATATCACTTCCGAAATGAAAATGAAATCTTTTAAGTTTTATGTCCCACGATTATGCCGGTGAGGCTAAAGAAGACGGTCATGATGAGAAATGAATGAAATGGTGGAATGAAGAAAGTGAGAAGGAACGGGAGAATCCCGAGAAAGCCCACGTGCACGGTGTTTGTCCACCACGAAGTCCACACAGCGCGAGCTGGGATCGAACCAGGAACCCCAAGCAGGAATCGGAGGTGAACGCTCTACCACTGAGCCACCGCGCCCCCAATAACATTCCGAAGGTAGCAGAATTTCAGGTACTGTTCTATCTACATATAGGTCTATAATTAACGTGTCACTAAATATTTGCACAACAAAGAGAGTGAACTGAAAGTTTTATTACAAATGGGAGTACTTAAACGGAGGTAAAATTCGTAGCAGAAATTGAGTCAATTTAAATTTTAACTGCAAATGGATGCATTTTGAATTTTATGACACACAGAGTTGAAATTCTTACCACGAATAGAAATTTATCCATGCTTTCAGTAAGGTGTGATTCAGGTTTATTGTCACAAAACAATGAGAAAATAAAAATAATAAAAAATAAACAGTTGAGAATGCTCCAAGAGAATTGTCAGAACGAACTTAACAAGAACTATTTTTTTCTTATTAACTTCTGCACGCTTTATACCAGAGATATGTTAAAACGTTCTACGATATGTTGTCTTACGAAGACACATGCTCAAAATGGAGGGTCAAAATTGAAAAATTCGCAAAATATTATCTCTCTCTATGACTTTCGGTTCCCGAGATATGACTCCGTAGATCTCCCGAAATCCGAACTCTCTTGGCCAATATGTGGGAAACGGTGACCAGTTGGCCAGTGGCCACCGGTTGCTATTTAGTACCAAAATGTTCAGCATCCTCTCAAATATTGATCAACACCAATATGATCTTTCTACGGTTCCCGAGATATGGCTCCTTAAATCTTCCAAAATCGGAACTATTCTGGTCAATATCTCGGGAACGGTACGAGAGACGCGAAAAAGTCCACCTCTTCTTTCAAATAGTTTTTGATGCTTTATCGAATGAAAGGCTCAACATTGAAAAATTCGCAAATAACAGACACACGCACATATACTGACAGAGAATTCAGTAATGAACTTTTCAATTTCATCGAAAATAAGACAAGAGTCCCAAATCATAGTTCTGTATTCCATAGGCTAGGTATAGACTTAAAAAGTGAAAATAAAAGCCAATATTTTATATATTTATCATTGTTTAAATGTTTATTTTATGCACGTAGTTTTTTTTTAAGGTTTTTAATTCTATCTGTTTGTTAAATCGTTTAGACAAGCAGGAAAATATAGCGTTATGTCTACAGATGCAAATTACATTGTTTGTCCCCCATTTCATAACCTTTGTATCACGTAAAACGGTATATACAAGAAATCTTAATCAACTTCTTACTTACATTATGCTAACAAACGTTCCCCCCCCCCCTCAAACTAACACTTTTCTGCACACTTCGAACTTTTAGATTTAAAATATCAAAAGTAATACTTCTTCATGTTTTAGTACTGTCTCTTTTGTGGTATATAAACTTTTTAGTTTTATTTCTTCAGTCTCTAATATAATCACCTGATACTAGCGGGCCAACACATTATTATTAAAAATAACAGTGACATAATTAAGTAAATTGGAATAACAGGGCCTAAACACACTACATTGTATATTACATAATAATGGACTCAAACATTCTTTTACTGTATGGTTAATCTATAGTTCTCTGGGTTGCCTAAATAACAATTTATTATTAGTGAGGCAGAAGTGCAGCCACAGAGTCCACCACGTGTCCTAACACACACACACACCCACAAAAAAAAAAAAAAAAACCTTCCCTACACTTTTTCACGAAAACTATATTTGTTTAACTAGGAAATGGTTGATGTAGCATGAAAATTTGTTCTTATACTTCATCTGTACTACTTCTCTCATAAAAACTATCTAGTTCTCTCTCTCTTTCCCCCCCCCCCCTGAAATATAGGACTCTCCGGATGAAGAGTAATATTCGTTCAATATTACATAGACGTAGTATTGGATCCCCACCCAAAGCCAAGACCCCTTTCAATTAAAAAAAAGTTTCTAGGTGCGCGCTTACGGCGAGGTGTTGTATGTCAAAACTTCAGTTGTGTGTGGAGTTTAAGCGTTGTAATATGTAGGCTCTTTTTTTTTTCTTTTTCGTTTTTTAATCATCACGGAAAAAAAAACATGCTCTTCAATGGTAAAAGAACTGTCAAAATTGGTTGAGTAGTTTTGAACATTACCTCGAATAAACACTGTGTTTATTCCATAAGAATAAGTGTAATTTCTAAAACAATCTCGAAGAAATCGATAACTTTTTTTTTCGTATTAACGAGTTTCAAATTTAGTTCACTAATTTGCGGTTCAACAATCACATATAACCATATACTCGTGTATCCTTCCAATGTACTTCAAATCAAATCCATCGATTGGAGAAGCGACCAGCGAACCATACAACATCTTTCGTTTACTTTATTGCAAAAATGAAAATCTAACCAATCCGAGTTTCTAATCAATAGAAGAAGTTATTTCTGTGAATCCCAATTTAAAATGCAATTAACGTTGCTTGATATACGGAAATCAAGGTATCTTAAAAGCAACTGTAATTGTCAGGAAAATAATAACTAATAAAATGTCATAAATACTAAATATCCCTTGTTCTGAAGATCAGGAAGAACACAGACTAGGCAGGACGGGGATTTCTGTATGCGGTGGTATACCATACCGCTTCTCTTTTTACAATAAAGAAGGCATACCGCCTCCGATTTTTTAGTGTTCAAGACATACCGTCATTGGAGAGTAGATGATAATTACCTTTAATAAATCCATTTTATACACAGTAATTGAGGAATAGCTTTGCACGTAATTTTTTTTTTTTCATAGAAATAATCTCTAAGTTGACAAGCCAGGTTTTGTTATTTTCCTTCCTTTTGTTTCTAAAATGAGGCGTCTTCAAAGAAATTCATCTAGTTTATATTTTGATGTGCTATATTGAATTTTCTTTCTCATATACGTGTGCTGTCTTACCTTAATGCATATAAATGTCGTGTTTTGAGCATGGGCGGATTTAAGGGTTGTTTGCTGTGGGGGGTCGGATCTTTCGGGCGTTTGGATTACCGCTTAGTCGAGTGGGGTCCGGGAGTTTTTCCCCACAGGAAATTGTTAATATACAACTCGTTTTTTGAGCATTTTCGTGTGTAATTCTCTATAATACAACATAAGTCGATTTTTAATTATTTTTTTCATAAAGTTGTTGGTAGGGGGATCAAAGTCTTCCAATGCCCCCCATTAACTACAGAAGCTCTCCAATGGTTTTCAGTCATTATGTACAAAAAATACAGTCTTTTAGGCAACATACCTTCACTGTATTTCAACATGTAGATAGCCGGTATGTCAAGTCAAAATCGTAATAAAACATACCACCTCTGCTTTTTTTTCACACTTCGAACACTGGCCTAAAGGAAAGATCAAAAATGTACAGTACAATGCTGGAGGGTCATTACGCAAAACAGGAAGGAACCGGTACATATTCTTGGGACCTTAATTGATTAAGGAAAATAACGCTTCCCGCTATCTGTTACCGTTGTTATTCTATAGCGATCAACATTAAAATTGTAAGTGGTTGATTTCCGCCATTTTTGGTTCAAACAGAGCGATTAGAATGGAGATGGAACATATTCTTGGAATTCTTAACTGACTGCAGAAAACCGCTCCTAGCTCTCTCTCACAATTTTTCTGAGAACAATCATCGTTAAAACCGGAAGAAATTGATTTATGCCACTTCCGGTTTGAACATATGGTTAAGAGAGAAAAACTGTACCTATTCTTAAAACGTTAAATCGACTCCAAGAAAATGTTTCTCGCGATCTCTCATCATATTTACTTTATATAAATCAGTATTAAAACAGGAATTTGTGAAAGATTCCTATCGCTTCTGGTACAGAGTTAAGTAGGGAGATAAAATGTACTCTTAGGATGCTTAATCGACTGCAGGAAACAAATTCTTGCTGTCTATTACAATTTCTGCTTTATAGTAATAACTGAAAAAAAATCTGAAATAATATGTTACCACTTCTAATTTAAGTATCACCTCGATTAACGAACTCTATAACTCTATTTCTAACTGTTGATCCTCTACATGCAGACTAGAGTTGGTGGTGATCCGTCAGTTTTTTTTTTTTTTTTTGTCTTCCAATGGACGAACACACACAATTTATATTAAATTATATATATATATATGTAGGGGCGGATAAAGGATATGATCAAGGGAGGGGCTAAACCATATTTTGCCGTTTTATCCAGCGTAAAGCAGGATTGAAGCCCATTTTATCCTGTGTATACCTGAGCGTCAAGGGGCGGCTATAGCCCCTCCCTTGGATCCGCCACTATATTATATATATATCGGGTGTTAATGTACTATACCGACAAACTGTACGAGCTGATTCCTCACATCAAAATAAGAGAAAAAGTTCATATAGACCTATGGAGAAAAGTAGGGATGCGCACGAGTCGAGTCGAGACAGAATTTTCCTGAGAAAATTCGAGTCGAGACACAGTTCTTCCAAAAGAAAAATATACATTTTTCGAGTCGAGACATCACTTTTACAGCACATTTTCGAGACGAGACAGCCTCGAATCTTGTCTCGTACACATCCCTAGAGAAAAGTGCATAGTTTCAAAGCTAGGACTGTCCAAAATCGCGAAAAAGCCAAATTTCAAAAGGCCCTATTTCAAATTCCAGAAACTGTGAATGGTGGTCCTTATCAGCGTAAAGGAAGCCACACATACACAATCCAAAAGTACATACTTCAATTTTCAATAGGTATACAGGGTATTTCCTATAGGAGAATTCTCAGATATGCTCTCAATGGTATTTTCAAATATACCCTGATTTCAAGGACGGTTCAAAGTAGGCAGAAGATAAGCCTTGACAACAATACACATCCAATGCTTCGGAGGGAAGTCGGAAGTGTTAGGAACCGGCAGCTTCATGTTGTTCTGTGTTCGGAATAAAATGTAATGCAATGTATTTCGTCAAGGTAAATTTCACGTTTTCTTCACTTATAAGCGTAAAAGAAAACATCACAGTATGCGTTTTCCCGAGTACGAAACACCGTGCTGCTGACGATCCTTAACACTTCCGACATCGCGTCCAAGGATTCTGTGTTCACTACTATCACGGCTTATCGTTTGCCTACTTTGGACCAATCATAAAGTCAGAGCATATCAAAATTCGGTTGATGGCATGTCTGGGAATTTCACCCTGTTTGGAATATTCTGTACACCCACTGAAAATTAATGAAATATGAATTTTTGGATTGCGTATGCGTGACTTCCTTTACGCTGATAACGACCACCACCCAGTTTCTGGAATTCGAAATAGGGAATGTTGAAATTGGACTTTTTCGCGATTTTGGACAGCCGTAACTCCGAAGCTATGCACTTTTCCCCATAGGTTTATATGAACTTTTTCTCTTATTTTGATGTAAGGAATCACCTCTTACATTTTGTCGGTATAGTTCATTAACACCCTATATTTTATATTATATATATATATATATATATATATATATATATATATATATATATATATATATATATACATAAAGAAGTTATGGTAATCGAAATTTCTTTAAATGTTAATTTGGATGTAGGATTTATTTTACGAACAGCAATAATAAATGAAATCTCTCAGTTTAACGTCTCACGCTTATGCTCTTTCGGCTACGGGAAACGGATAATTAAGGCAAGTGAGTGATGATGGAAGAATTGATGGAATGAGAATACGGAATGTAGGAGGAAACGGGAGTACCTTGAGAAAACCCACGAACACGATATTGTCCACCATAAACTTACCTGGCCGAGAATCAAACCAGGAATCTCACGCACTACAGGTAAGCACTCTACCACTGACCTACCGTGCCCTCCAGCAATGGTACATATGAATCAGAAAACAAGCCAATAAATTAAGTCTAATCAAAGTATTTTAATTTTCAGAGGAGTCATGGCCTTGAGAAACAAAGTGAGAGAAGCGTGGAAAACATTATTGTTTAGAACAAAAAATGAAATCTTTTACGTACCACGGTTATGCCTGCTAGGCTAAAGGAGATGATGATGATGAGAAATGAATGAAATGGTGCAATGAAGGAAGTGGAAGGAAACGGGAGAACCCCGAGAAAATCCACGCACACAGTGTTTGTCCACCACAAAGCTTATTTGGTGCGAGCTGTGATCGAACCAAGGACCCAATGCACCAGAAGTGAACGCTAAACCACTAAGCCACCGCGACCCTATTTAGAAGAAAAATCTACTTCCACAAACTGTGAGGAAATCTTATTTCAGAGAGATTCTCTTTTCTCAAAATTTTACATTACTGCGACCTGATTGTAGTTTACTTGACTTTCTTGGACTTAACATCACTAACAACGTATCTACAGACACTTGATTCTGCATCTATTAGGTTTATTTTTAAATGTGAGATCTCATTGTCATTGTTACCACAACACAAACTGAGAACGAAAGGGGGAAAGTTTCCCACCTTGCGGGAAACAATGTATATCAACGCTTTCGTTTTTCACATGTTTGTTGAACATTGCTTAATGGTGAATGACTTGGCAAGAAATACGTAGGACTCTGCATAATAATAATAATAATAATAATAATAATAATAATAATAATAATAATAATAATAATAATAATAATAATAATAATAATAATACTTAAAATTCAGCGCCGCAAATCTGTCTTGCACATTAGGGGAGGGGGGACGGGTAAGACCGTTCCCATATTTTTTTTTAAGCGATGTCCAAAGTATTTATGAAATTGAAAAACAATGTTGTGAAGGATCAGGGGAGCAGAGTTGTCGTCTTAACCGTTGGAAGGTGGGCAGATTTGAGGCTTATTCTAAGGAGACAACAATTTCATTTCACGCTCCTGTGTGGGAATCGGACAAAAATCATCACATTTCTTCCGAGAAACACATTTCAAATCGGATTATTGGGGGAGGGGACAGTCTCCCAGTTACAAGATTGGAGGGGACATGTCCCCATCATTCCCCAGGGATTTGCGCCAGTGTTAAAATTAAGGTTCAAGAGTTAATAATATAGGTTATTATATCTTATTAATCATCGTGCGCACTGTCCTCTTGTGATGAAATGATGACAGGCTTGATGGAAATATTTAACAACAATAGCTTTATATTTTTCCTTCCTGTGGCTGCAATTAATATGGATGTGTGGTCTACTCATTACATACATAATATATATTATACATGGTTAGCCTGAATGATTCATCGAGTTTCAAAGTACTATTTACAAATATACGATGTACGAAAACGGAAGATACATGAAAAGGTAGATATACTCACCAAGTTTAAACAGCCAGCCTCGTGGCCCGTGTGCACGCTAGATAACAGGTCTGTGACGGCATTCTACAAGATGGCGTCAATGCAGAGGAAAAGTAGTGTGTTCGAATATGCGATGTGTTCGACGATTACGAGCGTTCAGCATAATTCGTACACCAATACAGAAAAGGTGCACCAGGTCACCAGAACATTTTGCGTTGGTTTTCGCCAGTTTCGTGATACTGGTTGTCTGTGTAATGGGAAAAGAACGGAGCGACCGTGTGTCTCAGAGGAAATCGTGAAGCGCGTGACACAGAGCTTTGTGCCGTCCAGGTCACCAGATCTCACACCATGTGATCCTTTGGGGTTATGTTAAGGACGAAGTTTATGTACCCCAATGCCAACAACACTGCAAGAACTGCATGAACGCATCACTACTGCTGTTGACGGTAACCCGGACATCGACGGAAACATGCTAAGTGAACATATGGGAGGAACTGGATTACCGCTTGGATGTGTGTTGGGTGACCAAAGGCGCACACATTGAACATTTGTAGAATGTACCAAAAACTCTGTGAGTTTGTACTTTTTCATGTATCAACCGTCTTCGTACGTCGTATACTTGTACATAAACAGTCTCTGAAACCTGGTGAACCATTTATGCTAACCCTGTACAGTATTATAGAGATGTACATATTTCTAATGCTTCCAATTACATAAAAGAGTTCTGTCAATATAATTGAAGGAAATAGTACATTTTCCTTTCAAAAAAAGAAAAAAAGAAAAGAACATTTCCCTCCAATTTTCTCAACGAAAACAGCTCCCAAAAATAAGTACAAAGACTCTGCCATCTTAAAACAAGCGTTTCTAAATGTTTCATTTTCACACGTGACCCGTGTATGAAATGATAAAAGAACACGTAAAGAATGTTTGTCCAAAGCTAAAAGGATCCAACGATGACTATGTTTCAGTGACTGATTTTTCAGTCTGGGGGAGTAACCTTTCGAAGAACCTTTAGCTAAGATGACAATTATGATTTACAAGTTACGAATATCTGCACTCTGCACTTCCTCCCGAAATGTCAGGTATGCGGAAGAGCACAACCTTCGGCTTTCTTAAAAAGACGCTAAGATTATATCATAAAGGGAGGGAAAAAACGAGTCCAACTTTTCATTAAAGATTTTCCGCTTCAACATTTACCATATAAATATTCATATGCGATTATGGTGACTAAATATGTATGATGAAAGTGGGTTAATGCGAAAAAAAAAAAAAGTGTTTTTCCAAAGGTACTATTTGTATAGCGAAAAGCGAAATCACTTTTTTTTAAAAAATGAAATTTTTAATTTAGGCTAACGTCCCAAGATTATGCTCTTAAGCTAAAGGAGACGGACGATTTAGCAGTGAATAATTGTAAACGAATTGGTGGAATGCGCATGTGGGAAAAAACGAGAGAATTTCGAAGAAACTTATGGACACGGTGTTGTCCATCATACTCTCATGACATAGAATTGATTGATTTTTTGAGTTTAACATCCCTTTCAGCAGTGAGGCTATATGATACGGGACCTATCGATTAACGTGGAATCCGAACATGAGCTCCCGCCGGGAATCGAACCCGGGTCACCCACGCCAAAGGCGCGTACGCTAACCGCTTAGCTACGGAGGAGCTCATGACAGAATCGAACCAGGAACCCCTCACAACTGAGGTGAGCGCTCTGACAGTGAATTTCCGGTACCTATCATTGTTAATATACGGCAGTCAAATCTAGTGTTTTTTCCAGGCATACTGATACTTCCAGGAGGAAAAATAAATAAAATTGTAATTATGACATTTTTACACAGGGACGTCCTTTAGTAAATAGTGTTCCAGTGGAGACCCTTAACATTTTTTATTTTGCTGTCCCCAAACAAAATTTGCTCAAAGAAAACATTGCCATATCACAAACCAATATGATTATACTCGACCCGAGTTACACAGTATTTCCACTTATACTATTTATTGCTTTGATTTGCATATTTTTCAAGATCTTAACTGGGAAACCTTCTTTCGATTCCTAAATATGTGCAATAATAAAATCGGCCTTATAGTGAACCTGAATTATGCACTATTTCTGTAATGTACTATCGCTTTGTTACTCGTAATCAACAAGAATTAATCTTTGCAACTGTCACCGACTTTATAGCTAACTCGCTAGATGAAGAATGCCAAGTTGACAATAACATACATTAACTTTGAGAAAGCCTTTGACAGAGTAAGTCATAAAATATTGTTAAACAAACTAAATCATTATTTTTCTTCTACCCTCACCAAATTATTTTCACCATATCTAAGTGAACGAAGTACACAGTTGTCTATAAAGAATTTACATCAGACAAGTATTTTGCGTTATTAGGAGTTCCACAGGGCTCCACCCTAGGCCCTTTACTGTTACTCATGTTTATCAAGATCTTCCAGATCACATACCGTAAATTGGGGTGACTTCGGACATTTTTTAAAGTTTTTTTTTTTAGTTTATGTTTGTAATAATTATAATACCATAATGGAAAAAATAATATATATTAGTCAAGGCTTTACTTATCATTTGATGGCCAGCAAAGAAAGTAGACATGGTTACAACAATAGTAAAAAAAAAAACATAACGATGTCCGGAGTCACCTCACATTCTGGGGCTGCTTCGGACACTATTTATTTTTAATGTATTTCCGATTTATGTGCATCAACAAGAGTGTATTCGGACATAATTTGTTAAGTATATTATACGGGGTGATTAACCATTTCATAATTGACTTTTTAATAATTGTTTTTAGGTTTATTTTTATTCATTTTACATTTATTGTTTTCATTTCAGGATTATGCTTTATTTCAATTTACAACGATGATGAAACCAATACGGGTAGTGTTAAAAAAACAAGGAAATGAGACATAAGAAATTTGAGATTGACAAAAGAAGATACACATTTTTTACTTACATGTAACACACTTATATTGCTTTCTGGGAAACTGCACACTGTTCGTATGCCCATCCTTTGCAAACTCGACACCTGACCCACTCTTCTCCAGGCTTACTTAGCGACCACAGCTCACTGCAAACAATGCATGGGGTATCTTCTGAGTCACTGGCTTTTGACGTGTCTTTTATGAGTTCTGGGTGTTTACATCCTCTCTTTACAATCACCTTGGATTTGCCAGGGTCATCTGTGAAATTTGTCTCATCGTAATTTATTATATTTGATGGTGGTACGCCATCCAGAACTTCTGCCAAATTGTCGAAATAGTTGTTTTAGCATCTCACAATTAACAGCAGCACGAAATCGTTTTACATTTTCTCCAAATCTGTGTGAAAGTTCAGGGTGGCGCTGAAGAAATAACTTGCACCATTCGGAACCTGGGCAATTATTCCTAAATCGCTTTTCTACTCTGCCTACTCTGTTCAAGTAACCCTGAACTATGAGCTGAACGTCTGATATTCGACACGGGAAACCCCATTCAGCGCATTTCATGAGTCCCTGTACAAGCTGTTCTTCTTCTTTGAATGTCAAACACTTCTGACCTCCATGGTGACCTGGATGCTTGTTTCTTAGTTTGTCAGAAAGGGTACTCCTTGGTACCTGATACTGTCTCGCAGCTTTCCTTATTGATACTTTCCTCGAAAGGACCGCACTTACGGCCTTTTGTAAATTTTCACTGCTGTAATGTCGATAGGGCCGACCCCCTACAATTTTCTTATACACTCGTACCATGTCCGAAGTCACCTCACACTTGGCTTACAATTCAAATTAACGTTCTCAGCTGAACCTCTCTAATGATTACATTTGAACTGACTGGCTAAATTCAATACCGAACACCAGGTGCGTGCGAACGGATATTCGATTTAAGTTGACATTCGGCGAAGGCTTCCCAAAAAAGAGGTTTTTCAGCCACGCGGTAACAATAGAAAATATTATCGGCAAGAACAAAGACTATATTTCAAGGGTTGGTGCCAACAATAGAACTTATAATAACTGAAGTCGGTAAAACCAACAATACAGACTTGATTGTAATGCATTGTGGTTTATTTGAAGCACGACAGCAATGAGAGAGAACATTAAAACTCATAGGCGTCATAATGTCCGAAGTCGCCCCAGTTTACGGTACCCAATAATGAAAAATTATTGTTCGCTGACGATCTCAAAATATACACAAGATAAATTTCGTGCATGACTGTCTCGATTTACAACACGACTTCTATTTGGTCTAGGAATTAATTCGTGCGGTTGGTACGCACACATTGAAGCTGTAGTACAAACACAAAATACGTAAATACCTTAAGAAAAATATTGTCCATCGCTAGCCACCACTTTCGCCCATCTGTCAGGCAATGTACGGATTCCGTGGCGAAAGAAGTCCTCATCCTTGGAAGCGATCCAGTCAGAGACCCATGTTTCGATATCTTCTGAAGAAGTAAACCGCTGTCCAATCAAATCGTTGTTCATGCAATCGAACAAGTAGTAGTCCGAAGGAGCAACGTCTGGTGAATACGGCGGGTGGGGTAAAACTTCCCATCCGACATTTTCTAAATAGGTTTTGACCGGTTTTGCGACATGTAGGCGAGCGTTATCATGTTGAACAATAAGTTTATCATGTCTGTTCTCCCATTCTGGTCGTGTTCTGGCCAGAGCTTGCTTCAAACGCATTAATTGTCGTCGATAACGTTCTCCATTCATAGTTTCACCCGGTTGCAGCAGCTCATAGTACACCACACCTTTCATATCCCACCATATGCACAGCATAACCTTTGCATAGTGAATATCTCGTTTTGGTTGTGATGGACCTGGTTCACCTGGTTTCACCCAGGCCTTTTTTCGTTTAGGGTTCTCGTAATGGATCCACTTCTCATCACCCGTAATAATTCGATGCAGAAACCCCTTTCTGCTCTGTCGTTGAAGCAGCAATTCGCAAATGGTTTTTCGTCTTTCAACGTCTCTGTCTTTCAATTCATGTGAAACCCAATGTGACATCTTTTGAATCATTCCCATGGCTTTCAAGCGTTTGGAGACTGTTGTTTGATCAACGCCTAATGCTGCTGCAAGTTTTTCCTGCGTTTGACACGAATCCTACTCGAGCAATGCTGTCAATTCTTCGTCTTGAAATTTTTTTGGCTGTCCAGCTCGCTCTAGGTCTGCCAAGCCGAAATCACCACTTCTAAACCGTGCAAACCACTTCTGACACGTTCGCTCAGCTAGAGCATGGTCACCATACACTTCCACCAAAATACGATGACTTTCAGTCGCACTTTTCTGCATGTTAAAGTAATGCAGCAGGACACCCCGCAAAAACACTTTATCAGGCACAAATTGCGCCATGTTCACTTAACTACAAACTGGTGTTGTTGACGCTTTAATCCACTGCCCTATACTACGAACGATACGCGATGACAGGGGTTTGCAACACGTGTGTGGATACACGGAACTGTGGGACGCTCCGTTCGTTGCGCCATCTCTTGTCCACCCGCACGAATTAATTCCTAGACCAAATAGTTAGAGGGTATTACAAACTGGTGTTCAGTTAATACACTTGGAGTAAATATAAATGAGTGCAACACATTATCGTTCAGCAGAAACAAAAATACCGCTAAACATAAGTTTAGTACCACATAAGCAGACCTAATACAGCTAAAGATCTAGGTGTAACATTTGACCCGAAATTAACGTCAATTAAACACCGAAATTTATACTGACAATGCCTTTAAATTATTAAAGTCTTCAGGAATGTTACAACACTCTTTATAATGTACTACTCGAATGTACGCTGAACGTTGGAATATGCTGTTGTATTTTGGACCCCCTCACAACTAAATTATCACAAACAAATTGAAGACGTTCAATCAAAATTTCTCACGTACTTGATATACAAACTAACTAGAATTTATCCCTCACTTGAAAATTATAGTACACTGGTAGAGAATTTTAATATTTACTCATTAGAACAAAGGCGTAATATTGCCGATCTGGCATTTCAAAAAAAATGAATTCGATTGCTCAAACTTTGTATCAACACTGAACTTCAGTTAGAACGTGAGCTAATAATACAGATCTCTTTTATTGCAGAAAGGCTACGACCAACATAATGCTTAAGTCACCATCTGGATGAAGAATATGTTCTGTCTATAACGAATTATGTGAAGAATATAATAAAATTGATATGTACGAGGGGGAGTCCGAAAATAAGTTTCCCCCTTGTTTTCCCAAGAAAAGCGAACAGTAATGGGGGAAACAAGACAGCGGTAGCACACGCAACATACCCAGACCCAAGTAGGTACAGGGGAGTCAGTTAGGGGGGGGCAGGGAGGGGTAATTGCCCCCTGAGTTTCAGATTTCTACAGCTTTTATTAATAAAATAGTAGTAAATCAGTGAAACACGCGAAATTTTACTTATATCAAGGGGTTTTGCCCCCACCCCAAGCAAAATCTGAAATGACGCTCCTGAGTAGGTATCGTACGCCCACAATCCTGCAGATGGCGCCATAGCAGCGTTTGCAAAAAGCGGAGACGAATAACTCAGTCTAAGCCTGGTAGCTATGCAGAGAAAGCGAGTTTCGACGTCGTGGTCAAAGGAGTAAGTGCAAGCGATTGTCCATCTACCATACAGTCCTGATCTCGTGCCCAGTGACTTCCAGCTGTTTTCGGCTTTGGAAGAAGATTCTCGGCGGCAGGCGCTTTGGAAGCACTGTTGAAGTCACAGAAGCTGTTCGACGCTTCTTCCTTATGCAGAGCCCTGAAATTTTCCTGGAATGGTTTAGGTTACAGTGGCAGCGAAGGGAACGGCGGACGCGTTGAAACACTGTGGGAGCTTCCCTAATGCTCCAGGCAGCAGCAACAATTCGAGCAACCTCTGACTGTACAGGCGTCGCATAGACTAGTCGTTTCATATGGCCCCAGAAAAAGAAAGGTCTGGTAAGATACTGGTCCTTCTCTGCCGATCCATTTGTCAGGAAAGGATGCGTTCAGAAAATTTCACACCTCCGCAGCGAAATCTGATGGAGCACCGACGTGCATAAACCACATGTTTCAACGAACAGCCAGTGGCACAATTTCTAATGGTTCAGGCAGAAATTATTCCAAAAATATGAGATACTCCTACAAGGTTAAGCGTTGTGATAGTAGGTACGGTCCGATGAGATAATTATCAACGGTTCCTGCTTACATATTCACAAAACAGCGTTCCTGATGGGAACGAGTTGACATTCAGTGTGGGTTTTGTGTATTATTATTATTATTACGCGCTATTTATTTGTCTTTTAATAGTAGTTCTTGTTCAATTCCTGTAATAGTAAAATTAGATGGTTGCGGTATCACTAACATGAGCAGATCAGCAATCGGAATTTCTTTTCTGTTACCTATCGGTTTATGTTGTACGTATTTTTACATTGTACCGACGTGACGTTTCCAGTAAAGTTTTGTACAACGTCTTTACTCGTACTTTTTTGAGGTATGCAACCACGATCAGTAATTATTAACTCATCCGCCATATTTTAATTTGCGTGTATGAATTCAGACCTGCCACGTAGTATTATTTCCAGACAGTGAGATGTCCTCTACATGCTCTTGTCTACTCAATTTACATCATAATATGTCCGGGAATCCCTAACGTAATTTGGGGAATTCTTTGCGACGCCATTACATAAATATGAAAACTGCAGATTTGGATAAAGCAGGTTAAGATTCTTTGACGATACCATGCCGCATTAAGTCTACAGTCAGTAGTTTCTACAATATTTAAGTAGTTCCCACGCTTTCGGTAGCCTATAACACGTAAACGATGGGGTTTTCGCCCTATGTTTATTGGAAATTTTTTGTTTGTTTTAATCTCAGGAATCACTCCTCTGCTTTTGTACAACGAATTTAGCGCCATTATATATATATATATCAATTATAGATAAACTGAATTTTCACTGGATCACAGTTAACAGTCTTTGTGCTTATCCTGTGTAGGAAAAAATGCTAGTACAAAATATAATCATTCAATGTGTCCTGCAGTAAGTACCAGGAAATTTGGGTGTGGACGAACATCATGTAGTATATTTAGTCTTCAAAATTATTGAATGATTTGTAAGGATTACTGGTCTCTGTTGCTGCCACAACCACATCGGAAGATCCCGTCTGGAGGAGATTTATTGTGTAACAAAGATATGTAAATGACTTCTTAGAATTTCCACATGCGTCATTGTTAAGTCTACGTTAAACAAACGTAAAAACAAACCATTCTTCGTAGCACAGTAGATCTGTCCTGCTACCAGCTCGCTCTATATATGCATGTAATAGCAAGCGTAAAGTGCAACTAAAAACACACTTCAATACTAGACCATATGTATGTGTTCTACCTACCAAAGAAAAAGTCCTCGGAGGAAACAGTTTCTTACTGTAAGAATAAGTATTTTATTAACTTTTTTTTTTTTTGCCTGGAAAATCATATCTTTTTCATATTTCAATTCAAATTAGGAAATTGAAATGAAATCTTTAAGTTTTACGTCCCACGGTTATGCCGGTTAGACTAAAGGAGACGGTGACGATGAGAGAAGTGAAATGGTGGAATGAAGAAAGTGGAAGGAAACGGAAGAACCCTGAGAAAACCCACGAGCATGGTGTTTGTCCACCACAAAGTCCACACAGCGTGAGCTAGGATCGAACCAGGGACCCTAAGTACCGGAGGTGAACGCTCTACCACTGAGCCCCCGCAATTCAAATTAGGAAATTATACATCATATTCTCACGAGGAAACTGCCTAGACATCAATCAGTACATCTTATTTAAATGCTATACGTGTAAACAAATCCTCATGCAAGTTTAAGAAAACCAAGAAAAATTAATCTTTAAAAAACTGAAGCAGCCCGATAACAATGTCAACTAAAAATGAAACTGATACTAAAATATATCCTGATGGAGCTTCTCATTACATTACACACTGTATAGTTAATAAGATTAAAAATTATGAATAACTCTTGAACTTTTAATTTTTGTGTAACTAAATATTGTCCAAAGATTGAACATACAAGGTCTATCTGGAACGTAATGTCACCAAGTCTACAAATATGAAAAAAATCAATAATAATAATAATAATAATAATAATAATAATAATAATAATAATAATAATAATAATAATACCTGTGTATTAGAATTGTTCAAAATATTGTTTTCTTATGTAGATACATCTTTGCCAGAGGGATTTCCAATCTGCGAAGGCATCCTGGCAGGTATGTTCAGGAAGTGCATTTAAAGCCATTTTACAAGCTGTCTTCATATCGTCAATTCATCCATAATGATGTCCTTTCAGGAGAAATTTCAAACTGAGAAAGAAAAAAAGGTCTGCGGGAGCCAAGTCAGGACTGTAGGGTGTCTGCACACTTGCCGAGTTTCACATAAAACTTGATCGCGTATCTTCGTTCCAGTGAAGGTGAAGGGTTAAAATTCCCATGTGCATTATTTAGGCTATACCTGCAGAACATTGCGTTAATATTCAAATTTAAGTTATATTACTTGTAGATTTATACATAATATATCATTATTTTGAGGGACTGCTGTGGTTTAGGGGTTGGATGTGCTCATCTCTGGTACGTAGGGTCCCTGATTGGATCACAGTTCGCGCCAAATGGGCATTGTTGTGGGCAAACACCAGTGGATGAATTTTCTCATGATTCTCCCGTTTCTTCGATCCCAGCCCCCGCCACGTGAACTTTGTGGTGGACAAACACCGTGTGCGTGGGTTTTCTCGGGGTTCTCCCGTTTCCTCCCACTTTCTTCATTCCACCGTTTCATTCATTACTCATCATCACCGTCTCCTTTAGCCAGCCGGCATAATCGTGGGACGTAAAACTCAAGGATTTCATTTTTCTCCCGTTTCTTCCCATTTTCTTCTTTCTACAATTCAGTTTACTATCCTCATTCTCGCCTCCCTTACTCTCAGAGCATAATTGACAGGTGTTAAACTTTTAACACTTTTAAATGCCGGCTTCTTAAGGTAAATTATAGATTTTCAGTCATGTGGCTACAGCATCATCCCCATTTATCGTAAGCCCATGGTTCATACCTATTTTTTTTTTTTTCGCAATAGAGCAATCTTTCAAATAGTACCATTCATATTTCGCTATCATGTTCCTGAGGCGGGGAATTTTCAGAGAAATCGAAATTTTTCTCTCAAAATGTATTTTTAAAATTCTGAGCCCCCTGGACAACACTGTGTTAACGCAGAGACCTGAAAATCAACTGAAAAAATACTAAGGGGTTTACTAAATCTGTGTATCAAATTTCAAGCTTCTATCTTAAATACTAAAGGCGGGAAAATATTTATCAATAATCCCCACAATGCCCAGATTACCGCAAAAGACCCTGATCTCAGGTAAAAAAAAAAAAAAAAATCCTGAGACATCGATATTCATCCTAGATTCATGGTTTTCCCATCATTCTCTTCAGAATAGAACTGCCTTTCATACGGTATTATTCACATGTCTCCATCATGTATCTGAGGCGGGAAAATCGCCAAGAAAGGGATTTATGGTTAAAATATCCCTTTTTTAAAATTCTTTTTGCACCTCTGGATCCCTCCCCCTGTGTTAACGCAGAAGTTTGAAAAAATCTGATAAATACTACTCGGTGGACTGAATATTTGTGCAAAATTTCAACCTTCTACGTGCAAAAGTAAGCCCGCCAAAAAATAATATACCCACAATACTCCAGATTTCCGTATAAAATAGGATCTTGGGTAGAAATTTCCTGAGACATCCCTATTTATCCTAGGATCAGGTTTCGTACATCACTCTCTTCAGAATAAAATTGCCTTTCAAACTGTACCATTCACATTTCTTTATCATGTATCTAAGGCGTGAAAATCGCCAAAAATGGATTTTTTTTGGGCAAAAAATCCCTTTTTTTTACCTTTTTACCCCGCTCGACCCCTCTGTGTTAACGCAGAGATCTGAAAAAATCTGATAAATACTACTCGGTGGAATGAATGTTTGTGAAAAATTTCAATATTCTAGGTGCAAAAGTAAGCTCGCCAAAAAATAATGAAAATAGGCCTAACAATTTTTTTTAAAAAGTTATGACGTCATCACCACCTATGTCTCGACGCAGAAAGGTGCGAAGCCATGAGTAAAGTGTTCTACAATGCCTCTAGACTTAAAAAAACAAACAAAAAAAGTACGAAGTAAAAAGCTTTATTGGCTTTCTTTTAGTCGAATAATGAAGACACTATTTTAGTACCTACAAATAGGTACTAGAACTCCAAAGGGTTAAAAAAATGCGAAAATATGAGGGATTTAACTAACCTTGGATAAAATGAAGAATGCTACTAAATAGTAAATTCCTTGGCTCTAACCTTGAGAGGTGCGAAGAAATTAATAACTTATTTCCAAAAATCCTTCCTTAGCGGTACTTAACGTCACAAACCCTATATAGGCTCTACTGTCCAAATTTGTAGTTTTTAGTTTAAGCAGTTTGATGTAGGCGTTGATCAGTCAGGACTCTTTTGTCTGGAGAAATTTCGTTTGATGTGTTCCGCAAAATTACCGTTCACCCAGAAATATCGTGATAAGGATTGAAACTCGTAGAAATATTGCAATATTCACTACTTACTACGTTATAAAACTGTAGGAATAAATACCTCAACCTCAGTGTCTTGTCATAATTTACTGTACGCTTAGAACGTACTGTTCAACTACCATCATAATAATTTATTTTTCTCTGTTGCTCGCTAGCATACGTGTCATGAGGACAGCAACTTATCATCAGAACGTGAAAAGACAGATGAAATACATCATAATGAGCGATCCAAACCTCCCGGTTGAAAGACGCTCTCGAACATTTCTCACCCAAAGGAATAAGCAAGCGTTCGTATATGAATGACTGCACTCACTCAGTGCCTGCCAAGTGATTCATCATAACAACGAACACAAACGGCAAAATACTGAGCCAACGCCATTATAATCGAAGTAAACCGCGACCCTGAACAACTGAGGAACATCCAAGGACCACTCTCATTCCTTTCCATCAAATTATATAGCAAAAAAAAAAAAAAAAAAAAAATCCTTCTCAGCTTACCTTTCAGTACAACCGACAGCAAAAATATAAATGACGTCACTCTTATCGGATATTTTCACACGACCTCACATTTCCGTATCTTACCTTTCAATTATTTTTCATTTTTTTTTTTTAATTCTTTATTTCTTGGTTGGAAAGAGTACGAAGTTCAATTATTCTGTGATCAAATTGCTTTACGATAAGTGTAAATGTAATCTATACTTCCATATTCTGGCTTAAGGAACCGGTAGAACCGTGTATTTTAGACTTAAGGGTCTTCACTACAGCGAAATTAAACTACCGCAAATTTGAGATTTTCTGTAATATCTTCAAAACAAATAAAAAGATTCGCATATTAGAAACGTAGTGAACTAGAAAATACGATTTTGCATGTGATACCTTTACCACGATTCACCTATCTGCTTTTGGTATGCCACTATTTACAGAACCCGCAAAAAATTGTAAATCTATCTATAGAGTTCCAAATCGAAAGCAGATATATGAGTTATGATAACGGTATCACATGCAGAATTGTATTGTCTAGTTCACTACGTTTCTACTTTTCGAATATGTTTTATTTGTTTTGAAGATATTACAGAAAAACTCTAAAATTAGCGGTAGTTTAATTTCGCTGTAGTGAAGACCCTTAAGAAGCCTAATCACTGAAATTAAAATACTGCTAATTTTACAGTAATCATGTGATATCTTCAAATAGATAAAAAAAGATAAATCGAAACGTGGAACAAGAGCGGCCTGGACAATATTGTTTTGAATGAGGTACCGGTATCACGAGTCACCTAGTAGTTTTCCGTTTGCAGCCATTTAGAAACGAGGAAATAAATGCCGATTTTCAAAATGGCTGGAAATCGAAAGCAGGTAAGTTAGTCGTGATAGCGGTACCTCATGTAAAATAATGTTGTCTAGGGCGCAGTTCTTCCATATTTCGATTATCTTTTATCTACTTGAAGATATAACATCTATATATATAAAAGAGAACGTACAAATCCTTTGTTAGCTCATCACGCTAATACGGATGAACCAATTTCTTTCATTTTTGGGGGGTTATTAAGATTTGGACCCTAGATGGTTTTTATCATATCACTTTAATTTTCAATTACCAGTGTCTTGAGATAATTGACCATTCAAGTGTCCATAACGTACAAATCCTTTGTTAGCTCATCATAGCTAAATCTAACCGTATTTATATGCAACCCACATGACCGTGTCACTCGGCGGGTTAACATAAATGACAGGCGATATAATGTTAACATTTACTCCAATCTTCTATGGTTTTTATCATATCACTTGAAAGCGAAAAAGTAAAAATTATCTAAGTAACAAAGTTTATTGCGTTCCGGGGTGACCCCAGCGAAGCGGGGTGAACGCTGCTAGTAATTAATGTAAAATTAGCTGTATTTTAATTTTGTTGTGATGGGTCCCTTAATTCTTATTAAGCTCTTTTACGAGGATTTTTTTTTTTTACTTTCTCAAATTCACAGATTTTATAAGAATTTCATGATAATGTTTTCTTTTTTTTTTTTCATACATACTGGGCAGTATCAAAATGTATTGAGAAAAATTTAGTAGGTTGGGAAGAAAGGAATTACTCTTGCGTATATGGTGGGCTGTGTATAACGATTTAATGCAAGCAGAGTCAAAGCTGAAAGTAGCTGTGTCACACGTTGAATTAATTTTCACTTCAACCTAGAAGTGAATGTTGAGTGTGAGACTTCAGTGTCATTAAAAATTACTGATGACTAGAGACCGGATCTTTAGGTATTAATAACTTGGAAAATAGGAAGAAATAGGCACCTAAATTTTTTAAAAAAATAGGCAGTTAAATAGGTGCTAAAATGTAACTCGAAATAATGAAGATAAATCCTTAATACAATTAACAAACTAATTCAAGTTACAGACAATATATATAAACGAAACTTGACAATGTATTCTACGTATATTTGGAAATACATTCTCTATAGCACTTTATCACTACACGTAACAGTCCAAATTTTATACACTTATCAGAAACATAGCAGTTCAAAATTTTACGGCATCTTATCACTACAAACAACACTTACATTTCTCGGAAGAGGCAGAGTCCTTTCTTGAAATAGTAAATTATATATTTCCCCCATTAAAGTCTTATTTTCAAGAAAATGCATAGAATAGGCAACATTAGGCACTAAACCAATTATTATTTAGGCAGGAATGAGCGAAATAGGCAAAATAAAATTGGCTTAAATTGAAACTGAACCCCCCACCATATAAAATTTTAAACGTTATTTTTCATCACATCTTGAATATTAAAGAATAGGCATTTTGTCTAACATCCGGTCTCTATTGATGTGAAATGTTACTGTCTACACTCGAACAAGGTATGAAAGAAAAATTCAATGTGAAAATGATCTGTGAAGAGATCAGAGTTCCAACAAAGGAGGATCTTCAGCAGTTTTTCTAGTAAGGAAGGGGAAAATGATAATGAGTGCACCATTTTCTGTTCTCATTTTAGGTTTTCCTCTATCACGTAATAGGCTCTCTAGTTCAGAAGATAACTTTTGTGTCCATTTTCTTGCAGATTTACAATATACTATTTTGATCATAATATTTGTGGCCATTGGGCAGCGTCAAACTATTGAGGCCTGACCTCTTCAACCTCACTGTCAGTAATGAGCAGAGAGTTTTATAAAGTGGTGTACAGTGAGCTTGGGGGAAGCGTCTACTTCTGGAAGAATAAAATCAAGGTATCTCCCCCTGTAAAGCCAATGCGGTATTATCTTAGCGTACGTTGCCATAGGGCTACATTTGAAAATAGCATCATTATCCTCCAGAGGTTTATATATACAATAAAACTTGACTGAAAAGACGCGAGAGCACGTCGGATCGTTGTCTCTGGGACGCTAGACCATAGGGAATCCGCCAAGGACAGAGAAAGTCCACATGCAGAACAAAAAACAGGAAAAAAATGATTCTTCCCTCGAGATGCCATGGACGAGCGAGGGAAGGAGAGTTACTACAACATCCACGTATTGTACGTGAGCTGCTTGAACTGTGTCCAGAGAAGGGAGGAGGCGGCAAATTATGCACACTACGCGACGCACCAGCCTTCATCAAATAATAACATAGCGTCCACGAGAAAACTTGTAATATGCATGGCGCTCGAAGCAGTAAGTCACCAAAGCAACACCAAAAAGTAATGATTCCTTCTTCCTTAACGTATTGGATATCTCTCCACTTCGTCACCTGCTCCGTTCTCTTCTCTGCCATTTTTATTGTATACTTGTGTGTGTCACATCTGTTCAATATAATAATTAAAGCTTGAACTTCTACGTGCACAACTTGGGACGATAAAGATGCTAAAATAATCGAGTCTCCTCGTGCGAAGGACCAGTAGTTTTGTTTCACGTTGGGTGCGTATGTGATGGATAACAGTATCAACTATTAGAGGTTCTATCGTATACTAAAAGCATTCTCATTTTGCATTAAAATAATCAATAATCATTTTCTTGTATCTATCACACACACCATTTAAACTAATCACCATTCCTCAACCTGTAGTCCCCGGAACACAAGTTGTCCTCGAGGTACGCTCTTGTGGTCCATTTAGACTGAACACTAGTTCAAAAAAGAAAAAAAAAATTTGAACTGCTATAGCTATCAACACATTATCTATATACTGTACCATATATAGAAATGAAAATCACTATGTTTGTGACAATAACTGCTGAACCACACAACCAATCTCGATCAAATTTTCAACATAGATGAGGGATGGTTTTTATTATTTCACTTTGACGGTGCACCTTAGGGGAGGGGGAAATGGGGGAAGATACATAAAAATGATCAAAAATGACCGATATTAGTGCTGAGACGAATAGTGACACTTTTGATGATTTTTAAATCGAAATTCAACCCCGCAACTTGGGGAGGCGAAGGGAATAATATATATATATATATATATATATATATATGTATTTCAATAATGGCCGATTTAGTGCCGAATCCACGATCGCTGAGATGAACAGTGACAGTTTCGATGCCGTTTAAATATAAATTCAGCCCTACAACTTCAGGGAGGGGAGGGGAGGGAGGAGGTATATAAAAATGATCGAAAATGACCGATATCAGAGGGCGCTTCAGTAATAGTGAAAAATGATTGACTAACGGAACATATCATTAATTTGTAACCTAGTGACGCGGGTAGTTGACGCTAGTAGTTGCAATCTTAAAACACGCATAGACCTGTATTTGATAATCTATAAAGTGCATAATCGCTTTTAAACTGTAATCCCCAAACACCTCTTTTTGCTTTAGCACCCCTTTTGAAAAGAGAACGTCCCTTGCAAGGTGTTAACGCCTAGGTTAAGAATCTCTGCTTTGGGAGACTAAAAAGCACGATATAAAAATGACTAACGTAATTTATTACTAATATCACCACATTATTAGCAGTAGTACATGTGTGTATGTCCTGGTATGAACCGTATTCAAATACACTTGAACCGAAGTTTTTCTTCTTTCTTCAGCCTTTACTGGAGACCTGTAGGTGATACAGATAGTCTTTCTATCTTTAGCACCTGCCCCTTCCTGCAGCATCCAGCAACAGAGGAGGAAGAGACGTTTCATCCCTTGATCTTGTTTGCGACGAAGCAGAGGATTTTTGTGGCCAATAAAAATTTCCACTCCACGCAACGCGAAGGCAAGAACAAAGCGCTGGAAACAAGAAGAAAGCCTTTCCACTCCGCAGCTGAGATGATTTCCCGAAGGTGCTGCTCCCTCGCTCAACGAATGAAACAAACAATGCATTCTAACGCCACACACACACACACACACACAAAGACAGGTACAACATACGTTTTCTAATCACACTTTATGTAATGCTACGTAATGTATATAAAACAGAGAAAGCGTAATAGGTCTGCTCTATTTTTAGAAGCGTACATTTCCCGACGTCACAAAAAAGTATTCGTTCAGAAAATAGATGGAAGAAATTAAGGAACGCTCAGCGATTCTAACTACAATGGAAATTCAAGATTTTAGTTACCAAACTGACAGTTGGGGTGGTATTAGCTACATTTACAAGTAGACATACCCTTGGACATTGCACCCATGGAGGCTCATTTCACTAACTTTTAAATAAACATTTAACTTAACAGGAAGCAGTGTCAAGTGTACACCTTTTGGTTTATAGAGCGTGCTATTTCCTCAATTAGAAGATTTATTGTAGATATATAGCACTGGAGATGAAATATATTCTTGCAGATTGATAGTTTCTCGCTATCAACGATCGTTTTTACGTTATAGTGATCAATTTTGAAACGAGAAGTGATTCATTTCTGGTTTCAATACAGGGTTAAGAGCGAAGATACAGGGTCAGGGTGCTCCGTGACTACTAACCACAAAAACAACAGATGAAAATCGCCTAACGTTCAGTGCTCTTAACTTACAGAGGCAGAGTGGCAGGCACTTCAATAGTCGCATTCTTTATGGGTAGAGACGAAACGTTTTCGTTAATGCGATATATGCGCAGGGCCGTGCCATGTGGGGGGTGCGAGCGGGGCGATGGCCCCGGGCGCCGAAGTAAGGGGTCGAAAAATCCGGGAGAAAAAAGGAAAAAAGATAGGAAAATTGTTTGAAATATATGTATGGGGGTGCCGTCGTATACTTTCGCCCCGGGTGCTGATTTTCCACGGCACGGCCCTGTATGTGCGAAACGTAAAAAAAAAAAAAAAAAAAAAAAAAAAAAAAAAAAAAAAAAAAAAAAGCGTACAGCTTTCAGGAAACCCCAAACTTTTCGTTTCAGAGCCAGAAATCACGTTTATATTACCTCGAATTTATGTGAAAATCGGTATTACCTGCGATAAATGCGAATGAAAACAAAAAAGTGGAATTCTTGTTAATTACTGCTAACAATAACTAAAAAAAGGCATTTCCAATATTATTTAACTTAAAAAACGTTGCATTCATGAAAAAGCTCTGTGACTTATTAGATCCGGAAACTGTTTCACTTCATAAAGATGTAGATTGTGGCCCCGCGTAGTGTAGTCGCTAACGCTCTCACCTTCGGTGCGAGCGGTGCCGGGTTCGATTCCCGGTGGGGCCACTCGGTCGAAAAAGTGTACAATGTCTGGGTTTTTCTCATTCACACCAGGCCGGGGTGGTACCTCGTCATTCCTCCAAAACGTGACGGGCTAAATGGCCTTAGATGCCCAGAAATCTAAAATCCTAAAGATTTAGATATCAAGAAAACTGAACTGTTGTTTAAATTACTGACTGTATTGTGGTGAAAATGTTCATTATCTGTTGGCTGCTTACCGTGAATTTAAAAGTAAGGTTATATTGAAGTTCTCAACAGTGAGGATAAGGAAGTTGACATTGTATCATTGTTCAACAGTTTAAAAGTTAACCACACGTCTTTTGCTGTCAGCTCGTGACATTCAATATGGTTGCCAGTCTCGAGTGTTGATGCCGAGAGGATGATTGTTACTGACAGGAGAACAAACATAAAAGAAGAACTGATAATGTCTTGCTGCATGTTATCCTTTAACTAAGGATGAGGTTAGAAGTGTTTAATTTTTTGCATTAATTTCTATATTTCAGTGAATACATTAGCTAGAATGTGCACCTAATCAAGGTATATCCTCATTTTTGTATTAGATATGCATCTTACTACCAAAAATATACTGTTTACAAGTTTCATAATTAAAAAAAGACTCGTGCTACATTAAAAAATGGAACGCAAATACGAAAATTGTGATAATTAATGCTACAAGATATCAAAATTGTTACGAAAAAGTTTCGTCTCAATTTATGGGACATTCTTTAGATGGCGATCCATCAAGTGGTTCTTGAGCTTTCTTTGTCTCTCGGATGAACTGGTACACGGAGTGACAGGTAGGGACGTACGCAGGAATTTATTTCGGGAGGGGTCTAAAGCGTTTCGGGGGAGTCAAAATACAATTTGAGGCTAAATTATATGAACATTTCTAAAATTGCCCCTAAAAGTAGACTACATTTACAAAAAACTCGGGATTTCGGGGGAGGGGGTCCGGACCCCCAGGACCCACCCCCTGCGTACGCCTCTGGTGACAAGGTTAAACATTAAAAGGCCTTTGGGTTGGTAAACCTAACTGCTTAAATATGATTGCACGTACAATAAACATGCATTTTACTAACATAAGTTGTTACGGCTGTACTGTACAATTATGGACTCAAAAAGAAAGGAGAAAATATTCAAGAAAGTCTAAGCAGTCGTTTGTACTTCTTCGACAGTCTCAAATTCATACAATTCTGCATTAATGCTGTCACAGGAAGTACTTAAGGAAAGGAATTACTCCTAGAGAGGAAAAAGAGACTTCAATTAGTGCTATTTGTACGACTGTGATAATCAATTTCTTTCAGTTTTATTTTCTTTTCTTTTTTATAATAAATTTCCTGCCGAAAGCACAGTTCGTGGTTAATTCTGAGATACATTTCTATCATTTACAAGTATAACATTAAGCCCAAAATCACCAAACCTTACAATAATAAGCTTCGATCACTTCTAAATAGTACTGATACTGAAAGACTAACCTGTGTATTGTGCAGTGTATTAGGTAAAAATAATTGCAGTGCATTATAATAATTTATAGAACGTATATCTCACCTCTATTTTAATGCATTTATACATTCAAATTAGAAAGTTTCTGTATACAATGTAAAACACCATTAACAGCCAACATCTTTTGTCGTAAAGCGAAATGAAGACGCCTCCGGCCCAGTTCTAAAATACATCTACAGGAGAGACGGGAAGTTCCACGCATTTACGTGATTTCAGCCTCCAGGAGACATGCAAACACCAATTACAGCCCTCCTTGTCCATTTGGTGGAAAAATAACACGAACACTTCATGAGTTAATAGCAAAAACTATAGATGAGAATGTTAATATGCTAAAAAAAAAAAAAAAAAAAAATGCTCGGCCACATCTACACTTGTTCAAGAAAAAGCGTAACTCTTTTTGCAGTACACGTTTAACTTCTCACGCATAGAGAAGATAGCTCTGTTGTTCTTTTTAAACATTTCATGCTGTAGGCACAGCTTATTTGCTCATGTTTAAAACAAAATTACGCTACTGTCGACGCTTCTACTTGCACTGTTGTTAATCACTTGGAAACCATTTGTCTCAATACAGCACGAAACAGCAACAACCAATTATTCACACTAGTTCACATATGGCAAAATATACTTCTCTGTCTCTTATTGGTTCTTCTACAGATTAATTTATCAGCTTATTAAGAAGTCTCTTTTAGTAAAAACTCATTTATATATCTAATGTCTGTCTGTCTGCCTGAGTGTCCGCACGACGGACAAAAAATCTCAAGAACTGCTTGGCGAAACACTATCAACTTTCGCCAGGATGTAAAGAATCAAAACTAAGCAACCGAATTTGTTGATGGAGTGATCTATCTAGTTGATTCCAAGATATGGACAATCAAAAATGGGTATTGCACAAAATGAAATAAAATGAAATGAAATCTGTCAGTTTAATCAGAGCCGGATTTAGGGGGGGCTTCAAAGGTGCACGTGCACCCCCTTCGTTCTAAATATACACTATCTAAAATGAGAAGCTAGCAGTGAAATTAGAGCTTAGCTCACTAATCTCTGCCGCGATTCTAATTCTTTTTTCGCCGTCAACCGCGGCAGAGATCCGTGAGCTAAGCTTATATCAACACTTTCCGAAACTTTCTGCCATCATGTTTCCGCTTGGGGCTTAAAAGAAAGCACGGCTTTGCAAAAGAAATAGTTTTAGTCGATTTTTAAAAGGTTGAAGGAAAAGGATTCACCAAGCAAAACAATATAACATTTGTCAAGTAGAGAAGAAAACTAGGAATGGCCACAAAGTTCCAGTTCCGGCGAATCTTAGGAACCGGTTCCAGACCTGGATCCGAAAACCCGGTTCCAGACCTGGATCCGAAGAACCGGTTCCAGACCTGGATCCGAAGAATCGGTTCCGGACCTGAATCCGAAAAACGGGTTCCGGAACCGGATCCGTTCAGACCCGAAAACCGGTTCCACCAGGAACCGGTTCTGGCCATCCCTAAAGAAAACAGAAGCCAAGAAAGAGAATAACTTTTTTTAAAATATATATAACAATTGCGACCCTCTTTAAAATACTCTCTTCCGTTCTATGCATCAGCGTTGTCAGGGGTAAAAAATAATGCCACATGTCACTTTGAAGAGTTTCAGTGAGATTGGTTATTTTGGTAGTTATTGCTGCATTTCCCCTCAGAGAATTCTGGATCCGGCCCTGAGTTTAAAATCCCACGTTTATGCCCTTCAGGCTAAGGGAGACGGATGATTAAGGCAAATAAATGATGATGGATGCATCGGTGGAATGAGAATGTGGGACACTCGAATAGAGGTCTTTTTTTTTGTCATATTGACACTTAATACTGATTACTTGCAGATAGGAACACAAGTCGTAATTACGCAGGGGCTTCAGTTATTCGAAATAATGTCTGAACATACTAAATTCGCTTACAGATACCAAAATTATGTTCAGAAAGCAACAGGCGTTTTGAAATATTAAAAAATAAGTAACAGAATGAAGAAACCAAATTCTATTACAGTGAAACCTGTGTTTAGCGGAATCGAGCGGGACTTGCAAAAGTTTCCGTTAAAGTCAGGTTTCCGCTTAGTGGAGGTAGACCTTTCTTTTTTTTAATACATGCTTATAAAGGGGCATACTGAGGAAATATAATGCTGTACGTACATTGTTCGATTACAGTACTTCTTTCTTTCACGAATAAATACACACACACACACACAAAATGAACACAAAATATGCTACACACGTTTTCTTTATTTTTCTAATAGCCAAGCAGGGTTTTCTGTGTACATTGCTGCTTGGCTGCTTGACTTTCCGCATAAACTTTAGCCTGAGAAATTATACTAAGTGAATCAGAATCATTTTTTCGTAAGGCAAATTTTTGCAGTTCCTTTAAACTTCTGAGAGAATCTTGATATGTATTTATTCTACACTCTTCTTGGAACTCTGTATCGTATTCCTCTTCTTCCTCTATCTCGTTTTCTTCTTTCCGACATTCCGTATGATTCTTGATTAAGTTGCGGGGATTAAGGACAATTTGTGGGGGTAATATGAGTAGTGGTTGGGGAAGGTCAACACTGTCCAGAAATATTTAACAAAAGAACGAACATTTTATCGCAGATAGTGTAATGTATATGTCTCACAGAATGTCTAAACATCTTCTAAAGGCTGTAGTCCGGAACTCAGAATTTTCCGTTAAATGTTTATTTTTCTTTCCGTTGTCCGCGTAACACAGTTTCCTGTTAATGAAGGGAGTTTTACACGTTTTGTTCTCCAAAATTCATGGAACCGTGAAATATTTCCGTTTAAGACAGTTTTCCGTTTAATAAAGGGTCCGTTGAAGACAGGTTTTACTGTATATACATTTGAAAGGTACACTCTGAAGCTACTTTTCCATATAATTGCCATGCAAATTAAGGCACCTATCAGACCGTCAAACAATTTTCGATACCATCGCGGTAGAAATCTGCTGCCTGTGATTTCAACCACTGGCTTACACCGGTATGCAGTTCGGCGTCAGTATCAAAGCGTTGTGTAGTGAGCCATGTCTTCATCGCTGGGAAGAAGTGGTACTCGCTCGGGCTGCATGGTGGGTGATCGAACACCTCCCGTGAACTGTAGGTCTTCATCGTGTACATTGAAGTAGCCTGCACCATTACCTCACTCAGCCTTCAATCATTATTCCATGTCCGTACACTTCAGACAATTAATGATAGATGTCAATTGGCATTTTATTTATTTATTTTTTACCAACAAAAACCTAATCACAAGAGGCGTGATTTTCTGTTGCAACGGACATTTTAATACTGTCACAGAAAGCACAGTAACAGCATCACAATCTTCACGCTACCACAGCTGGATGCGTACTGAGTGTGGCAACGTTCTAACACCAAGATGGCGACTCTAGCCCCGCCCACTGCCGCGATAGGCCAAAACATTTGGTACTTTCTGGACAGCCCCCGTATTATAGCATTTAATATTGTAAAACTTTATCCCATATAGGTACAGGTAGAGCGTTAATAAAGTGTCCGGAATCGACTCCCACTACCGACTTTTATTATAAAAATTCTCATTATAAAAGTATTTTTACAAAATACTATACAAGTAATCTCTTCTAATTTACAAGGTAAGTTACTGGTAGTCTTTGACCGTAAGGTCGCAGACAGGATCTCTACAGAGCCCCGAAGTAGGCTAAGCAGAGTGGAGTTAGGGACCCTATGTTCTGAAGCAAGCAGGGGGAAGGTTAATTGGCCAACAGAGCCCCGAGGCAGGCTAATGTAAGCGGCTGAGGTTAGGATTCCTAGTCAGAGCCCCGAAGCAGACTAGAGGCCCTGGGGTTAGGTTACTCCTAATGTTCGGAAGCAAACAATAGGAGGGTCACCAGAAAACTGGTACAGAATTGCCTTTGTCCGTCCAATTGATAGGGTTCCTTGGGTGGCTGTGGCGCTGCTGCTCTGATGTCGTCTTCTGCTCCGTGGGAGGGGCTAGAAGTCGTCGTGTGCAAGTGATTGTAGATCCATCTGGTGTGAAATCATCTTGCCAAACCACGTGGTGGTGTTTGTAAACACTGGCGTGTGGAAATGTTTGTTTACCACATCATGTGGGACATTACAATATAGTTATCTTTATGTGTGGGATTGTCACCAGATTTTTGCATAGAAAGAAGTCAATTAGGTCATCAAATTTCGGAAACAGATAAAATTTCATGATATCTAATTGCGTATGAAGTTTCTTTTTTTAAAATCTACGGCCCTGGAGGAATTGGCGGAGGTCGAAATGTATGCACGTATTTACATTTTCCCACGAACATCTTGCCTGTATGTAGCTACCATTACATATCTGTTATGCGGGTTACATAAAAATCAGATTATAAATACCTGGGCAATGGAATAGTTGAGGATATTCCTCGTCTTCTCATTTACCCAACGACGGGTGCTTACAACAGCTAATATTGAATATTACAGTATTATATTACATTTAATATAGTTAATAAGTTCATGTAATGTACATGTTGTTTGTATCTATATGCGTGCATCAACGTGTACTGTACATTCAGAACTGTGCTTGTGTGTCTATCGGTCTCGACTCCTCCCCGTTTAAAAATCCTGCAGTGGTCCTTATTTGTGTTCGACTTTTGGTGTCAAAATCCGAATACAGCAAATCCTACTTCATAATGTATTATAGGAAGGTCACGGTTACTACTACTACTACTACTACTACTCTCTCTTTTGAAAGTTTCCCAGGCGCGTACCAAAAATTTTTTGTTGGGAGGGATGCGAGCTTACTGGAGGAGTCCAATAGGCTACTACAACCCACTACGTCTATGTAGTATTGAACAGGTATGATTTTGTATCTGAAAAGGCAATAAGTAATTGTAAAATACTTCCACCTATATTTTCAGAAAAAAATAATAGAATTATATTGTTTTTATAAGAGAAAGAATACAGATGAAGTGCAAGATTAAATTTTCAACCTACATCAATCATTTCTCTGTTAAACAAGTAGGGTTTTATTGTGGTATACAAATGTTGAGCTAGGAAGTTTTGGGAGGGGTACGGACTTCTATATGCAGGGCGGTAGCCAGCCCAAAAATGTAGGAGGGGACAATCCAACCATATTATATTTCATTTGCAAGCCTACCGTGAAAATTTTAGGGGGCCAGCAAAACTTTAGGGGGCCCGGCCCCCCTAGACCCCCCTGGATACGGGCCTGTCCCTATGGGTACGCCCCTGGACCTTCATATTCATATCCGATCCGCCGTAATACCTCAAAATTTCAAGGCTCTCTCACCGAGAACCCAAACCGGGACCTCGTTAAAGAAAGGTGCGCCCGCGCTAGCTACTAAACCAAAGGAGTTAGCTCCGATTGCAAAATGGACATCCTTAGCACCTTGTGCCGCCACTGTAATGATTTCCTTCATTATTATTTATTGCTGTCGATTTAAATTTTCCAAATGATTATTTTGGAACTATGAACAAAAAATCAATCTATTGCACTCTCTTAAGTAATTGTTATTGTTTTACTCTTGATTATGGACGCCTCATATTGCCCAACACTCAAGACTATACAACTGAAGTTCCCAGTGACTTTCTGCATGGTGGAAAAAAATAAAAACTCAGCACTGATTTAGACCAATATAGACAAATGACGTCACCAAATGGGCCATCATGCCAACAACAAATAAAGAAAGAAAGAAAAAAAATCGCTTTACATTACATCCCACCATGTTACACAAGGGATCTTATCACCCACATTCGTGTGCACACATACTGGCTGCCTCACTGCGAGAGTTTTCTCGCTCTCAGCTGCAGCTAAAGTCAATCAATCAGTCTTCAACATCGCGAACCGAGTGTGAATTTTATGCAAGAGAAAGAAGAAAATATCTTCTTAACAAGTGGGTCCGCCGGTTTTCAAACTATGGAATTTCAATATTATAACTGTAAGTGGTAGAAGTCTACCTACCAGTTCTAGTCTTCATTAAGAGAGGCCTCATCACTGCAAAATTAAAATACCACTAATTTTACAGTAATTATGTGATATTTTCAAATAGATAAAAGATAATCGAAAAGTGGAACAAGACCTCCCGAGACAATATTATTCTGTTTGAGATACCGTTATCATGACTCATTTATCTGCTTTCGATTTCCAGACATTTAAAAAATCGACATTTATTTTCGCGTTTCTAAAGAACTGCGAACGGAAACCTACTAGGTGACTCGTGATAACGGTACGTCATGCAAAATAACATCGTCTAGGGAGGTCTTGATCCACTCTTCGATTATCTTTTTTTCTATTTGAAGATATCACATAATTACTGTAGAATTAGCGTTATTTTAATTTCGCAGTGATAGGGACTCTTAAGGACACGGATGGAACTATCGGACTTGAGGAATAGCAATATAAATCAGAGATGTAATGGGACATGTACGGGAGTATACGGCTTATAAACATCCCCGATGGCAGAACTTTCTTTGCCTTTCTGCGATGAACTTTTGTTTAAGTCAAAAATTTTCTGCAGGAATTCTGCAAATAAAAATGTCTGCAGAAGAAACACTTGTGACTGTTAAAAAAAATACGCTTTACGCGACGTAAAAAACAGTGCAAACTATATTTATGCGAGTCGTCCGTGCATTAAACACATCTACACATAGCAGGCATGTTTTTATATTTTTCTGTTGGTTATATTTTTTTCCTTTGACAATTTTTCTGCACAGGCGCTGCAAATTTTCTGCAATCACATCGCAGATCGCGGCATGCTCTGCTATGAGATAAACATCTACTAGTCCAGAGTACATTTATCGATTTAATTTACGAAAGAATAAACGTATATGGGCTGGATACGCTATATTTCATAAAACGATCAAGCGTATACGTATCAAAAATTTTTATGATTGCGTCACAGTTTTTAGTGCCTTTTTCTTGACCAAGTGACCAACGCACGTGTCTAGGTTTCCATTTTCGGTAGGGATACTTGCATCGGGTACAGATTCGAGTAGTAATTTAAAAATGTCAAAATCAAAATAGTTTTATTTATTTTCACGTGCTCACGAGACGAGACGAGAAAAACTACGGTTTTCTTGTTTTCGAGACGAGACAAAAAATTCTGGAGTTTCGTGGGCAACTAGTTCACCCAACTCTTAGATCTCAAATACTGTTTAAGTGTTACATTATTCATAATATAAGGACATTAAATTGATCAAGTAATTGTACGAACACAATGAAGAGCATTTATCAGTTTAACCCTATAATGCATAGTGGGACAGATATGGGTCATAGTGGTAAATGTAATATGTGCTTTCGTACATAATGGTATGTAGTTGCTAATGCATTTTGAACCACATTGGGAACGTTCAAAGCTAGTTGTAATTCCACAGTTTCCGCTTAGATCGCACTTTACGCGTACCGGTACTTCCGTTCCTCATTTTTCTTTCCTCTTGCAAAACTTTTTTTTTTTTCAGAAAATAAAATCATGCATTGTAGGGTTAAAGATATACAAGTTTCTACACAATATACTTCAATAACAACCCTTCGTGAATTTCTCGGGTAGCGGAAGAATTTTGACAGTTTCTAGATGAAATTAAGAAAAAAAATATGGGTCGAAATTTGTAAATATGTTTACAAAATGAGACGAGAAAACCTTATTCCTCGACCCGTCTCGTCTCTCTGGCAACACAACCCAGCTCCCTGGAAGTTCATTTAGAACTACACTAATACTACAGGTGCCTTCCATCTCAATTCAGGCAGAGCATGTACCATCACGATCTCAGATATTGTTGAAACTTTTTTAATAGCAACTAGACATGTTTTTAAGAGAGCCATATTTTTCTATTTTTTTTTGTCGAAAAAAATTTTCCCGCCAAGTAAAGGGCCATCAAAGACGGGGAGTACAATTCATGAATTGTAAAAGACATGGAAATTGGTCAACTTCGGAGCCCCACCATTCGGCTATGGAGACAGGTAGAGTTATAATTCTTGTTGTGGTATGTACATAGGGATATAAATAAACTATATTTTATTATAGTTCGGTTTGCGTATGCGTATCTTTTTTGTACATAAATTAACAAATGAACGTTAATTTATCTGAAAAGTCGAAGTTTGCGAATTTTTTTCGAGCACTTCCGGTTCGAATTTTAAAATTCTGTTTTCATGGTTGGTAAGACCTAGTTACCCGCTTTCCGAAAAAAAAAAAAATTGTATCGCTTCTGTGTGCAACCGTTTTGTCGCAAAAAAATTCGAGAAATTGTAAAATTTTCACAAATCGCCATTTTTGGGCGCCATTTTCTCGAAAACACCATCTTTTAAAATTCTGAAATTTTGTCAGATGGTTTAGCTTTACATGAATAATAAACACACCAAATACCATTCTCGACCAATGCTTCATGAATTAACTACAGTCCTTTGAAGTTAGTGAAGTTTCGTTAACTTTGATGTTACAGTTAGCAACACTGGAAACAATAAAAATGCAATGATTTGATGTTGTTTGTGGTTCACATTAATTAAATGAAGAATAAAAGGTTTTCCTGACTGGTTTTTATATTATTTTGATCAAAATCTTTGAGTTTTACGTCCCACGTTAATGCCGAGTAGGCTAAAGGAGACGGTGATAATGAGAAATGAATCAAATGGTGGAATGAAGAAAGTGGGAGGAAACGGGAGAACCCCGAGAAAACCCACGCACACGGTGTTTGTCCACCACAAAGTTCACTTGGCGGGAGCAGGGTTTGAACCCGGGACCCCATGCACCAGAGGTGAACGCTCTACCACTGAGCCACCGCGGCCCTTATTTTGATCAAAAAAACTCTCTGAAATAGTAAAATGAGCCTCCCCCTTCTCCGTTTTTCATAAATTGTATTCCCTGTCTTTGATGGCCCATTACTTGGCGGGAATTTTTTTTCGACAAAACAAAAAATATGGGTCTCTTAAAAACATGCCTAGCTGCTATAAAAAAAAAAGTTTCAACAATATCTGAGATGGTGATGGTACATTTTTTTTTTCTGCCTGAGTTGAAATGGAAGGCACCTACACACAAAATCTATAAATATATTCCATTCTTCTCAACGGACGCACATTATAAGATTATCGAGCTTTTTTTTTTATTACGAGTATTCTTTTCTCTTCGAAGAACTTCATTAATTCCAAAAATACACGCAATAAATACGTCTTTGTAATTCTTGGAAATTGGAATCGGAATATAAATGCTCAATATCATTTCTTGAAACAATAACTAAAGAGATGGGATGGATAAATATTTTAAGATTCCAAGAAACTAAGATTTCGTTTAAGCGGATCAAGTTTAGTCTCACTTCCCTGATCTCTTCATTTACAAAAGTACATTCTGAGAATTAATCTATTTACAAACACAAGATGGCTAAAAGTTCTTCAGAACGTAACTTTTTCCGACTTTTATAAATAAATTAAGTATATACTTTATTCTCGTAAATAAACTGTTCATAAACTATTAGGAACTACGCTCGAATTTTAATGCTGCTTCTTTTCGAAAGTATAAAAATTATATTTGAAAGACCCACATTATGTAATACTTTGGAATATAAAAATACTTAAGTTTAAAACGTCACTATTTACTACTAATGTTATGCATGTAAAAGCAAGCGACACGGAGGTGAGAAACGCTCCCGTTCACAAGAGACACGGTGTGGGGCAATGAAAACTTGACCATAATCCACTGACCCACCACCCACTGGACCTAAGACCCACCGTGACACTCCACCCATCAAAACCCACTGCCATCTAGTCTGACGCATGATCCATGCCCTCCTCCCAACTGAATGGAGTTTAAAATCTTTAAGTTTTACGTCCCATGGTTATGCCGGTTAGGTTAAAGGAGATGGTGAAGATGGGAAATGAATGAAATGGTGGAATGAAGAAAGTGGGAGGAAACGGGACAACCCCGAGAAAACCCACGAGCACGGTGTTTGTCCACCACACGGCGCGAGCTGGGATCCAACCAGGGACTCCAAGCACAAGAGGTGAACGCTCTTCCATTGAGCCACCGCGCCCCCCAGAATAGTGTTTACATTTGTAATAAAACAAAACTGTGGAATTATCACTTATCGGAGTTAGAACTTCTACGGTCAATCGCTCAAGCACCGCTCGTTACAATACCGGTGGATCTGATCTTTACGATATAAAAAGGCCATATTTTAATGAATTTCAATGTAATTTATCAAATATAATTATTTTCTTGTTGAATTACAGATACTTTTCAGTGGAAAATAGGATGAATTTTTAAAGTCCCAAATCAAAGTAAAGAAGGCCAATGTAAAGAAAGAAAAAAAATGTAAAATTCGACTGTTTCGAAAGCCAATTAATTAAGTCCTATTGCTATTATTAGAAATACAAATACCAACATTCAAAAGTGAATTAAGTTATACTCACCTCAGGTAAGCAAATAGAAACAAATGAAAAAGGAAGAAAAATGGAGACCTTGAAAGTAAAACGTAGGCAAATTCACCCGTATTCAGAAGATGTTGTCTACTATGCACTGAACAGAGTGGGTCATTGGGGCGTAGTTAGTGGTAGGTCTTAGTGGATCACGGCCTGTTAACCCAAGACTCCCTGGCAAATCTTGACCCACTTGACCCACGGCCCAATGACCCACTCCACCCTGTTGTGCACTGTAAAATCAAGCGACATAGAAGTGAAAAACGCTGCCGTGCATGGTAAAAAATGAAAATGAAATATTTCTTTAACGTCTCTCTGTTGTGCCCTTTCGGATAAAGAAGACAGGTGATTAACCAAAGTGTATGAGTATGATATACGCCTAATCGGTGGAATAAGAATGTGGGAGAAAATGGAAGAACCGCACGTACAGAGTTAAGTGCGCTACCAATGAACTACCATGCTCCCTCCCGGCGTTAAATTACTACACGTCTACCTGCAAAATTTGGATTACTGTTTAACAATCCTTTTTAACACAAAGCTATATACGAGCGACGGAAACGACAGTTTAAACCGACTGCGTTTAAGTGAAAGTAATATTTATCATCTTCATATACAATCTTCCGGTCACTATTCCTCAAGAGATGTCTTAACGAGTTTATTTTTCATCAACATCCATTATTACTGTGCAAGAAGCTGAAAATTTGTCCTGCCTACAGTTCTCAAGTAACATACGAAGAAAGAAGCATCAGACAGATAACCAAAATTAGAATTTCATAATGTGAATTATTCTACACTAAACTCGAAAACCGTCTCCAGACAGAAACGTCCATTGAAACGTTTCTGCTAGAGTTAGTTGGTGGATGAGCTTTCGAAACTATCTTCTCAGAGTAATTTCACACCATGAAAGCTCGAAATGAGATTGAAGGGAATGGCAGATAACACCCAACTAAACAATTTAAAAACAGCATCACATCCAATCAATACAGAATTGGAATTTAATTAACTGTGGGTAGTTCCAGCAGCTAACCACACTTCACACTAGCAGCCAATATAGGGCAATTATAGAAGAGGATGTCTGACAATATTACAAAGTATCGTTGTGGGTCGTTATACAATCAGGTTCAAAAATATAACTTGAGGAAGTACTATATCCGGACCTTAAAGGCAGGGGGGAGTAAGTCGCTTTTATTAAATTTTCAGGAGAGACAGAAAACAGTGACTTACTTCTTTTTGCCTTTAAGTGCGTTCGGACTTACATCCAATTTTATTGTTGCTATTTGATAAAGTATTCATAATACAACTACAAGCTTTCTAAGAAAGAGAGAGATCAGAACACGCGTTTCAAACCTGGCAATAACTCATTTTCAGAAAAAATGACTTACTCCCCTCTGTCTTTTACTTTCTTTATGACTCTTCGCAAAATTCAAAGGGATAACTGTCTTGTGAGCATATACATAGCGTACACATCCTTGGAGAGAAGGATTCGGAAAAAAAAAAGTGAAATGAAATCTTTGTTTTACGTCCGTTGGTTATGCTGGTGAGGCTAAAGGAGACGGTGATGATGAGAGATGAGTGAAATGGTGGAATGAAGAAAGTGGGGGGAAACGGGAGAACCCCGAGAATACCCACGAGCACGATGTTTGTCCACCACAAAGGTCACTTGGCGGGGGCAGGGATCGAACCCGGGACCCCAAGCACCAGAGGTGAACGCTTTACCACTGAGCACCAGCGCGCCCTCATAGAAGGATTCGATTCCCAGTAGGGGTTCATATGGCTAACAGTGATGACATGGGTCACGTTACTTCCCCCAAGTTTATCATTCTTCCTCCGAAACCAAACTACTTCGCGTAACAGCCCTTTGTGGGCCTGCACCGCTCCAACACCATCTGTTAACGATCGGCTGAACTATGTATAGCTTAGCGACGAACACTCGGTGCGACGCCTAGTCTCAAACAAGTGCATTAGGAGCTTTTTAAACCTAGTGACTGTAACGTATTTGATTCACGTGACTCTCCAGTTTGCTTCACGACGCAGGCTGAATGCCCAAAATTTGAAAGCACAGGCGAGGAATCGAACACGGGATCACGAGAACTTGAGTTCACTGCTCTAACCATCAGACTATCAGCCGTGTGCACCAACGAAGTTTAAACGAGCGTTCAACATTAAATTTTCAAGTTTAAACATGGTTCCAGAACTTTTGTTGCATCATTGAAAGTCGAAGTTCAGTACATCTCGTCTAAGTAAACTTCGATCAATCTGTAAAATCGACTCTTGATTGGTTGTCGTCTTTTGTCTCTAATCTTCGTTTAACAAGGTAGCAAACGAAGAAAGCATACCGCGTGCCGGGGTTCTCGACTTTCAAGATTGTGAGGGGGGGGCTTCCAGGCTTAAGCCCCCCCGAAATCTTACTTACTATAGTAAAGTATATTAAATATCTTGCAGAATTTTCACATTTTCAGGCACCCCCCCCCCCGAAAGTTAGCAAAGCCCTCCCCGAACAAAATCGTAAATACGCCACTGATTGAGTTGTGAGTAGTCTAATTTCAGTGATCGTAATTGTGATGGAAAAAATAATGAAACCGCGATCAAAAAATGTTTTCGAACACGAGAATTGTATTGTAATTTTATTAGTGGAAAAATAAAAAGGCATTATAGAATGCAAGACTGACAGACTTGGATGAACGAAGTTTAAACCCCCAAATTCGTCCGTTCAAGCTAAAACCAAGTTTATCCACCATTTGACCGAGACTTAACCTTGAACGTTGTTGGTGGACACGACCACACTTGTTCTCATCATTCTGCCCCTAATTCAGGATTCTCCAATTAGATTGCTATTTTCAATAAGTCACCCAAATAACCTCATACGCGCAACCTGGTCCCTAAAACCCACCTGTGGGCACTCATGATTAGCCATGGGTACTGTTACTAAAAACCAAATTCAACTGAACAAACCAAACAATTCTATCCACATCGCAGCTGATTCCCAAAGACACATAATCACAGGGCTCATAATGGTCTGGTCTCTTGTAAATAGTTGAAAAGTGACCAAAAGCACACGAAAGTGACCAAAACTTCATCATGCCCCTTTTTTCCTTTGTCAATTTCTCCATCAGCTCTCTGTTTGTTGTTTTGTTTGATCTTTTCTTCTTTACTTCTTTTTGAGCTTCCTCCTTTCTTAGGTTTTCTAAGTATGCTTTGTAGTTACGGTAAGCAGACTTAGCAGATGTAAAAAGCTTCTGAGTAAGTGGAACCAGTTCTGGCCTATTTCCGAATTTCTTCATCCCAGACATCATATTGAACTTAGCATTGAGAGCATTCATCACCTACTCTTAAGAAGAACATACACGAAGCATAATACATGACGAACATGATGAACCACACAAACACATACATACACACAACGTTGAACGGAGCGTTACCTATTACGAGAGAAAACTAAAAGACTATTATGATAAAAGAAAGGATAGACACAGAAGGGTTCCCAACCCCACCTTGAGAGCTTAAACATCCACCAACCATCCACTGTGCTATAGAAAGAATAAAAGCTGAAGTGAGAATAAAGCTGACTGTTTCACATGTGGCAGCAAGTACTGAAGTTTTCAGAAGTGTAATGAGTAAAAGGTTTCTGTCTTTTTCCATTTATTTTTATAATATTTTTCTTAGAAAATGCCAATGCAAAACATAAATCACACGAAAAAGTCACTTTACCTCCCAAGAAAGTAACTGTTAGTGACAAATTTGAAAAAAAAAGTAACTTTTAGTTTTTTAAAAAAAGTGACTCTCTATGAGCCCTGTAATCAGCTATACACAGGACAAAAACATGAGTCAATGGCAATGGTATTAAATTTAAGATCGTCTAATAATATATGTCCATGCGAACAGCGAATTTCGGAAAACAAAAACGCGTGTATCTATCTACCTAGGATATAAAACTATGATCGTGTCTTTGACCCGTTTAGTATGGACATCTCTCTCTCTCTCTCTGTCTCTGTCTCTCTCGGGTAAAGAACTCCTGCAGACCTATTGGGCAACTCTTTTGAAATTGGCAATTGAGTGAATCTCCGGGCGGTAACTTCGCGTGACAAGAGGACGTTATTTGCGTAAGAGTGGGCTGATCGGGTGGATCCTCTTCAACGGAAGGACAAAAAGGGAAGAAAAAAACCAAAAGATAAGGAGATTGTCAAACTTGCTTTCCATAAAAAATAGGCTAATTTAATTGAATGCGGTTCAGTTATTTCGTCACGAATAACTTTGCTTCATGAATTATTTTTCTTATTCTCTAATTTGGAAAGTGACTTACAGAAAAAAAAGGATGTAAGCATGTATTTTTCTTGATTATCTTAATCCACCATAACTAACTTCCATTCCTCTCCAAAACTCGAGTAATTTTAAATAACATTTTCTGGTATATAGGGTGTGGCATCTCACAAGCACAATTTCACGATTTCCATCCCAGTGACATAGTAATCTGGTTGAAATTGAAATGTCCTTAAATTCCACAATATTCTTAGCTTGAACGGGAACGAACAAGTAGTAGTGTCATGTGTACACCACGTGAAGGAGTTTGGTTTGTATGCCGGAACATTTTCTCCATTAATATTGAAACCATGTGGTACTACTATATTTCTACAACTTCCACTTTTAGTAGAATGAAGGAATATATTCTTGGGACACTTAATCGATTCTACAAAACCGGTTCTCGCTATCTGCTACCGCTCTCACTGTGACTGTACTGATCAAAAGGGCCGCGGTGACTCAGTGGTAGAGCGTTCACCTCTGGTGCATGGGTTACTTGGTTCGATTCCAGCTCGCACCAAGTAAATTTTGTGGTGGACAAACACCCTGTGCGTTGATTTTCTCAGAGTTCTCCCGTTTCCTCCCACTTTATTCATTCCACCATTTCATCCATGTCTTACCATCGCCTTATCCTTTAACCTTGCCCGCATAAGGGTGGGACGTAAAATTTAAAGATACCATGTCCTTTTCTATACCGATGAATGTTAAAACAGGAAGTACTTGAATTGTGTCACTTCCCGTTTCAACAGAAGATTAAGGGAGAGAAAATGGCGCTATTCTTGGCACGATAAATCGAGTGCAAAACACTGCTGCCCTCGCCATCTCCTATCATTTTACTTCAATCTATGTCATTACCGAAACCGGAAGTAACACAGTTGAAGTTGTAGTGGAATTCTATCACTTCCGGTTTCCGCACAGAGTTAAGGATAGAGATAAAACATATCCTTCAGACGCTTAAACAACCGCAAGAAAACACTTCTCGCTGTCTATTACCAATTTTTGCCCTATAGCGACGAACGTAAAAACCAGTAGTAGTTGATTTCAACCACTTTTAGTTTGAACATCACGTTTATCAGAAAACTCTCGTCTTAACTTTTGCCCCTGACCCTGTATATCCTGGCAGAAATCGATGTTGATCCATCAAATAGTTCTTGAAAATTTTGTCTCCCAAACGGACGTTCACACGAACAGAGCAAATACAGTGTGTTTGAAAAAGACTTCCCTAGTTTTAATGTGTCCTAGAATCTGTACAAAGTGGCATACACTATTCTAATTTGTGGTGTTTGATTCAACAACCCTCCAAGTTTGGCTCCCCTGCAGTTGGCAGGTCTGCTTGACCTTGAGACGGCACCAGTGCTGTTTTTTCCTCTATTTCCTCAGTTCAGTCCAGGCAGGCGTCCAGTGCAGAGCAACTCAGCAACAATGTGTACTCCGCAACAGAAAGCGCAGTGTGTTATTTGGCTTGTGGAAACTCAGTCAGTTGTAACAGTGCAACGTAAATTTAGACGTCAGTATGCTGGTGAACCACCTACAGCAAAAACTATCCGTGATTGGCTAAAGTCTTTCAAGGAAACCGATAGTGTTTTACAAGCAAAATCACCAGGTAGACCGAGAACTTCTGAAGTTGTTGTTCAGCCCAGACTTAACCCCACTGGACTTTTTCTTTTGGGACCACATAAACATTAGGGTGTCCCTTATGCATACCCAAAAAAACGAAATTCGAGATAATCACAGGGCCACCTCTTATATTTTTTCCTTTCCATATAAAATGAATTTGAGTAAAATTTCAGTTTGATACGATAATAGTTAGAGGTCGCTCAAGCTCAACAAAGTTTATTAGCTTTTTTCTATTATAAGCCACTCATACAATTACAAGAGAGCCTTTCCTGCGCAGGTCTATGTAACCGAATGGAAGAAAACATTTTGTTCCTAACACATTTGGTGTAAATACTACTTTTTACACATACACACATTATATATAATGCATAATTACACACACTCATACATCCCTAGTGATTTTCTTTACTAAGAGTTTCTTTCTTGCAGTTGGGGAAATTTCGTCTGTGTTCTTGGACAACTTGCAGCAAAAACTGTCTTTGAGATTCATCACGAACAATCGCCCTGTTAAATTCGTGTGTTAGAGCAACTGCTCTTTCAGCACTATCATTCACAACGTTCAAACGCCGAACAATCGCCAGTCCCATTTTAAAGTCTTCTCTTTCATCCCATGTACTTGGACCACTCTGCAGAAAGTTTGTAGGTATGCCAAGCCACTGAAAGAACAGAATCGAATTTTTGGTCACAAATGAATCAATTTCCGCATGCAAGTATTTGCTTGGGTTATCAATAATCTTGCGTTGAGACGGAGTATTTTCCCCTTCACGTTCTTTTAGAGCCTTTACCATTCTTCGTTTACACTCTAGCGACAACGTTTGGTCAAAAAAAGCCAAAGCGACCAGCACCTCACTCAAATACCACAAATGTCTCATCAGCTTCTGAAGCGCAGCCTCTGCAACACGTGGGATCTTGCTCTTGAATTGAATAAGTCCTTGAAGTAGTTCCAGATCACAAGCGGGAGCAAGTTCAGCATGCGTTGCTGTAAACCATGCTTTAACATAAAACACAGTCAAAAAAATGCAGACTTCTTGGATTCCCTTTTTTTCCTGTTTGGTTATTCGAAGCTGAGAATTAAGCATGTAAATTTTGAAGCTGTATAGTGCCTTCGATAACCACCTGGCATGATGAATCGCACCTGGTCTTCTAAAGTGAACTCCTCTCTGTGGTTGCTGTCCGAGGAAAATTACTGTTAATTCTAGAAGTTCCAGATAATCATCTCTGTAATGATCTGACTGCAATTGACGTTGTGCAAAATCCAGAACAGATTCTACGTTGTTTCCCAGTAAATCAGATATAACTTTGTTTAAGATACCGGGCTCATATTTGGTGAGATCGAGCTTGTCCCAAAATTGTTGTAATGTCTCGAACAATGCGACTTTGGGCCCAGTCGTTACACTACCACAAACGCAAATTTTAAATACATTAGCAAGCATTAATTCCAAAATGTGATGACGACATGGAAAGCTAAGAAGTTTTTCCTTTAAAAGACGCTGTAAGTGCGTGCAGGTACCTGATACGTTCCCTGTATTACTCGCAGTTGTGTCAAAACACAGTGCAGCTACTCTGTCGGCAATTTTCCAGTCCTTCAACAATTCAACAACTGCTGTAGCTTGTGCAAGACCAGTGGTTCTTTCTAATTTTGCGGCTCCTAGCACCTTGTCTTCAGTTTTACCAGACAAGTCCCTAACAACCACAGGTAAACGTTCTGTTTTCTTATTGTTGTACTCGTCATCCATTAGCTTGCTGTCCCACTGAACCTGAAGTGGTCCCTCGGGTTGAAATTTGGCTTTCAACATTTCCGCTGATGCTTTACGATGATGTCGCCGACTACGTGAAACTGTTGAGCGGTTTATAGCTAGTTTAGTTGTATCATGTCCTAAGCTCTGTGCAGTAGCAGTTATTAAATACGTTGCTTTCCTAACGCTCACTTTAGTTCTATCTAATGTTGCACACAATTCAGAAGTAAACACACTCTGTCTTGCTCGTTTCTTTGGTGTTACCTTCTGTAGAGTTGGTTGAAAGTTGTGAGTAAAAGTGTCATTAGAAATTGCATTTGAGTCGTCACCTTCGATTTCATCAGAACAAATACTTGCATCCAAAGTCACCACTGTTTCCTTGCTTTGACGTTCCAATTCTTTCTGTTTCATTTTGTTAAATCTTTCCTGTCTCTCTCTAGATCTCGACTCTCTCACGGCAAGTGTTTTATCCACACCACCCATTGTTCCTGGACGGCCAGGTTGTCGTTGCGCTATGAGGAAGTCTTTGTCTTCTTTATTCTTCATCACATCCAAAGCATTAGCACAAGCGATATCAAACATTTTTTCTAATTCACCCACAAACTGTTTTTCATTATTCACTTGTGTATTAGTTTTCCTACTGGCATTTTTCTTTAATTTGCACCACTTCTCAAATAACTGTTCAACTTTGGTGACCGTGTGCTTCCTCGCACGAATTGGAATGCGTGCTCTTTCCCAAAATCCCTCAACTTCTTGCATTACACAGCGTGAACTTTCTCGTATAGTTTTTTTCAACAATAGGTGATGATGGAGAAACAATTTCAGGACCTGCTTATTGGAAGGGAGTTTGCTACCTAGTATCACATGGTCTGTGCTGCCCAGCAAGTAAATTTTACTATTATTCCTAGTCGAGTATGAGGTTTTCTTTTTCTGTTCCATTTCTCACTCAAAATTAATGCACCGAGATCCTCTCAAACGTCTTACTGATTGATGGTACACCAAACACCACGATCTACTAGCGTACGAAATACAGTAAAGAGATCCAAAGTTTCCTTAACCAAATTTAAATCCCCAGTTTGCACGTAAACGACGACGGTAGTTTGGTTATTTAATAAGAGAAAGATCTTAAAATTGATCTTTAAATATAAATTAGAACAAAATCCTACACACAAATTAACAAGACGTTAAACAGCAAGGCAATTCTGTGCACATTGCGCAAGAAATTATTGTCAATGGCTCCTTCCTTTTGTTACAATAGTGCTGCAATCTGTTGGTCATCTCTTGAAGTATATACGAATAGCAACATTCTGTATACCTGATTTCCAAAGGCTTGAGCGACCAGTAAATATTTGAATATTAAAGAAATTTTTGATGTGTAACCTATTCTAACGAAAAAGAAGAGAAATAACGGGTGGCCCGCTAATTTTTTCAATTTTCGAAAATAAGGGACACCCTAATAAACATGTTGTGTGCAGTGACAAGATCAGAGACATCAATCATTTACGGGAAAGAATCGTCGCGGCGGTTAGGACAGTTACATCTGAAATGTCGGTGAATACGTGGCGAGGAGTGGAAAATCGTCTCCACGTGTGCAGGGCCAATAATGGATCCGACGTTGAAGTCTACCAACATTAAACAAAACTTGAAGGAATTCTCTTTCATGATATGTACTCATTGATGTAAGTTTTCATTCATTTTCCAATCAAATTTATACTTAAAAACTAGGGAGTTCTTTTTCAAACACCCTGTATATAAAGGACTTTTGCTAAACCAAACTCTTTAAATATTGTCCAAAGATAATGCACGGACCAATTGATAAGATATCAAAGAACTAAATAAAAAGATGTTCCGGGTCCGCTTCCCGGTGGGGACATTCGGTAGAAAAGGTATACCAGCTTTTTCAGGCCAGTTATTCTGAGTGAGGTTTTTCCTGAGTTTTCCGCATTCACACCAGGCAAATGCCGGGATGCTGTCTAACATTATAGTCCCAACCAGAATCCTTCACTCCCAAAATTCTCGGATAGTATAACCACCGAGGGACGTCATTCCTCATGTGAGTGACAGGCTAACATGGCCATAAATGCCGTATCTTAATTCCTAATTCTAATCCTAAACCAACAGATATGGATAAGTGTAAATTTTCATGTGTAGTCTTCAAGAAAACGAACATTTCTAAACAAAAAAATTGATTATGTACGATACTCGCGCCATCTATTACGATGAAACTGAAGCTTTTCATTACGACACTAGCAGTGGTTTTCAACCTTTTCGAGCCTAGCGCTCTCTCGATTGAATGCGACAGTTCTCAGCGCTTCCCGTTATCTTTACCCAATCCACAAAACTAAACCCAAGACTAGGTATACAGTATAGTTAATCAAATTGTATTGGGTCGGTGCAAAAGTTCATGCCGTTCTTCATTGGTTTAGCAACACTGTGTTCTGAAACCCTTGTTTCTTGTTATTCAATAGTTTCTCTTCAGTTTGGAGTTGATGGGTTTGATTTTGAGTTTAGTGTTCCTTTCAGTTGCGAGGCTCTATGTGACATGGCTACTGATAAACGTGAAATCCGAACCACATGGGCTTCCGCCGGAAATCGAACCCGCGTCTCCCACGCTTCTTCGGTTTGGAGTATGATTGTTGCGAACATGTGTTTATACGTTGTCAACAGCTAGTTCTGGCCATTTTCACAGGTAATTAATATGAAGTGTCAAGTAGGGAAAAAATGAACCCTTCCGACACAATATACTCTTCGAGTTTAATGGAGGCTCTAGTGCTGCAGAAGCCACAAGAAGAATCTGTGGCGGGTACTGGAATGAAGCACTTGCTAAGAAGACGGCACGGAGGAAATGGTTTTCTCGTTTTCGAGAAGGAAAACTCGATTACTGCGATGAACTATATTCTGGAAGATCTTATTTTTATGAAAATTACCTAAATCAGTTTGTTCACGATAACATCGCCAGAAAAACACGGGAGTTGGCACATATTATGGAATGTGATCACAACTATTATGCGCCATTTGCATTCAGTGGGTAAGGTGCAGAAATTGGGAACATGGGTACCACATGCGTTAAACGACAACAACAAAAATCAGCAAGCGTACGCGCCTTTATTGTGGGAGACCCAGGTTCGATTCCCGGCAGGAGTCCATGTGGTTTGAATTCCACCTTAATCAGCAAGTCCACGTCTCACATAACCTCGCTGCTTAAAGGGACGTTAAACTAAAAATCAAATCAAATCAAGAATAAGTGAATAACCATATGTTCGTCTTTGCTGTCCCATTAGCGTTTAGCTTGTAATAAGCATAAATCCTTCCTTGGGAACAGTTACAGGTCACGAGAAATGGTGCCTGTATGTAAACTTGAAGATGAGAAAAGAATGGCTCAGTCCATCGAAAAAAGCAACACCCCATGCGAAGATAGTGCACACTCTATTGAAAAAAAAAAAAAAAAAATCTCGGTTTGGTGAAACCAAACTGGCATTCCTAACCATGAATCGCTACCAAAAAGTGAGCAAAGTAGCTCCAGTGGTAGAGATTGGTTTCGCATTCGAAAGGTCGTGGGCTCGATTCCCGATGCCAACCATCCTGACTCGGGCTTTGCAGGTTCCCGTCCTACCACGCAAATGTCGGGATGGTACGTACTAAGCACGCCTTGGCCCGATATCTTCCCATTGTTATTGTTCGATATCCAACATAAAATGACCTTTGAGCTGTATTCGGTGGCTGTTAAATAAATAAATAAAACGATGAATGCTGTCGTGTCGTAAATGATCATTCATTTATGACACAGTATATCAATGTATTGTTATTGTGTATTGTATTACATTATTTTGTAGTGTGCTGTGGTGTATTTACTAAATAATTTAACATTGTAAACACAGCACGAAAAATAAAATCATGTAAAGTTTAACCCATCTTTTTGAAGTAATACGTTCCTGCTGAGCTATTTTCATTGTTCCGCACACCGACTAGAAAACATTTATCAACCAGCGTATACATAAAAATAACGCTCATAAACAAGAACGGCGTGTCAGAGGGTAAACAGCTAATTGCTAGCATTTTCAGTGTTTAAATTGCAGTGTGACAAGACAACACCATTTTCTGATAGCTATCAAAGCCTTTTTCTCTCATTCATGAGCACCCGAGGGAAAACGTGGTATTCCTCAAAAAGAGTTGAGAACACGCTAAGGAAATTGTCTGCATCAACTGGCTACTACAAAGGTCATACGAGGTAAGATTAACAACTTTCTTCTCTCTTTAAAAAAAAAAAAAAAAAAATATTTAAAAGAATCAATAATTACACTCGTAAAAACATAATCAAGGTACCATTAGATTCCACGATATGCAACACCATTGGAAATAATAAAGAAGTAGCATTAGGAAGTTCACTCTTCCTGGTTCTGGTTCCTTCAATCACGTTTATCGGCACTTCAGTTTAGGCCAGCGTTTCCCAACCTTTTTCAACTTGCGGCACACTACGGGTGTTACTTGGATTCTCGTGGCATACTTATAGATATTATTATTTGCAAATATAAAACACAGTGGTATTTTTTTCTGTGATTATTGATCTCCTTCCCACAGAGAAGAAAGCTCGATCACTGGTTTCCCCCCGTGGTAAATCATTATGCTTATTTTTCATTCTAATTTAAAAATAGAAAACAATTGCAATGAAATATTGGACTCAGGTTTTTAAAAATACGCTTTCTCTTTAAAAACTGTATCCAACCTTTTACTAAGAAGGAAGATCACTAAATTACGAACGAACAAACAAATCTCTTACTTTTAAAACACAAATGTAGGTAATTTGTCGAAAGGATTGAATTATATTTTAAATTTTCAAGTTAAGAAATAGTCTTCAATAATAAAGAAGCAATAATGGTCATAACAATGATAGCAAATACTTTTCTCAACATTAGAAATGTACAGAACAGTAACCTGATATGAAACTTAAAATTGTAGATTCGTAGTAGAGGTTCATAGTAATGTGAAATACAAATATACATTTTTTTCCTACGTTTTGCAATTTGATTGCTATAAAATAAACAATTTTGTTTCGATTCCTCGCGGCACACCAGCGGCCCATTCACGGCGCACCAGTGTGCCGCGGCACACCGGTTGGGAAACGCTGGTTTAGGCCATGGTTTTGGAACGGTGGGTTGTAACCTTTTGATATTCGCCACCCTGCTAAAGTTAGGGAAAAAACGTTGCAAACAGCATTGTTCGATCAATCTCGTATTTTCTACAGGGTGTCCGAGAGAGAATGGTGACGATGAGGAAAGATCTGCAGTAACTCACCAATATAATTTCCGGAGATTTATTTAGATGAGAACTATAGTGATGACGATATCTCGTGAAGCTTGACCTAGATTTACCGATTTCATCGCCCAATAGAACACAAGGGTTTGTCCGAGTCGTCAACCCCCACCCATGAAGTTTTGATAATTCCGTCCCTCGCGCTATACGGAGAACAGTTCCTGAGGGTACAGTGTTGTCGCGTTGCCGCTAAGTTTCGTTTTATGATATTATTGTTGTTCTTGTTTTATATTTTTGCTGGCAAAGAATCGTTAGAGCCTATTTGATCCAAGTGTGCCCTTGCTGGCACTGCTGTCGATGTATATTTCCCCGTACCTCCCACAAAAGAGAAAGAGGAAAGTTGCTATGGCCGAGGTTCTCCAATACTTGCCACTGCGAATTATTTTCCGGATGCTGTTTTCTGTCTTGTAAGCCATACCAAGTCGCTTACGATCTTCACTAGCCAAGACCAAACGACTGAATGACAAATTGGAAATACAACCGAGGTCAATCACTTCTTCCCCCCAAAGCAAAGGGAAGATTTCCTCCGCACGAAAGCGGCGGGAGTGGGACCGAAGTATGTTTCACATATTTTCCGAGGGCACAGTTGAAATAGACAGCTCTTGTGTTTGTGTTATAGAACTTTAAAGACTGTTTTGCAACGTCTCCTAAGTTTAGCAACGTTGTTGATACATTCCTGTTGTTTCACTTTTCTCAAGCATGCGTCGTTCGGAAGGCAGCTCCACCAATCGTACCTTATTCTTCCGATGCATCACGTGAGAGAGAGTCATTCTATGATTCGTGTTGAGTCTATGCTTCACTAGTTGTCGCGGTCATTGTAATAAATGTAAAGCGCTGACACAGCGGAGAATATACTTTTCCAAGCAGTGTATCGAGCACCAGTGGATTGTGAAACAGCACAATTTAAAAATAAATTTTATGTCACCCCGACATTTTATTTTTTAGCACAAAGCCTTTAACCTTCAGTTCGTCGTTGTATTATCTTACCACCCGGTATATGGTTATATACACCTTGCTCCATAAGCTTAATCTCGATACCAGACATGATGTTGGCAAATACTTGCCATCACTGTCCAGGCAAAGCTGAACGTAACACTTCACGTTTGCAACACTGGTCTGACATACCTAAATTCTTCACTAAATTTGCAGTCATTTGATTGTTGGTGCCTTCCTACTGCTATATTTTCTCAAAAATGCAGTCTGATATTGTTCAAACAAACGTCTTAGCCATTATTAGAAAGGATAAATAGATGTTCCTCCGTTGTGCACACCACTCCTGTTTACTATCGCACAACACACTGACCCAGCAATACGCGACGTCAATCTTTGTCCCGAAGACACCAGGATTACCCTCCTCCTTTCAGAATGCCCCAGGTTTCTTTGATGCAAAGAGCATGGAGAAAATTCCATTAAAATCCTAATACGGTAGGGAAACCATGTTAGCCAGAGTTGGTGCACGCAAGTGGTGGCGTTGGAAAGATCCAGGTCCTCTGAGCATAGTGGTGATGTCAGAGATCGGCACCAGAAATGGGGTTCTGAAGTTTTGGGCACGGGTTCCTTCTATACATCCATTAAACATGAAGTAGTTGTACAAAGGTGGTGGCGTTGGAAAGGTTCGGGTCGTCTGAACACAACGGTAATGCCATAAAGCAGGCCCTGGCCTCGAAGCCCCAGAAACGGGGGCCCGAAATTTTGGGTTTGGATCTCTTCTATTCGGCTATTAAACAAGGTGTTTTTGGACGCAAGTGGTGACGTACTGGGCCATCACCTGCGTCCAAGAATTCCATGTTGAACAGTCAAATAGAAGAACCACTAGTCCAAAATTTCGGAACCCCATTTCTGGAGCCTCAGGGCCAGGGCCCGATTTCTGATATTACTATTGTGCTCAGGGGACCCGGCCCTTCTTAAAGTCATCATCTGTGTCCACCAACTCCACGTCTACCACACTTTTCCTGATAGGAGAACCGGCTCCATGCTCTTTTATAATTATATGCTTTATAACTTGCTGAAGCATTTGCATTTACTTGGTTTTAATCGAATCATCTTGTAGTTTGTAGAATTCTCCCTAAAGGAATCATATGTCTGATCTTCTAGATTTTTAAATGAATATTTACCCAAGTCTTAGTTAACCGTGTTTCTCTTTAGCGAAATAAAGGGGTAAATCACAGAAAATAAAAGCAAAAGTGGGAAAGTTTAAATAGCACTTACCTTCCCACGTGACCCATCCTCTTTCCGTTTGTCTGCCATTTCAAAAAAAAGTTCAAGACAAGAGGAAGAGTTGAAAGACCATCATCAAATGTTCACAGCCATTCTCCAGACCTCATCCAACCCTCTGAAATGGAAAGCAAAATATAACAAAATCTGGAAAACCAATCATTGCCCAACAAGAAGGAAAGACGGTGAAACACATTACACAAAACATCTCTCTTATCTACAAAAGACTGTAGCCAAATATAAGCTAATAGCAATTTGAAGACTGGAACAACAGTATACTATGGTATATACATTTGCAAGGTAATCTGATTAATGGTTTCCACTACGTTGTTTAGGTTTGCCTGAGTTTAAGTAACATTATACCTTTTAAAAACCTACTTGCTTCCCTGTCTACCAGGTTTTAAATTATACGAATATCTTCATTATTTCCGAAGATATAGGGCTATATTTTGTATTCATATTTTGAAAAAATAAGTTGAACCAACCAATGTTTCATGTTAACTTTTTACTTGTAATAGTCCACACTATCACTTTCTAAAATATTCCCCTTCCCTCTTGAACACCTTAACTAGACATGTTATCTTTTACGGACCCTGAAAGTGGTCTGAGCAGGTGTTTTTAGATTTTTTCTTTTTTTAGTGGGTTACAGACAACTGCTTCAAGGTTCATAATGTGTGAAGTCCCTGGCTCGATTCCTGGTCACGTGATTACGATTAGAAATTAGATTTCTGGGCTTTCAACATCTACGACCATGTTAGCCCGTCACATATATGAGGGATGAGGTCCCTCGGCGATCACACTATCCGCGGAAAGGGAAGGAAGGATGCGGTCTGGGACTATTATGTTAGGTACTATCCTGGCATTTGCTTGGTGTGAATGAGGAAAACCCAGAAAAACCCTACTCAGAATGGCTTACCTGAAAAAGCTATTACCACCGGGACTCGAACTCGGGACCGCTCAAACGAAATGCGAGAGCGTTAGTGACTACGCTACGCGGGGCCACCTCTCGTCACGTGAGTTTATGGTGAACAATATTGTATTAGTGGGTTTTCTCAAGGTTTTCCCATTTACGTTTTCCTCCAGAAAACTTCTCATTTCGTGGGGAACATTAATTATTACTACTTTTATTTGTTAATACATGGTTGAAGAGAAACACAATATGGAGAATAACTCCTACTTTGGTGCGCAGAGTTAGTACATAGTGGTCTAGTTTACTAAAGAAAAACGTAAACACATTCTTGTCTTTAACAAGGCTTAAACACGGCCACCTCATCAAGTGAACTATACAGCATTGCGTAATCCCAGCACAGAAGTGTTAAACATTCCCATGTTTTTACTTTGAAACAGGTTACGAAGAACAGAATTTCTATCTGTCATCGCTTCCACACATGGTTTATCTACGTCACGTGTCAGAATGTGGATCTGTGTAATTTCTTACTGTTGAAGTCACGCTCGCCAGTAAAGGTACAAAACAAGCTAGGGGCGTATCGTGGCGTGATTACTAAAGCATTGCAGAACGGACCACACGTTTAGGTATCTCTCTTTGCATAAACTTTAAAAATAAGTAAACTGACTCGTTTCACAGTTGAAAAGAGAACGTATAACACACTTTTTAAAGTAAATGTTTCTGTAAGAAAAACGAAAGAAATAAACGCGATTAAGAGCACAAGCATACATTACTATGCATAGTTTATTTAATTTGTCTCTTTATACAATTTCTGAAGTACATATCGTTAGAGAGTTGCTCTACAGCACAATGACACATACAATTTCCGAAAGACATCTTTTGTTGGTTTCTTTGTTAAAATTTAGCTTCTCCTTTGAGGCTACAGTTTAGGGTGGAATTCGAACTAGCATGATTTCAAGACTCTTCTACCGAGAAATCGTGTACCAAAGGCGTGCGAGCTAGTCACTACACCAGCAGGGAAATCTACCGTAAACAGAATTTGGAACAACGGCCTCCAGACAGAGTTGTCTAAACCTGCAACTCTGGCTCCTGGGTTCAATAACAGGTTAGTGAGCATGAGTACAATCCCATTGGGAACATCGAGCAATACGGTATATGGCTCTAACTCCCATTAGGAACTTCGAGCCCAAGCCTAATAAAGTATATGGGTGCAACCCCCATTAAGAATGAAGACGGTACCTGTTCTTAGAACGCTAAATAAATTTAAAAAGCACTTCCCGTTATTGTTCCTACTCTATGTAGATCAACATTAATATTGAAAGTTATAACGGATTTGCACAATTTTCGGTGTTAGTAGAACCTTAAAGATGGAGATAAAATGTACTCTTGGGACACTTCATCGATTACAGGAAACCGCTTCTCGTTACTTGCAGCGTGAATACCAGAAATTGTTGTTTTCAACACCTTCTAGTGTATTTATCACCTCCATTAACAAATTCGATTCCTAAGTGATTGGCTATTCGAGAGAGCGTTTCGGATACGTTACCCACTGCAGCGAACGCGACTAAGGTGGCAACTTCGTAATTTTACTTTCGCCAGAGCTATAAATCATACTGTGAGTCAGTCAGGGTCTCCAGGTCTTTTTTGCCAGGTTCAGGTCTATAATAGCAGAGTTCCAATACTCTGAACAAAGCACCTTCCAAGCAACTGTTTCTTGATAAAAATCCCCTTGCCTGGCAACACGTCTTTCCTTTTTCCCTCCCTGTCGACATCTTTTAAACAGCAGGCGGTCTATTGTTCTGAAACGCACCAAATACGCTCGAGCCGAAGTTTTCTGCGCGGTTTTATTGCTTTCGCGTTTGCAGCTCATTGTGATTAGCCATCCACATTTAAATACATGGTCAGTATATTCCAAGCGTACGCATGAGCAATAAGAACATGTCGCGAACGCTTTAAATAGCCGCCTTGTAACTTTTGAACCTCTACATCCGAGCCAAAATATATGGTGATCCAACAAGTAGTATATTTTTCCCCTCTCCCGTATAGTTTTTATACAGTTTGACACCCCTACTGAGTGGCAGTGACTCAGTTAGTAGACCGCTGGATTCAAATCTGAACGGACATAGATTTAAATTCCGCGGCAGGCCATTCTAACAAAGTTTATATCAGATTTTTTTTTTCTGCTTCATCGTGTAAGAACCAGGATTCCAGGATAATAATACCTTTAAATGAGTCTCTGGAAGACTCCACGCAATCCTGACTGCCTTCTACTTTAATCTGAACAAGGTGCCTAAAGTCACAAATACAATTAAAATTAGACACAGATAATGAGATAGATTATATTCTAAATTTGAAGTGCAAGAGAGCTATTTACATTGAATCTCACTTTCCAGTTTTTTATTCTTTCATTCGTGTTATGCAAGAAACGGTTGAATAAGTAACTTCTTAACCATGATTATTTAAATCGATCTTTCGACTCTGTATACACTTTAAGCTCCTCACCACTACAGAGCTTCTTTACCGAAAATAAACTTAATTTTAGAAAGGTCATCTTTCAATTATTTTCTGCCTTACCATTGTTCACTTTAAAAAATTGCAAAGTAGGAACAAATGAAATGAAATCTTTCATCTTAAAGTTCTATCATTTATGCTCTTAAGGCATAGGCGGCGCCAGGATTTTGGTACTGTGGGTGCAGGCTGGAAAGAGACAACACATCCTCTCTACGCCAGAACGCTCCAGCTTCCTTGCCAGAACGCTCTACACTATTGAGCCTTAAGATCTCAAAAATACTTCGTAAGTTTTTTTTTAATTATTTTTTAGAAAAACACGGTATGGTAGCAAGTAACTTACGAGAGACTTAAGAAGTCACTCAAATATATCCAATCCAATCATAGGAAACAAATATACAAAATAGAAAGGATTATTGGAAGAAATCTGAAAATCGAAATTAATGTGGGTGCAGTCGCACCCACTGTGGTGCCTTATGGTTAAGGGAGACGGATGATTTAGGTAGATGGATGATGATCGAGGAATTGGTGGGAGGAAACGGGAGTTTCTCGAGAAAATCCATGGACACGGCGTTGTACACACAAACTTACTTGGTCAGGGATAAAACCAGACACTACAAGTACCAGAGGTAATGTGACCTCCTAGAAGGTAGATTCATATACGAAACTATATTAGATTTCATTAACTCGACGGTAGAATTGTGTTTTAAACACGCGAGTAGCTATCGATGCTCTTGGGAGTTTTTGCCAAACCAAAAATACCTAATTTGGGGGAGGGGAGGATATAGAACTAAAAAAAAAAAAACCTTCAAAATTTGAATTGAAATTATAACCCTTATTTTGATAATTACTTTTTTCGAACGTGCTTTCCATTATACCCTTAGTTTCAGAATTGACTCAAAACATGCATTTATCCAGAGATCTCAAGAACGTAATACCGTTAGAAAGAATATGTTTCAGAATCGTGCAATACATTTTATCCGCACTCGAGTAGAATTTATACATAAAACAGACTCGACACCGAAAAAATACATTTATAATGCGCAAACTTCAGGAGCAAGATCTGTTGGTTGATTCGAGTTCAACGCACTTTCTCAGCATCAGAAGTAAATACGCAACGCCATGTATTGTTTAAAGTAAAATCTGAAACATTACTTGCATTTCCATCTAGCACCCCCTCCAAGAAGGGAGCCCAGGACCACTAGAGTTATCTAGGGAGAGGCATTGCTGAGTAATGACATTACGCGGATCTTCGAAAATGACATGCTAATTATATCTACATCTTTTTGTACAGTTGCACTTTACCCCTGTTGGTACAGGCGAAGTTCTAGTGTGCCATAATTTTTTTCCCCACAAATTTAGTTCTCTAAAGACTTGGAAACTCTTACTGCATTAGCGAATATTCATTTACAAATCACATAAGTAAAATCGAGAGGGTCCATCACCTGACTGAGTATCTATTACGTACGAACCTGTACATTATAATGGAAAAATGAAATATTTCAGTTTTACGTTCCACGGTTACGCCGTGTAGGCTAAAGGGGACCGTGATTATGTGAGTGAATGAAACGGAACAATGAAGAAAGCAAAAGGAAAAGGGGAGAACATAGAAAACCTACGGACACGATGATTGTTCATTATAACGACCACTTAGCACGAACTGGGGTCGAACCAGTTACCCTACACACAAGAGAAGAACAACCTACCTCTAAACCACAGCAGTCCCACAAGTGTTAAGAGGCCTCATACCGGCGAAATTAAAAAAAACCGCTAATTTTACAGTAATTATTTAGTATCTTCAAATAGATAAAAGATAATTGAAATGTGGAACAAGAGCGCCCTAGACAATATTATTTTGCATGAGGTACCGTTATCATGAGTCACCTAATGGCTTTCCGTTTTCAGCCGTTTAGAAATGCGAAAATAAATGCCCATTTTCAAAATGGTTCGAAATCGAAAGCAGATAAGTAAGAAGTGATAACGGTATTCCATGTAAAATGATATTGTCTTGGGCGCTCTAGTTCCACATTTCGATCCTTTCATCTATCCACATTTCGATTATCTTTTATTTATTTGAACATATCACATAATTACTATAAAGTTAGCTGTATTTTAATTTCGCCTGGATAAGGCCTCTTAATGAAATTATCTGCGAATTCGTATTATGCACATACTTATTTTAGAACGAAACATCTAAAACTTTAGACAGCGCCAATCTCAGCGTCTTGAGCGCCGTAACCCTGTATGTTATTTGTCTACATCCAGCAATACCGCTCGTTCTAGTTCCTGTAACTCTCGTTGGGATACGAAACAAATCCCTCGTACAAATATACCCACTCAAAATGGGAAGTCATTAACAGAACATGTGCTACGTACATAAAGGCAGCTGGTTTAAACCAGCCAACCCTGCACATAATCGTGAAGTTTATATTAGCTTTATTAGTAGTTTATATTATTTATATTAGTTTATTTATACGTTAAAGTCACTTTGGAACACAAATGTGCAAGCAATAAAATCATATCGGGATAATACTTATAACGTCCTTAATAAGCACAAATACATAAACCGACACGTGAGGTAGGTAATTTTTGTGGCACGTTTACCCACCATCGCTGACCCGCCTGCTTCTCACGGACACACTCGCGCTACCGTTCGAGACACCTTGCTGTGTTCCTGCCTGGACTTGGTTAGATAGCATTCGTGCTTCTCGTGGCCACTTAGCATAACTTGCACAATAGCACTTTTGCACAATAGCCCTTATCATGTGTACACTGAAGCTATTCTAAAGTGAACCTGCACCGTGGAATGAAAGTTCGCATCTAAACATGATTGATTAAGATACAAGGAGTAGATTTACTGAAAAGGAAGTATATATTCAATGAATTTATGTATGGATTCGTACAATAAATCTGCACCAAATGCGCAGACAACAAAGAGGGAAACATGTAAAACTGTAATGAGCAGTATGAAGTAACGAAGGTAGGTAATTTTGAGCACTATCCGACGGTTAATAGCTTAAGAAAGATTGGTATCCTCCCCCAAATCACTTGGTAGTGATTCTGGCTAACTTAGTAGTGATTAAGGTTCGACTTATAATTGTGATGAGTATAAATAGGTAAGGTTATAGAATACAGGTCCCCTAGTATACGTTAGTAGCTACGTCGGCTCCTTTCTCTAACACAGTTTAATATTTAATTCACATAGTAGCTATTGCCGAGCGAGCAATAAATGAAGGGATTAGAACAACCGCAGGGCACGTTGTTTTGTGTCTTTATTACAGCTGAATGGGAAGGGGACCTGTGTTCTAGAACCTTGCCGTATAAACATAGTGCGTATGTATGACAAAAGCTACAGGGCATAAAACACAAACCAGCATGTGCTAGGTAGCCACTAAAAAAGACGAATGCTATCTGAGTTTGGGCAGGAGGCTGCAGGGAGGCCCGAGCGGTAGTGAGGAGTAAGTCCGTAGGGTGCAGGCGCGTCAGCGACGATGGGCATGTACATAAACGAGGTAGTCTATAATGGCTCACTACATGTCACAGTACCGGCTCCTGAGCCGTCGATGGATTTGGCGGAGATAACAAATGCACTCCGAAAGATTAGTTTTATTGACGTTCTTTTGTTATCATGAATTTATTTCACCGTAAAATCTTCAATTTGTGCTAACCTATTCTTAATCAGCATTACTTGAGAAGGTTCTAGAATGCTACCCCGCATACATAGGTGAAGGTCGGTTTGCAGCCAGGTTGGTTCCTTTCTTGATCAAAGCCTAATACTCAATTCACACTGTAATGCCGAGCGAGTGATAGCGAAGGCATGTTAGTGGGCAGTGATCATTTATTACAACTCAATGAATGCGGGCCAGTGTTACAGATCCCTGCCCATCATCTCCAAGTTGGAACCTGAAACTGTTTGCGTTACTTATTTACTTATTTCAAAAGTACTATTTGTGGTGTGTAAATCAATATTGTATTACGCATAACACCCTCCTATACCTGTCGCAATTAAATTACAAGTGTCCATAAAATTAAGGTACAATACTACTTAAAAATGAAAGGGGGAGGGGACATAACGACTATCCAAGCTAACAACGATTAAAATAATATTTATTCCATTAAATTGAGAATTGATCTTTTTTCTGAGCTGCCTCCATGCAGATCGTACATTTGCGTTACAGTTTCCCTTCCGTAACTAATTTACAAGAGAAAACGTCTCACCTCTCAACTCCAGACGCTGGAGAAACGAAAATAGTTTTTTGTAAACATTCCTTTCTTGTTTATATTCTTATACACACTTCTAGCGCCAGACAGTTACGTAAACTAACTACCTGACAACTGATAAATTCCATAATAATCCACTTTCAGCACATATCATTCATAAATTTCACTCGACAAGTCGTCTTGTATATTACTTTAGTTCCATTGGCGTAATTTCAAATTCAATCACGGCAACCAACACCTGACAATTATGACAGGTTAGAACACATCACACTAGTACGTGTCAACGCGTTATTCCGTGTAAAACTTAGCTATTTTAAGGTTACAAGAGCTTTAGCTTACTTACTTGCTTCTTCCAAGGGCTAAATATCCATTGTCTTCTAAAGATCTGTAGAAACTTTGATATGTTTAACTGACAAACATTTCCACTACCTTTTGACACTAAAATACCACTACTTTACGCTGTCGAACATGGCGGAAAACAAAAACGAAACTACCCCGCGAAGATCCAGACTCAGCACTGCTGTAATTTCATTATTCTACAACTCTCTCCTTCTATTGACTGCAATGGATCTCCACGACATCTGTCGGCCAAGTGCTGAACTATTTTGTTGCTCAATCGTTCGAAAGAGATTGGTCAATTTCTCTAGACAGAATTCACCATAATATGGCATGGGCATACTCACCGGAGCAGTCGGATTTCCATCGGGTCCGAACCCCATTCCCCCCCCCCCAAAAAAAATTTCATAACTCGACATACGTTTCTATAGTTTCTTAATAAAATTATGCTTGTTTAGCAGAGAAATACTTCATATCTACTACACATTTGACCTTATTCATCACCTATAAGCCCTACTATCCCTTTTCTGATAAAAAAAAAAAAAAAACCTAATTTTATCATTCTTCATGAGAATACATGTATCCAAGGGCACCCATGTTGTGGTTTCCAGGGGAAGCAAGAAGCGACGTTTCAAAAATACTTTCAAATTCTGCTGTAACTATTGTAAATGTTCTATTAAATTTTTGATATTCTGAAGTACAATTTCCTCTAGGGGGACGAGCACCCCACCTTTCCCCCCCTGATGGGCGCCCTTGCATGTACAAGTGCTAAAAGCTTACTTATTGTTTTATGTTGTTGTAGAATAACATCCGTTGATACTATGTAACCACAGTGTTTTCTACTATAATTATTTAACCCCTCCGAAACCTTGGGATTCCCCCCAACAAAAATTTTTGGGTGTGCACCGGATAATTGGAAACACTTGATTCAATCATCACAAGAGAAGAAAATACACATGGAAATCCTCAACAGGCGGCCGGGGATATCAAAAATTATTTTTGATTAGTGTCGCAAAAAGTGAAAATCCGGGACTCTACTAAATTACGAGAATCTTCGAAATGCTTAAAATGAAAAGAAGTGTAGAATACTAATTTACTTTCTTCCATTAGATAGAGTTGTTCAACTATTACTTAATCTCATTTTTTAGTCATTTTAGTAGAAGACCTTCTCCTCCTTAGTTAAGCAAACGTAAGTAGATGATTTACCTCCTTCCCCTGGTAATATATATATATATATATATATATATATATATATATATATATATATATATATATATATATATATATATATATATATATATATATATATATATATTAATTATATTAATTTCTCATGATCTGTTATGTTTTCTGGCTTTCAGAATCTGTTTTAGCTAATTCACGGTATGATGTTTTCTTTTATATGTTTTCTCTGATCATTTTTTTTTTTTTTAAAAAGAACAGTTAATTCATTGGCAATACGTTCTAGCAGTGTTTGTTATTTTCAAAGAACTTCTTTCGTTGAATTTTTACTTTATACTCAGAAGTTGAAGAGAATAATTATATACCTAATCCTATGAAAAAAGCAAACTATACATCTTCGCTGAAATCCGGGACATTTAAGCATCTCGAGAAATATTTTTGGGGCGCCGGGACGCAGATCTCGATTCCGTGACGGGCCCGGATTTTCCAGGACGAATGGCAACCCTATCCCCAATGTACAGTGAGTGTAAAAAGTATTCATACAGGCAATATTTTTGTAAAAAATGTGATTTTCTCCTGCTTCCTTGATATGTAGATCCAACTCACTGGGCAATTTAAAAAAAAGTGTTCCGGAAAGGAAGACTTGGGGAAAGTATAAACAACAAATGCTATTTTGACCTTGGTTTACAGAGAGAAAAATGGAAAAGTTTGAAAATTCATTTGCAAAAAGTATTCATACAGTACCACAACTCTCACAGGAATACCTCACTATCCGTGTACAGAAAAACGAATGACAGGCCTGTAAAGGCACTCTAGTTTGTTCTACATTCCACTAGAGTGCATTTAAGTTCACAACATTATCGCGGAGTTTGGAAGTGCGGCAGTATGGGGCATAAAAGTCGTGAAACTACAGAAGAGGAACAAAGAATTATGTAATTCGTCTGCATAACCAGTATAAGTCACTTTTTTTGTAATCGCAAACATTGTTCGTAGGCCTAGAGGGACTATTCAAAGTATTATTGATTGAGTGGGACAAAGAAAAACGCTGAAAAATGCACATAGAAAGGTCGTCCAGTGAAATTAAATACGCTTTGTCAGTCATTGATAGTTCGAAAAATAAAAAAGCATCCGCGTCTGAGTGTGCCAGAGCTTGCAAGTGAGCTTTAAAATGAACTTAAAAGCATGTCTCACATTCTACGATTCGCAATTACTTGAGAAAGCATGGCTTTCATGGTCGGGTAGCCCGAAGACAATATTTTGTGAGTGAAGTCAATAGGAAGAAAAGGTTAACATTTGCCAAAGCACACCGGAATACACCACAAGAATTCTGGAACTGTGTGATATTTACTGATGAAAGCAAATTCAACATTTTCCCATCGGATGGACGAACCATGGTGTGGAGGCAAAAGAATACAGAGTTTCGAAAACAAAACCTGAAATCTACAGTGAAATGGTGGTGGTTCTATCAGGGTTTGGGGGTGTATAAGTGCATCTGTTGTAGGGTCCTTGCACTTTATAGATGGTACAATGAACCATTATCAGTACATTGATATTTTAAAATCGAATCTCTATTTATCTGCTGAACAAATGGGCATTACACAAAACGTCATATTCATGCAGGACAAGATCCAAAGCATTCCGCTTTAAACACACGCCTTTGGATCTCGTACAATACGCCAAAGTACATGCCCACACCTTCCCGATCCCCCGACATTAATCCAATTGAGCATCTATGGGACTAGGCCTACGTTGACAAACAGATTAGAAAACGACCGATTTCAAATAAACAAGACTTGCAAAATGCTCTGCAGGAGGAATGGCAGAAAATTCTCTCATCAAAGACCAACGCTTTGGTAACGTCAATGCCAAGGCGTATTAAAGCTATCATAGCAGCAAAAGGATATCCTACGAAGTACTAAAGTGGCTCAATCTGACGAAAACAAAGACACTAAATGAAATGTATGAATACTTTTTGTGGATTGATATTTCTTTCTTTTCACTAGCTTTTTGAATTTCCTGCACGAATAGTAGATTCTTTGTTTCATACAGTCCTAATTTGTTTCATATCAGTGTATTTTTGAGTTATGTTTCCTACACTTGAAGAAATAAAAATACAATTTTTGAGTTCAAGTGGTGTTTGTTCACCGTGATAAGTTACATGTTACCATTTTCCGAAATGTATGAATACTTTTTACATTCACTATGTATCCGTCTTTTTCCGGTCCCTGAGTAGTGAAAGGTTGAAAAACACTGTAATAAACTACGTTAAGATTTAGGACGAGTATTGGACTAGATTGAATACGCGAATAACTTTCCCGGAGCTGACATTTTCTCTTATCGTAACCATGTACTGGCCAAAATGGATATTCAATTGAAAAATGTAGCCAGAAGAAAAATAAGCAACATGAAGTTAAATAGGCTTACAGAAAATCGAAAAATGAAAAAGTAAGAAATCTTTTCTTATAAAATTTCGAAGAAAAATAATCAAACGAAGAAAAGATAAATACAGGTAGTAACAGGGGGGTGAAAGTGAATTAAACATACAGAAGAAGTAGCACGTTACCATAGGACAATACGGATCCAGAAGGAGGCGTCACCCTCAACGAATATACGTATAACTCTTATTGTGTTATTGCAACGAATTGATACAAAAGTTTATTTAGTCAAATGTACTCTCAATTTAATTTTTACTACGATTTACCTAATACCCCCAAGTGTTACAGTGGGTGGGATGGCTCCCTCCGAACTACCCATCCTTTTGATCATGCATGAAGAGATATAAACTTTTCGTGGCCCAATTGTGGATGTATAGAGGGGCTCGCGGCCCCCTAAATTGGAAAATAAAGCTCTTTCTGTGTTATTTCCGCGGACAATTTAAGATTTTTTGTCAATTTATTTTATCAATAGTCCGGTAATAGACTAGTGTAAACTAGGTAATATTCCCAAGTATCACAGCGGGTAATATTTTGCGCCCTGTCCAAACTTACTATCATTTTCCACAGGAATAAGGACAAATAAACCTTCTGTTCCCTAGTGACGGATCCAGAAGTTGTCACGCACCTCCTCAAGAAAAAATGTAACTCTTTTTGTGTTATTTCAATGAGTTGGGGTGACTAAAGTATTATTGTATCAACTTATTAGACCAATTATCTACTCTTAGTCTATTGTTAGTGTTAGTCTATTGCTAATATCCTCAACTGTTAGAGCGGGTAATATTTTTTGTCTCCTCCTTCTACGAAACCACGTATGTTTCCATTATTTTTATAACCACCTGTATATCCCATACTTAATTGGGCAATTAGTGTGTCCAGAGGTGTACTGACTCCATGAAAAGGGTGGTGATACAGGTATTAGGAGGGAATCTTAAGAAGGGGGTAGAATAGATATTGAGAGGGTGCCATATCAATTGGTCAGAGATGCGGTATTATATCACTGATATCTGTTACTATAAGTAAGGACTGAAAGACTGTGGTAAGGAATGGTATTTGCTCACAGTGTCCCCAAAGTGCTGTTGATGTTGAACACGGGACTGGACAACGAATCGTTCCCTAATTGGTCTTACGAAAACATTCAGGATACTCTGGGTATACATAACCGTGAGATATAGGCCAGATATATATATATATATATATATATATATATATATATATATATATATATATATATATATAGTGGATAGATATTGACCGTAGCAGGCCAATCTGCTCCCTCAATGCCCTTTTGGATTATTTTGATTCTTCATTTTTTTTTTTTTTTTCAAAAAAGAAATTAATCACAAGGATATATCGCACACCCCGATGGCAGAACTTTCTTTGTCTTTCTGCGATTAGCTTTCGTAAATAAAAATTTTCTGCAGGATTTCTTAAAAACTTTTCTACAGGAATTCTGCAAAACAAACACTTGTGATTGTTAAAAATACGTTTTACGCGACGTAAAAAAAACAGTTCAAACTATATTTATGCGAGTCATCCGTACATTTAAGACATCTACACATAGCAGGCATGTTTTTACACTTTTCTGTTGGCTATATATATTCCTCTGGCAATTTTTCTGCACAGGCGCGGCAAATTTTCTGCGATCACATCGCAGATCGCGGCATGTTCTGCTATGGGGTCGCGCACGATCGATGAAACTAATCCGATTTTGACCAAAATTGGGATGGTCAGAACATCACATGTTTAATGGTTCCTGTATTATTGGCTATCAAACTTGGAGTTACACTTAGTGAAAAGATGTCATATATCACATATGCTACCGATGATAGTATTTCGATGTTGATCTAATTTGGCATGGTAGTAGCTTAGTACGTATCACGTGTATTAAATATTATAGTATGCAGATTATTAGTTCCCGAATTACTCGCCGATAAATTTGAGTTTGGACTTAGTGAAATCTACAAATTTTAACCTGGGTCAATTATTTTTTCCTATTTCATATTAATGAGTCTCAATGCCTTAGAGTTCTCAACAAAATATTCCAAATAACTTTATGCAGACGGTGTAAACTTATATACAAAAGTAAGATATTTTACAGATACGATAGAACTACAAGAATATCTTCATTTAGTATATAAATGGAGTGTAGAAAATAACTTTAAACTCAATATTAAAGAAGAATTTTTAGGAATGATCAAAAAATGGATCAAAAGATTGCGATCTTGGTCAAGAATTTTAGGAACGATCAAACAAAAAATGAATCAAAAGATTGCAATCAGGGACCAATAATTAGGTAGTTTTTGAATCAGGGGTCCCAAAATTTTTGAACGGCCCCTAAATTCAGTTTTCGTTTTTTTTTTTTTTTTTTTTTTTTTTTTTTTTTTTTTTTTTTTTTTTTTTTTTTTTTTTTTTTAGAATAAGCACACCATACTGAGTTAAGTGGTAGTTTGAGTTCGGCTGCACTATATGTAGCTCTCCAGATAACTTATAATGCCTACAAGAAAATTTTTGATTGAAATATAATGGATCTTTTGATGCATTTTTGGATAAGGGCTATAACATTTTTAAACGGACCTTAATCCAGTTTCCGTTTTTTTTTTTTTTTTTTTTTTTAACGGAATAAGCACATCATACTGAGGTAAGTGATAATTTGGGTTTGGTTATACTATATGTAGTTCTCCAGATATAAAGCCTATATTTGAAAATTCTAGCCTGAAATATATTGGACCTTTTGATTAAAAAATGTGCACTTATGATTATGTCAAGAGTGAAAAAATTATTAATAATTATTAATAGGCCTATATCCTTAATGGTAAAAAAATGGAAGAAATTACCACAGGTAAAGTTTTAGGGGTAAAAATTACATGTAATTTATCATTTGATAACCACTTTACTAAAGTGGTTCTTAACACCTATAGGCTGCTTGGTTTTATCATACGGAACAACACAAATTTAAATGATGCTGTACCTATTTCTATGTTGTATACTAGCTTGGTTCGGACCAAAATAGAATAAAAATGCGTTGTTTGGCTTCCATATTATAAATCCCATCAGAAGAAAACACAAAACAGAAAGTATTCAAAAGCACTGGCTCAAATCCAGGGGGGATGAGGGGACATGTCCCCCAATGTTGGAACTGGGGGACTGTCCCCCAATAATGCGATTTGAAATGTGTTTTTTGGGGAGAAATGTGATGATTTGTGCCCGACTGTCAGAAAGGAAAGTGAGTAGAAAATCGATGTCCCTTGCTATATAATATACAACAGGTTCACCACAGAAATCAGATTCATCCATCGTAGTATGAGTATCATCTTCCGCCCCCCCCAAAAAAAAATTAGCCTCAAATCTGCCCGCCTCCCAATGTTTAAGGCATATATAAAACTAGGCTACATGAGCTGACATAAATTATTGAGCACTTCCTGTAGGGCTACAATAATTAAATTTGGCATGATTGTAGCTTTCCGGAACTAAACCACAGGAAAATTGTCAAAAGTGAATATTTTTAATTTTTAAGGGGTCTAAAGTGGGATGAAAAATTTCCCCATGTTATTTAAATGGGCTTTTTTTTTTTTTTTTACTTATAATCTCATGTTTTAGGTACTTGGAATTGGAATAAAAACTTGAAATTCAGTATGCTTGTACATTTTTGTTAGCGTTACCTAAGTGAATCATTGGAAATAAAAATTTCCAACCTTAGAGTGGTTTTATGGAGAACTGAAAAATCTTTCCCATGTTATTTATATGGGACGTCTTCTACACCCCAAGATGTTTAGGCACTTCCGGCAGGATTAGAATGATGAAATTTGGCATGATTGTAGCTTTCCAGGACTAACCGACAGAAAAATTGCCAAAAGTGAATATTTTTAATTTTTAAGGTGTCTAAAGGGAGATGAAGGAATTCCCATGCTGTTTAAATGAACGTTTTCTTGGGATACAGAATCTTATCTTTTAGATAGTTGAAATAGGAAAAGAAGCGATAGAATTGTGGGTTCAAGAGATGCGAGGGCGTAGGCTGAGCAAAGACAGTGTGGGGAGAGAAGCCCCCGGATGGGCAGATTCAGGAAATATGAAGAGCAAATTCACGAAATTCACTATTGATGCAAAGGCCGATAGATAAGAAATGCGAGGGCGTAGCTGCGAGCAAACTCGGGGGTCTGGGGTATTTATATAAAACTTTCATGAACTGACATAAAATAAACGGGTACTTCCGGTTGACGTGAAAAGTTGAAATTTGGCATAATTGTAGCTTTCCAGGACTAACCCACAGGAAAATTACCAAAAGTGAGTATTTGTAACTTTTAGGGGTCTAAAGAGGAATGAAGAAATTCCCCATGTTATTTAAATGGGGATTGTTTTGGAAATATAATTTCATGTTTTAGATAGTTAGAATTGGAATAAAAACTTGAAATTATGTTTGTACGTTTGCAATATGAGTATTTAACAAAGTCACTAAAAATAAAAATTTCCAACTTTACAGTTTTTTTTTTATAAGGAACTGAAAAATCTTCCCTATGTTATTTATATGGGACATCTCTTACACCCCAAAATTATTGGCCACTTCCTGTAGGGCTGCTATGATTAAATTTGGCATGATTGTAGCTTTTCGGAACTAACTGACAGAAAAATTGCCAAAAGTGAATATTTTTAATTTTTAGCGGGGGGATGAAGAAATTCTCCATGATATTTTAATCGTTTTTTTTTTTTTTTTTTTTTTACTTATAATCTCATATTTTAGGTACTTGGAATTGGAATAAAAACTTGAAATTCGGTGCTTTTATGGGGAACTGAAAAATCTCCCCCATGTTATTTATAGATACATCTTCTACACCCCAAAATGTTTAGGCTCTTCCGGCAGAATCAGAACGATGATATTTGACATAGGAAAATTGTCAAAAATGAATGTTTTTAATTTCTAAGGGATCTAAATGGGAGATTAAGAAAATCCCATATTACTTAAATGGGCGTTTCCTTGAATACAAAATCTTATCTTTTAGATAGTTGAAATAGAAAAAGAAACTTGAAAATTCGGCTGAATTGGGGATTTAAGAGGTGCGAAGCCGTAGGCCGAGCAAGCGCGGGGATCTGAGTGCAGAGCCTCCAGCTAGCCAAAGACTAGTATCGTATAAGACTCTTCTAGATAAATTTAACTATGTTGGTTTGTGTAACCTGATGTGAATTTCTTCAACAATTATTTATTTATAAAATTATGAATTCTCATGTTGACAATAGTCATTTCTTACAAGATCTGGCTATTTACGAAACCGACAGATGTTGACCGAAATGAATAAAGACTCTCCATTAACTATAATGCGCAGTAGGTTTAATAGCATATCAATAGTAAATACCTCCTAATATAGAGGATTTAGCATTACCTCTATCTGTGTACACAAAGAAGTTAAAAATATATTAAGTTAAAATATGAATATATGTATTTGTATAAAATGTGTAAAGTGATTAGTTGACTTTTAATGCTTTATTTAATTGTAATACGATTAACATTTAATGCTTTTATGTTCTTACAAACGTCGTCATTATGGTAGTTGTCAGATATCTATTTTTGTCACTATGTTTATATTCACTATCACTTATAATAATGTAATGAATAAACCAGGGATGCAAATAACCACTCACCTGCTCGCCTGGTGGCTCATCGGTGGGGGCGAGTATTTAATACCATACCGAAGGTAAGTAAATGATTTCTAGTGTGAGATGTGGGCCAGTAGGTTTTTTTCTTGGGTTGGTAAAATTTTGTTGTTTATTTGCATCCCTGGTATAAACTTTCTATATTATATACTTTCTATAATTGGGAATTCTAATCTCCATTCAAGGATAATAAACAAATAAATATGAAACTTGGAGTTGAGTTGAGTTGATTTTAGTTTAGCGTCCCTTTCAGCAGCGAGGCTATATGAGACGTGGACCTACTGATTAACGTGGAATCCGAACCACATGAGATCCCACCGGGAATCGACCCCGGGTCTCCCACGCCAAAGACGCGTAGGCTATCCGCATAGCCACAAGGGAGCTCATATGAAACTTGGAGTTTTACTTGTTGAAATAATATTATATATCAAATACTATTAAGGAAGCTTATCTGATCTTCACTAAACTTAACACGGTGACAGATCTCAACGAGGTAAGGTAAGAATGGTTATAAATTATTATGATACTTGGATCTTTGATTCCCCAGTGATAGGTAATCACAGTTGGGTTTACATTTACCGAAATAAAAAAAAAAAACTAAACCGCTATCGATAAAACCCGTCCGAACTTGAACAAACTTAACAGGTTGGTAGACGTTTACAAGCTTTGTATTAAAGGTTTGAACGGGCCGTAATTTTTACCCTGAGCCCGACCCGGCCCGTGGATTTACAATGTGAGGCCCTAGTCGAGTCCGAAATATGTTTTTAGCGTTTTCCTGAGCTCGTGTAATAATCAAATAAGTCCGAAAAACGCCCGAATTACAGAAAGTTAATAATTAACTCAAAATTGTATCCTTATTTACAGTAATTAGAGGTTTAATTTTTCACTTGTGCTTTAAAAGTTTTCCAGGAAAAACGGTCGTTGTATAGTATATTTACGAAGTTAGGCCCGAGAAATATGGTTGTATATTTAAAAATTTACGGCCCGAGACCGGCCCGGGCCCGTGATGACCTCTGCTTTGTATACATTTGAGCGTCGCAAGAAATATTATGGTATATGTATGTTTAGTTTTTTAAGTTATATATAATTAAAATTGGGTTTGAACTCAACGAAATCAAGGAATTTTACTAAAACGCGATTGATAACACTCACGCGATCTTGACCCCAAAAATGAGATCTTTACAAGCTTATGTATAGCATATCAGGATAAGATAACAGGCCCGTATCCACAGGGAAGGCTTGCTAACGAACTATAATATGGTGATGAACTATAAGATGGTTGGATCGGCCTCCCCTTATCTTCTACCTGCCCCTCCCCTACATTTTTGGGCTGGCTACTGGCCTGTAGCATACAATAAATGAAACTCATCTGCTCTTGACTAACCTTGGTATGATGATAGACCTCGATGAGGTCAGTAAGTATATGAATATTATGTGATGTAAACCATTGGTTCCCGAGTTACTAGCCGTCAAAATGATTTCACTGAAACTCAATTGGTGGAACTCGTCCAATTCTGATCACATCCTTTTTTATTTTTTCTCTTCTCTCTTTTCGATTTAATCCTCTTTAGTTGGGGGCGAAGCATTTCTTCTGCACCACGTTACCATATATATTTAACGTGACCATTTTTCCTTTCTTAAAATTATTTTTACTATTTATTTATTTACAAAGTATTTGGTACCCTATAATTACAGAAACTTCAAATCTGAATGGCCAATAACCCAGCAAAAATACACTACATAATAGTTCATATGTCCACAAAGTTAATTGAAGTCTAGTATTTTTCAGATATGGTCAAGTGGGGACCTCTGGTTCTACTGTTATTACCAATCAAAGTGGGATTTCTATGTAGTCTAATTTTCACAATATATATATATATATATATATATATATATATATATATATATATATATATATATATATATATATATATATATATATATATATATATATATATATATTTAATGGAATCCATCCGCTCTTAATCAAATTTGGCATGGATGGTAGATATTTAAGAGCTTAGTATGTAAATAAAATATGTTAGTCAGATCTTTGGCTTTTGAGTATTTGCTATCAAAGTTGGAAGTATGAAATTATTTGAGAACAAACTTCAGATTTGATGGCTAATAGCATGGGAACCAAAGGCTTACATACCGTAATGTATCATATTCATAATAAACTTGTTAAGGTCTACCGACTTTTTAAATGTGGTCAAATGAAGGCCTTTGGTTCTCGAGTTACTTCCCATCAAATTTCGTGCTTAGACTAATCAAACCTGTTAAGGGAAGTAAAGGTGTTTCAATATCTTTTTAATGGTTTTGAGCGTTTAAGAAAAGAAAGCCTGCTTTTGAATTATAAAATTAGATTCCTAAGTTTAACTTGAAGAGAAAGGTTTATTAACAGCTAACAGATATTTATTTTACAAAGATTTAACAAGTTGTATAACGGTTTAAAATATCCCCTCACGGGATACTAATTTTGCTATTCTATCCACAGCTCGAACGAATACCATGTGGTAAAGATACAAATTGGAAAACAACTTACAATGCTAACGCAACTTCCAGTCCTATCTTCCCTTCTTCCTCCAGGAGGGCTACTCCTGTAATATGTTTAGACGTTTGGCAAGATGTTTTACGTTGATGATTAAATGAATGAATGATCCCTGATACTTCCAGCCACCTTATTTATTTCAAAAGTTTATCTTAAGTTACATCTTTAGTTTTAAATTTTATTTTAATAGTTAATTACCAAAGATTTGGTGTTAGCATGCGGCGTCATGATTTGTCTCATTAGTTGTGGTTTTGTTCACTTTCGTTCTGGGTTACAATTTAGTGTTTTCTTTAAGTATAGTCTTCAGGGTGTGAACTCATTTTAATTGGCAAAATCGTCTACTATCAGATTTTTTTTCACTTTAACAACAAACTTTTTTTTTTTGTTTTTCTTTTTTTCTTGGGGGTTTATGACAAGTGGAATGTATATCTACAACTAGCAGCGTTCACCCCGCTTCGCTGCGGTCACCCCGGAACGCAATAAACTTTGTTACTTAGATAATTTTTACTTTTTCGCTTTCAAGTGATATGATAAAAACCATAGAAGATTGCAGTAAATCTTAACATTATATCGCCTGTCATTTATGTTAACCCGCCCCGCTTCGCTGCGGTCATCCCGGTGCTGGCATATTGTAAAAGTGTCTGTAAAAATAAGCAAATCAATTAAAAAATTTTAAACAGAAGATTCAAGCTATTTTCCGCTGTATATCGCCTGTCATTTATGTTAACCCGCCGAGTGACACGGTCATGCGGGTTGCATATAAATACGTTTATTTTTACCTATGATGAACTAACAAAGGATTTGTGGACACCTGAATGGTCAATTATCTCAAGACACTGGTAATTAAAAATTAAAGTGATATGATAAAAACCATCTAGGGTCCAAATCCTAATAACCCCCCAAAAATGAAAGAAATTGGTTCAGCCGTATTAGCGTGATGAGCGGACAAAGAATTGTACGTTCTCTTTTATATATATAGATAGAGATTTTATAACCGATTCACGGTTACATGATATTTAGTCGAATGTACAATGCATATCAACAAGCATTTATTCGTTCGAAAAACATTTCAAATCTTATGTGAGAAACGCATAAGTTAAAACATTCTGAAATCATTAATTTTCTTGTTTCTTATTTTTTTTGTAACAAGTAATGTAATTTTTATTTAAGAGACTAGTGAGATGTGTTCGAGATGTTTTGTCGCCGTTAAACTATTGATAAGATGCAAAACGTGCATGCAAACAATAACATTTTGCGAATCCCAAGGCGTAACTGGGCAGAAAGCCAAACGAAAGATAACATATTCCGATTTGCCAATTTATTATTGTTTTTCGAACTCTTTTTTATGTCTCGTTAACCTAAAATATTTATCAACTCCTTATATTTTTTATTGTAGTTAGTGCTATACAGCTATAACTTTTACTATTAAAAATAACTACTTCCAAACTAAGGTACTCTTTATTTACGGACACGGGTAAATGCACACAAACTTCAAAAGTACTTTACTAATTTTTATCCCCATGCTACTAAATAATATTCTTCAAGTACTTCTAACAAGCCCACTTGCATACTCCAACTTCATTCTTGCTCCCACGAACTCTTTGACTCATGCCAAAGCCGGCTATCCTCGTGCCCATCACAGTGTATTGACAGTAGTCTCACACTCTTCATAGACTATTTGCTATACCACATTCTCCACAGATTATTCACTATTTAATTCTTCCACATTCTTCACAAATTATTCATTATAGCTGTATAGCAGTTAGCTGGAAATATTTATAGGATATGGTGAACAGGACCAGATTTAGCATTTTGGCGCCCCTAGGCCCAATAATTTTTTCCGCCCCCTAGTCTGGTTAAAGTTACTTTCCTAAAAACCTTTATTAAAAAATTATATCAGGTCTATATGTTAATTGCTTAAACACCACTCCACGATGCAATTTTCTCATTGCAAGTTTTTTGAGGAATTTACTTGGTTCTGGGCTTAACAAAATACCGTTAATGTATTAACAAAAGATTGGTGAATAACTTTGGTTTTGTTCAATTTAGCCATTTGGGTAAATAAATAAATAAAAAAAACTCTGTAATACATTATAAATAGGGATGGTATCGAGACGAGACGAGACGAGACTTTGTACAGTCTCGGTCTCGTCTCGGTTGATAAATAACGGTCTCGGTCTCGGTCTCGTCTCGAGTAAAAAATCACCGTCTCGGTCTCGGTCTCGTCTCGCTCAACAGATGCTTGTCTCGATCTCGGTCTCGGTCTCGAGTACCAAATCTCGGTCTCGTCTCGAAAGTCTCGAAATAAATAGTGTGAAATTAAAATAGTGAAAGTATTATTCTCGTACAGTCTGTCGTTTCCGCTTATTTTTTCCTTTCATTTTGACTTAGAGGTATGGTGTACCTCTTCATAGCTAATTTGCTAGTGCTAATACTTTCCATGCGCGTATTCCAGGTTCAATGATCAGTGGGTATATCACCCTAAAACCCTAATAGAACCCATATTTCACTTTCAGCAATAGACTTTGTCTCATATAGCCTCAGAACTGCCTATACAATTAAACTCTATTAAATTAACTCCAGTACTATACAGTAGCTTATTTCCTTCCTTTGATTCAGAATTGTTCAATACCTCCTAACGGATAACGCAACACATAGCAGCACGAATGTATTTAATCATACCGAAATTGAAACTTTACAATTTCTCATTTATTATTCAATACATTCTGCTTTAACTGTCATTTTAAAAACAAAATATAACGTTCATTATCTTAACAAACAGGGTAAATTATTAATAGGGTAAATTATTACTACAATATACGTATTTTGTTTGAAATTGATGAAATGCTTTATTACCATTTCACATCTCCGTGTTTAATTGACACTTTATAACACGAACGTCCTGAACCTTGTGGTGGGAGCTACTACACTCATCTTTGCTATGTGAGGTCTCGAGTTGGATCACAAAACAAGTTAGATTCAAAGTCCGATGTTTCGTATAATTCGCCTCTCATTTTAAGTGCATTCTGTTTCTTATACAAGTTCATAAGGTCGTAATGCATTACGTAAGCACATATCCAGTGACGTAACATAGGTTAATCTTATTCCTCAGCTCTCAACGGTGCATGCAATCTTTATTCGAGAAAACTAATCGTGCGTTCATTACGTTGAAATTTTATATTGATTAAAAATTACTTGCGAATCATGGACATACATATTATATAAGTATATAGGTAATTCGAGTTATCTGTATCTATTTTTTTCTCACTCGCCAAAACAAGTGATTCTTAACTTTCTAGTTTTCTTTTGTATTAATTTTTGTAGTTTTGCTGCAACATGATGAATTGAATAGTCAAAAATACTTTTTTCGCTCTATGACTTTCATTAAATTTTGGACCCATTTTCACCCTAACTTACCTAGTAAAAGTTATATATATAGTCTTAGTTGAGAAACCAGTTTTTCGCTTCTGTAAAATTAGGAAATTATGACTTGATTTATTTTACCTCCGAGGTCCAGATATAATAAAATCATCACCATCGTCATAATCAACCATTATCAATCCATTGCTGGATGAAGGTCTTTCCAAGTCCACAACTATCTAACTTGGGCAATTCTTTTCCAGGTTACTCCTCAGTGGCTCTTGATTTCATCAAACCTTCTTGTATGCGGAGGTTCCTTAGGCTGTTTTTGTATTGTGGTGTCCAATCTAGAATTGTTTTCGTCCGTCGATCATAATTTCTTCTTGCAATATGTCCAGCACATTTTCCAGCTCATATTAAATTATTTCATTAGCATCATCAGTATTCAATTCTATATATTTGGGCTACTAATAGTTCGAAATCGCTACTTTCGGAGTACAGACACGCTACTTTTTAATCTTCGGATCTGGCAACACTGACTGAATGGTTTAAATCAACATAATGTGAGAACCCCCATTTGGTCTAGCGGCTAGCACTCTTGATTTTGGTTCGCGTGGTCTCAAGTTCGATTTCCGGTAGGGTAAAGTTGAACGACCGAAGTGGTTCGGATTCCACTATAATCATTAGCTCCACGTCTTCTTTAGCCGCCCTAGCATAATGTGGGACGTTAAACTAAAACAAAACAAAACAAAAGTGAACATTATGTATTACTAACTGTAAGTCCTTGAATAATTGCATATAGCTATATGGTATTGATCGAGTTTGATGTGATCGGTGGTCAAACTAAAGCAAGTGAAATGTAATTAGTGTGTAATTAGAACTTTTAATTAAACACGGTCTTAATCTAAAGTGTGCACCAGGCCTAAGGCTTAGGGGGAACAACTAGTGTTACTGAAAATGTATCAGTTACATTTAATTTCAGTTACAATTTGCATTTACATGTATTGCTGGAACGAAGACTTAAACATTAACATTATACGTAGCTCAAAGACTATGGAAAACGTATTCTCTTGAAAGCATTCTTGCACCATAAAACAAACTACGAGTAATTTTAAAATATCTTGCAGTTCTACGTTATTTGCACATATTTAGAATAATAATTAGCAATTTATTTAAGTGAGCAACGCTGCTTAAAATAATGTAACTGTCATTTGTTTTAATTAAAACCATCAAAAACTATTAAGACTATTCATGGCTTTGGGTTAATTGTTTTAACAAAAGAGACACTGACCAAAGCTTAAAACTTTACTTTATTTTAAATTATAATTTGTTACTGTTTCGGATATCTAGCATATCCTTCTTCAGACACGATCGAAATTAATGAAAATACAGACATATATAGATATATGTCTGTATTTTCATTAATTTCGATCGTGTCTGAAGAAGGATATGCTAGATATCCGAAACAGTAACAAATTATAATTTAAAATAAAGTAAAGTTTTAAGCTTTGGTCAGTGTCTCTTTTGTTAAAACAAAAACTATTGTTGTAATGTTATAGAAGCAAAGGAAAGCAATAATCATTATAAAAATTTAGTACAAATACGTCATTTTAAGCAGCATAATAATCATTACCAATGTGTTTGGTGTCTGAAACGATTTGAAATAACAATTGTTGTAAATGGCGCTATAAGCATTTAAGTCTTTTGGAAGCATCTGCATGATGAGACGTGATGTCAGCGCGTTTTCGAAGTAAAGTAAAGAAAATTTAGAAATATTTAAATTTTCCGTTTCTTGTAACTTTGTTCCCTCATTCATTCGAAATATATTATACCATGATCACAGTATTTGACGCTAAGATACAGTTGATGCGCATTGCACCGTCCATGCCATTTGAGTTATTAGAGATTTCCAAAATGTTGATGTTAATGATACTGTGTTGTCCTTTGTTACACTAAATAATGTATGGGCTATTGTGGTTTTGTTAAATAACTAAATTAGAAATATGTAATACTCTACGTAGCGCAATTTGAGAAAATACAACTTTATTTTGCTTTTAGCAACATTGTTCATCTAGTGATATTGCAGAGAATCTAGAAGAATTTCCCAACTTGGTACAAAATTTCAGCATTTTTAATATATATATATATATATATATATCGTAGATCATAGGGGAGGGCTATAGGGACTATAGCCTCCCTTAACGCTCAGGTATACACTGGATAAAATGGGTTTCAATCCTACTTTCTTTACACTGAATAAAGCGGCAAACCATGGTTTAGCCCCTCCCTTGATCATATACTGGGTCCGCGGCTATATATATATATATATATATATATATATATATATATATATATGTACAGGATGGCCCATTTTAATCTTTCCACGGGGATATCTCGAAAACGGTTGAACATAAATGAACCGAACAAAAACTCAAATAGGAAATGCCATGGGGCACACCTGATGGCGTTGTCGCGGCGCCTCCCGGGGCCACCCTTCATGGGGCACCAGGGCCAAACTTTAAAATTTTAAGTGGAAACATGGGGCGAGTAATACCTTGTTCCGTAGATCTTTAAAAAGTAAAAAACGTTGTGGCAAAAGATTTTTCATATTGGTCACCGTATTCAAGATGGCCGCAATGACATGGTGCCTGTATCTGATAAAACGTCCAGTACCACTAATATGAAAACAGTTGGAGATAAACGAACAGTCAGAAAGTGAAACAGGAACGGCATGGGGCGCGTCGAGTGATGTTCTCACAGTGATCCACGGCTGCCTTTCAAGGGGGCGAAACTTAGAAATTTTGAACCGAAATATGGGTCAAGTGATACGTTGTTGGATAAATTTTGAAACACTAAACAGTATTGTATCAAAAGATTTTTCATATTGGTCACCGTTTTCAAAATGGCTGCCAAGACATGGTGCCTATATCAGATAAAACGTTCAGTACCACTAGATCCCTAATATGAAAATAGTTGGAGATAAATGAACAGAATAAAACTCGTATAGGAAAGCAAAGTGGGTATTTATCATTCCACGGCTCGAGTATAATCAGGCACGTAGCCAGGATTTCGTAATAGGGGGTCCGTGACATGAAATACTGTGGTTATCACACCAGGGGTTCGATAATTCTAAACTATTTTACTGGCAACATATATTGGTTCGTTTATCGAGGATTTTGTAATGAGGGAAGGGGGGTCGTGACTTGAAATACTGTGGTTACACACCAGGGGCTCAATCAATCTAAACTATTTTACTGGCAACACGCCCATATTAGTTTGTTAGGACAATAAAAAGAGGATATATTAATCTTTTAATAACAAACTATAAAGAAATCTGAAGTAAAATAATATTTAAAAAATATTGAAAAATATACAGTCTTCCTAGGTATTTCGAACTGGGTTCTTGTTGTCATCTTCCTTCTTCTTTTTCTTATCTTCGATTAATGCCGTCAAACATAGCAATGAGATGTCTTTCGGCCTATAAAATGGATTAGTGTTGCCGCGAAATTGAAAATTACTTTAAAGTGTAACTGGAATTTATGTTGCCAGGCTCTGGTGATTGTTGGCATTTCTTAAGTTCTATCTGAGAATCTACCTGATAGAACAGGTTTATTGATTGTCATTTGTAGTCCATAGAATTAGCATGAAGCTAAATGGAATTCGAAACGGTCCGTTCAAATAATATAAATTTTTAGATTGAACCCCTTTCCTTTTCTACACACAAAGTTCCGCATAAGAAGGAGTAACCAAACGTTTGCTGTAGTTTTATACTTTTAAGGCTGATTCTTCTTTTTCTCGTTTCTTTTTATTTCATCCTTTCTTAATTTTTTTCATATATGGTCTCGAAGGGGGGTTCCGGACCCCCCGGACCCACCCCTTGGCTACGTGCCTGGTATAATGCAACGGAGACAAAGTTTATTAAAGTATAATTAACATGATGCAAAAGAGGAAATGATAGAAAATTATCTTTCCGATCTCTGTCCGTAAGTGGGTGAAGCGGGAATGAATGGTAAAATCTCAAATGAGAACCTCACTTTTATTTGCAATAGATTTGGTTTGTCTGAAACACTTGTGTGTACAAATGACTGGTACTATAATGAATAAAAATAAAGTGAAATAAGGTGAATGAAAATAAAGTGAAATAAGGTGAATAAAAATAAGGTGAAATTCAAGTTTAACAACATTTTGCCCGCCCCTGATAATTTAATGCAATGCGTGCAAGATTTTTAGGACATATCTGCATCAGTATGTACCGTTTCGTTACTAAGGATCAAAACTGAAATTACCGTTGAAAGTTATTCGGGATGTAACTGTAGACATCTCAGTGAAACTCATATTCTATCACATGCAAGAAGACATAGAAGGAAAAGAAGCGAACCAATATCATGCAGACGACTGTTGAACAAAACCAATGTTTGTGAACATTGTTCTAAAATTGCATTCTTCGAATTGGTTTCGCATTACAGTTGATTCATTTTTGCATCAACCATTGCCTGCAATCAAAATGGAAGGTACCATTTAACAAGAATTTTACATACTTTATCCCATTACAGAGACATTTCTCTCTTATAAAAACACATTTCAAATAACTTTGTTTCGTAGATACAATTTGCAAAAACTAAGGATCTCATTTGCAATTTCACCGATCCTTCCCGCTTCACTCACCTACGGAGTGAAGTTGGGATAAATTACTAGTAGTTAGATTTCTTCCTTTCCATTATGGCACTTTCACTCTAATCATCTTTTCGACTGTTGCAACATTCCCGAGCTATAGAATGATAAATACCCTCTGTGATTTCCTATTCGAATATTTGTTCTGATGTTTTCATATTAGTGATACTGGACGTTTTACCTGATGTAGGTACCCTGTCTTGGTGGTCATTTTGAAAACGGTGACCCATATGAACAATCTTTTGCAACAGCACTATTTAGTTTTTAAAGATATGTTGAAAGAGGTATCACTCACCCAATGTTTCCATTTACAATTTTGAGGTTGCGCCCTGGGCCACCATGAAGGGTGGCCCTGGGAGCCTTCGCGATAATATCAATCGATGTGCCACATGACATTTTCTATTTGAGATTTTGTTCGGTTCATTTATGTTCAATCGTTTTCATATTAGTGGTACTGCACGTTTTACTGTATCTGATAGAGGAAACATGTCTTGTCGGCCATTTTGAATACAGTGCCCGATATGAAAGATCTTTTGCCACAACGCTTTTTAGTTTTTCAAGGTCTATCGAACGAGGTAAAACTCACCCCTTGCTTCCATTTAAAATTAAAGTTGGGCCCCGGGAACCTATGCAGGGCGGACCTGGGTAGCTACCGCGACCATATATATATATTATATATATATATATATATATATATATATATATATATATATATATATATATATATATATATATATATATAGAGAGAGAGAGAGAGAGAGAGAGAGAGAGAGAGAGAGAGAGAGACAGACAGACAGACAGAGAGAATTCTATTTGCATCAGCAGTGGATTTTGTTTCTGGAGAGGCTTGAGGAGCGAGTAAGAAACATTTACGTTGTACGTGCAATGCAAAAAAATTATCACAAATTTATTTCGGGAGGGGTTTGAGCCCGATAACCACCCCCTAAATACGCCAGTGTACATCAGTCAACCGTTTTCATATTATCTAACACAGCAACGAAACAAGTTTTGAGTGAAGGCAATTTTAGTATCAATCAATATCAATATTCGAGACGAGACCGAGACTTTCGAGACTGACCTAAGTCTCGTCTCGGTCTCGTCTCGATTTATAGAGGTCTGTCTCGGTCTCGGTCTCGTCTCGGTATTTAAAAGTCCGTCTCGGTCTCGGTCTCGTCTCGATATATAAAAGTCCGTCTCGGTCTCGGTCTCGGTACCATCCCTAATTATAAAATAGTTTTAATCTCAGAAACACAGCTTACATGAAGTATTTTGATAACGTGACACAAAAACTTCAAAATCAGAATGCTTTATTAGCCTGATTTTTTTTAATCAATTAAAAAAGATATGTTAAGTTATGACTATTTATTTTTATTTCTAGATTTTTTAATTTTTTTTTTCTCTCTGCCATGCGCCCCGTGGGAGCTTGCGCGCATAGGCCCGGGCCTATTGGGAAATCTGGCCCTGATGGTGAAGCTTAAGATCTATTTATTAACTATATTCTCAAAGGGATAATAGCACGTAGTGACTTTCAGTGTTACTTGACCTGAGCAGATCAGCCTAAGGGCAATTACCATACAGTCATACATGGATTTTCATATCTCTACTAGTAACATCTTAAGGAAGCTATTACCAACACCAGGATTTTCCAGTTTTACTGATAATGCCCAAATCCAATGTTGAGAAACAATATTTCCCAGGGACAGTGTCTTTGTATTTCGTCAATACAGCAACCTCGTTAGGTCGTAGGTCTATTGAACGTAGCTCAGTGGTGTTTAATGTTTATATTTTATACAGATAATGTAGTGAAACCCGATCTAAAATGACAGTTAATGGTTTTTCCCACTGCGGAAGAAGTTGAATCGTTTCCTACGTTCGCCGGCTGTAAGATCGCTGTTGAGCTGGCAAGTGTCTTCACTACAGCGAAATTAAACTACCGCTAATTTTAGAGTTTTTCTGTAATATCTTCAAAACAAATAAAAATATTCGAAAAGCAGATACGTAGTGAACTAGACAATACGATTTTGCATGTGATACTGTTATCACAACTCATCTATCTGCTTTCGATTTACAACTGTAGATAGATTTAGAATTTTGGGGGAGTTCTGTAAATAGCGGAATAAGAAAAGCAGATAGATGAGTTGTGGTAAAGGTATCTCATGCAAAATCGTATTATCTATAAATAGTTCACTATGTTTCCGCTTTTCGAATATTTTTATTTGGTTTGAAGATATTACATAAAAACTCTAAAATTAGCGGAGTTTAATTTTGCTGTGGTGAAGAACCTTGAGACAATTGGTAGTTCAGTCACTTAGATTCAAGCCGCTTGTAGCGCTATAGGTATACCGCATTGACTTGATACCTAGGCTTCCATTCCAAGCGCTGCTATCGGCTGAAGGAATTCCACTCCCTTTCGCTAAGGCTCTCTCGCTTAGCAACAGCTGAACCCTCATTGGATCAACGCGTGGGTGTGAGCTTTAGTTCACATTTTTGCCACGCCTCAAGACATTTTGACATCACTATAGTATAACCATCATGACAAGGAGTGAAATCAATCACAGTCTTGGATAATCACCAATCCTCCTACGTCAGTGACCCCCTAAATTTTACTCTTTCTCACTTGTGAAGTAAATATTAGTGTATTTTAGTGATTCGAAATGTAAGAATTACTAGCAAAAGGACATCATAATATCGATAAAAAATTAGGTGTTATAATCATTCATAACCTTAATATCGCGTTTATTGCCTTCCAAGTGTTTATGTTTATATTTTCATATATTATTTTTTTATGGAAATATACAATAAACAGTGGTGCTATTCTAATTTTTTAACAACCGGTTCTCTCTCTCTCTCTCTCTCTCTCTCTCTCTCTCTTTATATATATATATATATATATATATATATATATATATATATATATATATATATATATATATATATATATATATATATATATATACGCCAAGGCAAAGACCAAAATGAACCAATTTGGCACATGTAACACTACAGCTGGAACACCATACATATGAAAAATAAAACGACATGAGAAATAGGAAGAAACTCAGGCTCCCTCGAGCCTCAGGGCTAGAGCGCTCGCTTTCGCTCGCGTGGTCGTAGTTTCCAATCCTACTGGGAGCCCATGGCCTCAGATTCAAGACCTATTTTCCTATTTTTCTATTTTTCCCAGCAGTAGTGGGACATGTTGACATTTGTCCATTAGCTACATGTCGATATCAATACACATATTGGCCACATTTCAATATCGATCATGCGATCCCACTAGAGACATTCATTTAGTTTACCCAGTTTCTTAGTGAGTCCCCTTGCACAATTTCAACTTGGCCTCAGTTGTTGCATAATTATTGGTATGCAACCGTGCACATCATATTGCGTCGGTTTGAGGGAGTATTATTGGTGAATTGGCTTTCATGTTCTTGATGCTATTCCTTACATTTCCGAAGCTTTGAACTAACGTTTACTGAGTATGAGTGCATTTCTGGGCATTTTTCGTTACGTGTTTCCACACATGTGAATCACTCTGCTTCATCTGTTGTGCTCTACCGACACTCCAGATGTCTTTCTAGGGCATTTGAGTACAAATTCACTACACTTAATACTCAGAACTTCACTGTTGGCTAGCATCCGTACCTGGTGATTATGCAACCACACAAAACGGGCATGAAGGTGTCCGCCATTTTGTATTTGTTCCAGATATCGACTTAATGCAAACGAATTATTGTTACCTGGTAGAAACCATATCAATTCATATCCATTTAGACCAATTTTCATTTGGCCGATTATCCGGGACTCCCTACGTTCCTTTGGGGAATCCCTTGTGCGTGCATGGTAGGATTGTGAAACATACAAAATTCAATAGAACAGGTATGACTTCTTCAGTGATTTTTTTGCCCACCCTCTTTACGTTGGATAGTTTCCGAACTATTGGCGTCCGAAAGTCATTTTCCCACGCTTTCGGCACCTTGTAGATCCGAAACTATGTCTGATAGCCGAAAGTTCAAGAGAACTTTTTTTCTTGTCTCAGTGGCAGGAGCCACCTGCCAAGAGTTGTAACACTTATTTTGCAACATCTGATATATATATTTTGCAACACCTTATTTTGCAACACCATATGTGGAGAGAGAGAAAGAGAGAGATACTTATAATAGTTATATAGCTAGATAGATACAAAAATCTGAGAGTGATAGTAGATGAATAGGTATATGGATATTATTCTCTTAGGAAACAAACCATACAAGATAGGTACAAGAGTTCATTACGTTGTACCTAGGTAGAACCCAACGCCAATTTTTTCACCTTGGTTTTGAACTAAGAACTGTTTCTATTACACTGATCACCAGTTGAATTAGAGACACATACCTAATACCGTGTAGCACCACTTTTCGCTCGGATAACAACGGCTACCCGCCGCGGCATGAACTCCACAAGGCGCCTGATGTATTGTTGTGGCAAACCCGATCAATATCTGCTGCAAAGTCTCGAACAGAGTCCTCAGGTTGGTCGGAAGAGGGTCCACAGCCTGAAGGCGTCCCAGATGTGTTCAATGGGATTGAGGTCCGGCGACCGTGATGGCCAGGGAAGTATTGCCAGATCAGAGTAGTACTCATCAAACCGATCTGCTGCCATCCTAGAGCGGTGGCCCGGCGCATTGCCTTGGCGAAAGATAAGGTCACCATCCGGATGTTACAGCTGAGCAAATGACAGGACATGGTCATGCAAAAGATCGCTGTAGTATTCACCTGTGAGGGACCGTGTCACACGTGTTAGGGAACCCAAAGGCCAGTTGCCAGCCCAAAAATAGGGGGCCCGGTAGAAGTTAGAGGGGGCCGACCCAACCATATTATAGTTCATTTGCAAGCCTACCATGAAAATTTTAGGGGGAACGGTCGACCCTAGTCCCCGTGGATTCGGGCCTAGAAACCCATTTCAGTCGACGTAAACACACCCACATAAAAATACCACCCCCATCGTACTGCACAGTTTCCTGGTGGCACGATGGATACATTGCCTTATGGGGTAGTGACGCACCTATACCCGTCTATTGGCATGTACCAATGTGAAACGAGAATCATCTGTCCAGGCAACACATGTTCCACATTTCCACGGTCCAGTGGCGGTGTTTCTTTGCTCATGCTAGACGTTGTTTCCTGTGTTGTGCGGTTAGAAGGGGGTACTTGCGTGAACCGATGGCTTCTGTACCCCAGGGCAAGTAGATGGTTGTGAATTGTGTGGCTGCTAACATGGCGTTGTCCTGCATTAAACCTCTCCGCGATTTCACGCACTGTGGCCCGTCTATTGGTTATTACGATGCGGGCCTGTCGGAGGCTACTCCTGTCGTCGACACGCCCTTGACTGCGCCAGTTTGCTCGTGCGGGCGGGGTTTTATTGGAAACCAGGTACTCACTCCCTTGACACAGTTGCTTTTGAAAATCCGAAAACAGCAGGCACTTACGAAATCGAGCCACCCAGTCGTCTGGCCCCTACAATTTGACCACGGTCAAATGCATTCAGGTCCTTCGTCTTGCCCATCACACATTGCACTGTAACGGATACTGAGAGAGAAAGCTCACGACAGCAGTACACGCGCTCTGCGTTTCATTCACATACATTGGTGAAGCCTCTACAGGGCGGTTTCTGCAACTGTCCTGCTGTCTCTAATTCAATTGGTGATCAGAGGTGTATATTTTGTAGCGTCACGTTCAATCAAAACTGACTTGAAGGGGGGAAAACTTATGAAAGATGAGATCTAGTGCATGTAACTTTAAAGCGTTACCAAAATTAGTCTTTTGTTATGTGAAAATTTCAGATGTTTATTCTCATCAATACAAATATAAAGCATTCAAAAGAATTTACAATTAAGAAATGGAAACCTTTTATTAACATGATTGGGAAACCCTTTATCTGTCGCTTCAGACATATTTCTTGGTACCCACCCATTGAAATTTCTGTCTGGCTATAGAATTGAACGATTCAAACTTACTTGTTTTCGCAACAATTTAAGCGAGCGTGAAAAGTACAGAGGTGTTTTCACAAATTTCTTAGGCTACTTTCCTTCACTCGTGGTTATATCATGCGTATGTATGCATGTCTGGGTATAACAAAGGGTTCTGCGAACTCGAAATATTTTAACAACCGGTTCTAGTGAACCGGTGCGAACCGGCTGAATAGCACCACTGACAATAAATATTCATCATCGAGGTAACGTATCCGAATTTCTTTTATATGGTTGTTATTTCATGCACCATCACTGCATGTACGACATTTACCAGTTCGGAGAGACAAGAATCTTAGCCTCTCTATATTTAAGATTTGCATCTACAATCTTTTCATATACACGAGTATTAAAAATGTCCAATATCTGACCCTTAGGGTACTCTTTGAATTTTTCTTTCATTTTAACATACGGTTTACCAAACATTTTTAGGGTCATCAAGTCTAGAGGCTTAGGTGGGCAGGTCATGTAGCTAGGATGGAAGAAAGTAGAAACGCTTTCAAAGTCTTGGCTGGAAGACCAATCGGAAAACAACCATTAGGAAGACCTAGGCGCAGATGGGAGGACAATATTAAGATGGATCTCGCAGAAATAGGAATACAAAGTAGAAACTGGATCCAGTTGGCTAAGGATAAAAGTCAGTGGAGAGCTTTTGTGAACGTGGCATTGAACGTCTGGGTTGCATAAGTCATAGACTTAATATACTAGGGTTCCCGAACAGAGAAATCTTTGAATTTCTTTCTTTCTTTCTTTCTTTTTAACATACTAGGTTCCCCAACAGAGACTACCTTGACCGAGGTACGTAATAATTACTACTCTTCCAGGCCAGATCACATGTTTAAAGTTACCAGAAGTAGTTGAGTTCGACGCTTATTCAGCATTCTTCTTCCAAGAACTGGGACGTAGTAAACGATTACAATTTGCTAAAAATCAATTATGGGGGAATGTTTTCTGTTGTAGGGAAACTTACTATAGTTTCTTTGAGAGTACGTTATTGTTATGCCATCTGGCAACACTTCATAGACGGATAGTTGACGGTGTAGACCAGAGTTCCAATTCAGGTCCGTGTTACATGATAGTCATAGTATCAAATATAATTGGAGACTTTTTGTCATAAATTTAGAGCGTAAAACAAATTAAGAACTTGTGAGAAAGTAACAAAAAATGTACTTTTTTTCGTTCAGCGTATTAAATTCAGCGTTCAGATATTGATTTCTACAAATTTGTGTAATATTCAATGATGCTACTTGATAGGTCTATTCTTAATTTTGTATATTGGTGCTATCTATTGGTTCATGTTTTAACTATCTATCGAGTCTCAACAATTCAGCGACTCATGAGAGTGTGAGAGTGCAACGCTCGCCAAGTCAATGTGAGCCAGTTCAGTTCAGTCACATGTAGAAACAATTTTTCAAGGCTATTGTGAATATGTAAACGTAAAGTTTCGTATCTGTCAAAAAAGTTGTTTACTGTATTATACTTGGGAAATCCTCTATAGAAATGTTATGTTAATTTTAATTAGTTAGTTGGTTTTGGTGTTTTTTTTTTTTTTTATTTGTGCACTATTTTTATGATTATTTTTTAATGTAAGTCCTTCCATATATAATTCAATTGATACAACTTGTCTCTTGTGACACGTGCTTTCCTCTATTTTTTCGTTCCTGCACGTGGTCATAACAACCAGCCAAGAAAGACTGTTTCTATGGCAACAGCACGTTCAGCCAATTATAGTGGCTCATTTCTCTCGCTCTGCAGTGGTAAACATTCCACTCTCTCCGTATGTTGCCAGTTTGAATATAAACAAATGCAAATTGTTTTAGTCGAATGTCAACTTGAGTAGTGGACCTGGTGGTTATTGAAAGTATTCCTTTTAGTTCATTTTTGTGTCATTTAGCATTCTACATTTAGTAAATGTTAATACGGAACAACAAACAATTCACTTGTTCTAGTCGTGTAATTTCAATATTCGACGCAAAAGCTGGCAACGCAGCATTGAGCACCACGTGCGCGCAGCGAGCTGTCACAAGGGGCAAGTAATATCAATTGCAGTGTAGTAATATTGGTGACGCTGTTGTGATCCATTGTGCTAGAAACAAACTATTTGAATGTCCACCTTAACAATCAAACACAATCAAATGAACAATATTTGTTTTAATTGAGTTTAAGAACATACATTATTAGCAAGCACAATAATGCGTTAACAACAAGAATATCTATTACAAGTAAATAGTATTGTACACTGTACTCCAAGTTTTGAATTCCAGTCAGGTAATAAGATGCATCTCATAGTATTTACAGTGAATAAAAACTAAAGTAACACACTATATTCATCTTGTATCATTGACTATGTTGTTACCACACCATCTATCTTGTATAAAGTAGATGTTTTGCTTTTTAGAAGCTTTTCAAAGATCAACCGTTAATTCAGATTCAACGTCACTTCAACTTTACTTCATAATAATAACAGATTTTTTGTGTGGGTTTATTTATCCACCAATCCTTGGGCCACACACATGTTGAAGTACAAGCCCTTTTTAGCGATCAATTCCTTATGCGTTCCTTCTTCCACCAACTCTCCGAGATTAATAACTATTATATAATCTGAGTTTTGAATAGTAGAAAGCCTGTGAGCAATCGTGATACTTGTTCTGCCTTTCTGTGCTGCAAACAGCGCCTCTTGTACTGTCTAATTGCAAAAAAAGAAAGAAGAAAATATTACATTACAATCAAATTTATATAATGAACATGCAGATTGAACGCTTCATTTCTAAGCTTACAAGATCCTATTCAAAAAGGTAATCGCCGAAATTTCGAGTAACATGGTACTCTTCTTCAGGGTATTTTAAAGGAAGTGTTTTAGGGTAACGATATCAAGTACCTATGTCATATCTATTTCTTAGATGATTGATTTATATGGGGACTTATGTTTCTACTACCTCATGCTCTCGTGTGTTATCTCGGACAAAATTTTTAATCTCTTTTCGTTTCCGCCAGTGAAAAAAAAAAAATGATCAATTACGTAAACATTTCGATGTACATGTAAATGTAAACGCGAATACATTTCTAGGATTAGAAATAGACAAAAAAAATTTAAAAAATGAGTACATTTTACAAAGAAATTGCTAGAAAAATACAGCTTACAAGATTGTCAGCTTGTAGCAGTGGTGGCTTTAGGGAGTAGACCGGGTATTCATGGGCCTACCCAAACATTTTGAAAAATATATAAACGCCAAAAGATACAAAAAAAAAGTAAATGTATTCTCTGGCAAGGGATTACTTGCCAGGTTAAGGGAATCCTTACGTTCCTTTGGGGAATCCCTCGCACACATCTTGTGGAGGTTTGAAACATACATTTTTCAATCGATTGGGTATGACTTCGAGTGTCATGTTCCAAACCACACTCTCTACTTTGCGTTGTTTCTGAATTACAGCCCTCTGAAGCCCATTTTCCCCACGCTTTCGGCACCTTATATCACCGAAAATATCCCTCACTGACCAAAGTTCCAGAGGACTTTTTTGCTGGTTTCGGTGTCGGAAATCAGCTCCCGAAGTTTGTTCAAATAGTTTCTTACCACCCTGTATATTAGTATAAACTTTACATTGTTTCTTCCTTGTTTCAACCAAAGTTAATCCATTCCACACATCATATACTCTTCTCCCAACAAAATTAATATAAAACTTATTTGATTACTTTAAAGAAGAATATGCGGCGATTATTTTTACAAACAGGGTTTTTGCAAGATAAATATATTCAATATAATCACAAAATTATATAAAATAGATATTTTAACACAAAGAGATTCAATATGAATAGAAGCCATATTCGAAAACTTCAAACTTACTTTACTCCTTCCTATGAATATATTCTCAATCTCTTCCATACTGTCTTCTTTTTGTACGATTTGAGAACGCGCTATTAACAATCGAAAATCCACTTAAAATTCATTTCATTAACGCTCTTCTAGTGTGTATTCTGGAACCTTCATGAAAATATCTTTAATTTAGTTTTTCATGTTGCCAATGGCTTTGAATTGGTTCTTGTAAAATTCATAACCAACGACAATAACAAGCAATTCAAGACAAATTTATTGTCAATAATATCCACATCACGATAATTTAAATTTCCTTTAACTTCCTTCACAAAATTAGATAGAAAAGATTATTTTAAACATGCAAAGAGAACTCCAGAATATAAATGTAAATTAAAAAGGTGTTACGCGTAGAGAAAAATGGAAGTATTAATCGAAAGCTAATTTTGAAATTATTTTAATTTACATAATACTACAATCATTATTTTTTAAATTAAGTGTTTTCACATCGAATTGTTCTAAGATATCATCTAAATTGTGTATTATTTATAAATTAAAACTTACAAGGAAATAAAAATTAATATACACATATACATACGAAAATCATATATATATGAATATGTATATATATTAATTTTTTAGATGTAGATTTTGTTTTACAAATATTACACAATTTATAACACATCATAGACTAGTGAATAGACACGTCAGTATGATACATAATCTTTAACAAACAGTTATTATTTATTTATTTATTTATTGAACAAATTCCCAGATACAGCATAACTTTACCATTTTACACAGGGACATGCTAACAAAAAAAAAAAAAAAAACAAGACAACAATAACAACAACATAGAAAAAAAGAGTGTAAAAGTAAAACTATTCCGTCAAAGCTCGTTTAATTGCTCTTTCAAACACTGGGTAGCTCGAAAAAATGTCCACACCAGTTGTTACTTGATTATAACAATTTGGTATTCTATAAAAAAGAGACCTCTGTATAACAGCCAACCTAGGACGGGCAAGATGGAATAGGTGGGTATTCCGGGTGATGCGAGAAGGGACACGTAAGGATAGTTCCTGAAGTAATATTTCCGATCTTAAGCTTCCATTAACTATTTTATGTAGATATTTCAGGTCAGAGATAATTCTGCGTACTTCAGGAGTCTGAATATTAAGATGTCGCAAGAGCTCCTTCTTAGATAATATTCGAAGTGCAGAAACACGAAAACGGACTATAGCGATGAAGAAATTGAGAACAGAATCAAGTCTGGAGAGATGTGTAGGTGCTGCCATGGCCCATATGGGAGAGCAGTATTCAATCTTGGGCGCTATTAAAGTCTTATAAAAAGTTGCTAATGAAGAAACAGTGCGTAGTTCGGTGAATCGATAAAGAAGTCCCAACATGCTTTCTCTCCACTACCACAATTGTACCGCCTTTGTCTACTTCCTTTTCTTTATGTCTTCCAACATCTTATATTCTTTCTTCGATAGGTTTCTCCTTTCCCTATGTACGTTCATTGTCACCATCACCTTGGCCATCTTTTTTATACTGTCCCTTAACTCTTTGTCTTGTATTTGAGATATAGCTTGCTCCGGAATTAAAATCGATGAACAATAGTATATGTTATTAAGAAGTCTTAAGAGATAAATTTTTAATTGTTAGTTTTGTTTTGTAAATTCAGCCTAGTTAGCAAATTTCTTTGTTACTGAGTATGTGTATATACAGTCTCAGCAGACAGAGAATTTAGCAGTTTTGTATCTGTTTTGGTTTGCTCTTGTATACTGTAAGGTGATTTTCTATCAGTTGCCAACCAGGTTACAGGAAGGTCCAGGATTAACTATCTCCTAGTATTTAATTTGCTGTTAATTCTCGTGTATATTATAATGTCTGAAGAAGGCAAAACATATAGCTGGCGAAATTGTTAGGCGATATTAATTTTATGATGAAAACCGGTTTGTCTTGCTTAACGATTAGTTGATTATTGAGCTAGATTGTAGTTAATGTTAAATTTTATTTTCTTCCATTCTTTTCATTCTCTTTCTCTCTCTCTCTTTGGCAAATATATATATATATATATATATAAATTATGTTTATCAGTGTATAATTATGATTTAGTATTCTACAATTAATTTACTTCAATGGTTCTTTTCTCTTACTTATATACAAGAATGTTTGTGGTAACTTCTATGTCGCCTGAGTACGTAGTACGATTAAAACAAATCCATTCTTCAACCGAGAACGAAATGACCAATGAAGAACGCTGAAACATACAGTTACCCAATCAAGATATCCGAACAACTCCCAGATACCTCCATAATGGCTGCTAGTTATTATTCATATAGCTTCCATTTACTCTGGATCTCATTACTTAAAATATACAAATATGGTGATACGAACGTGATAAATTATAGCTATGCTATCTTGGGTGTCTGAGGAGTGGACAAATGGGAAAAAAGGATGGAAAAAATCTGTCTTGGGAGAGAACATAGTATATTTGAAAAAATATCATCTAAATACTATGACTGTTTTACTCGTCTCTTATTCATACCTTTTCACTCTCAGTGTCCAGCGCTGAGGTTGCCTCATCTAACAGCAAGATGGATGGATTTCTTATTATTGCTCGAGCAATTGCAATTCGCTGTTTCTGACCACCAGATAATAAGGTACCTTTCGAACCAACATTTGTTTCATAACCCTAGTAAACACAGAAAAATATTGCTTGAACAAATAGTAATAATCTTCATTTAAAAAAAAATAATAAAAAAAAACTGAAAAATCCTGTACTCTTATTCACATTTGGAATTAATTCAAACAAAAGCGAATCATCTTAGTCAATTAAGATCTTTCTTTCTTAAACATTATTATTCCCTACGCACGGTTGCCAGTACGTTGACTTCAAAAGAGACGTGAGTGGTCAAGTTTTTTAAACAAGATGTAGTCTAATGTGGTATCCATTTTTTAAAAACATCAATACATGAGAATTTTTTTATTTGACAATTATTCCAAAATTTTCACTAAAATATCATCCACAATACTAGTAACACTTAAGTATATTCCCGACTATATTTCTACAAATAGCATGAAAGGTTACAATAAATTTGTATTTACACAACTTTATCTTCCACGACCAAGCTTACGTGGTAAAAATAATTCAAGCTTGATACTAGTCTTACATACACAATTTTGTTTTATCAAGAATAATATGTTCTATTAAGAAAGTTGTTGTTTTTTCTTGACTTAACAAAAGCTTCTGATGTAGTACATCACAATATATTATTAAACAAAGTGTACTTTTATAACGTAAGAGCTTATTTACACAATAGATGAATTTGTACAAACTTATAAACTAGTACTCTTAAAACCCGTCGATCAACCTACTAATTGGCTCATGCTTAATTAGAGCTAATAAATAAATAAATAAATAAATAAAAAACACTTTTGCTTAAAAGTTACATATACTCTACTATGTAGATTAATTTACCAGTAAAGCTCAAAGTTAGCTCTTCGGCATAATCTGGATTTTATATACAGTATATGCATAAACAAATTGTAGGTATTAAATGCACAAAATGTTATAAATTTTAATTGTACGAATTCATGTAACAATTCACCTTAATATTAAAGCCTTTATTTTCAGTACATTTAAGGGAGTTAAGGTGAATTGCAAAATAACCATTACATTATATTCGAAATAAGTCATCAGCTCTAAACTCTATTACTAGAAAATCTGGACTGTAAGATCTCTTTTTCGCATCGAGTAAGAAGACTATTGTAATATCAATAAGCGAGCTCTCTCTGCTGATGTAATGGCTAGCACCATGCGCCTTTAATACACAGGTCCCAAGTTCAATCGGTGGGAGAGGATATTGAACGCAGTACAGTGGTTTAGATTCCACCTTAAGGTTTAGATCCATTTCTCGTATAGCTTCGATGGTCAAAAGAAATATCAATAAACAAGTAAATAAAACACCATCTTCCGAGAAAGACTATCATATAAAAATGTTTTCGACACCCAATCTTCTGAACATTTCTTGTAAAATGTCTGCGAATATAGATATTAAAGACGAAATTTATGCTTTCATAAACGGATAGTGCAGAAGAAGTCACTTGTTATTCACACGAAAATTTTTGTCTAACAACTTTCTAAGACAGAACTGTCAACTTTTAAAACCCTGTTTTCTTTTCGTTCGTGAAACACTCTCTTTTGACAAGCAGACATTTCTTTCTAAAGCTGATTGAATCTGTTTAATTTCTTTTACTTAACTACACGCTGCCCACCTTTTGAGTATAATCTATGATCTGCCTTTGACTAGAGGTCATGCAGTTTCTAAGATATCTTTTCCTTTTTTTTGTCACTTAATCCGCTTTGTTTATTCTTTGAAAATGTTCTACAAGTTCTTGGGAGCTCGTTCATAGCGAAATGGTTACCATTCGAATTCTTTGTGCTGAAGACTCGCTTTCGTCTCCTGGTTTGAGCTCATATGATCGAATTCCACACTAAGCTGTATGCCTAAACTAGATGCAATCTCGGTACTGTAAGGGAATGTTAAATTTACAAGAGAAGTGTTTCTTGACCAGCAGCACTGTACATTTTTGTTTCCATTTTTTTAAAACCAAATCCAACCTTTTCTACCCTTTGAGAATGTTCTCGGCTCATAATGAAAATAATTACTTTAATAGTGATAGTTCTCATTTTGAAACCTTATGAGTTATCAGGTAAGATTTATGAAAGCTTGTTATTTCTTTAATAGTAAAACTAATCTTATTGTGCGTATACAGTTAACCAACGAAATGTTTCCCATTATCAGCTACAGTGTAAGACGAAAATCTAATACCAAGAGCTCATTTTGTGTCTAAATTAGTCAAAATGAAAGGCAGTAATTATAGCTTATTCACAAGAAAAGAAAGAAAAAAAAATGCGCTTTTCTTATGGAAAAGCTATTATTCCTGAATATTTAATTTTGACTAATTAGGTGAAAACGTTCTTCGCGTTATTTTCCCATTATACATTGTAACTGATAATGAGAACAGAGGAGGTTTTTTTTTAATATATTGCTGTATAAATATGTAAGCTAAAAAGGTTAATTTTATTATTAAGTTACTAATACTCTATTGAACAGTCTTTTTATTACCTATACTTGTCAGTTTTTAGATTAGAAGTATATAAAGGGCCTATTTGGTTTGCCATAAGGACCAGACTGTGTCCCGTGATCAGGTCAAAAGTCACGTTGCGTGCTAAATCAAGTCTTAAGATTCCAAATCCAGCTGTGAGAGATTTCAAGCACGTAACTTTCGTGTGATACGCTCTGGGTAATTTGAAGAAGATGCATATACTTTATCATTATTATTGAAGTTTCTCAAACAATTTGACTTTTGACAATGTTCTATCCATATTTACCGTATGTGCTATACATCATTTTGAAGCTCTCGATTATGTCTTTGCAATAAGCTTGCAATTAGCCATTTCTTTATTATAGTTTTTGAGATATGTGGCCGACTTTTTTTTTTCATTGATTTTCCATTGACTCTAATGTTAATGTTGCGTGTATTTTTACTATGTTCCATCCATTTTTACGACAATTTCTTTCTTGAATGTAGAATTTATATAGTTTGTTCTATATTGAAGCTGAATTTCAGCCACCTCCCTCTTTTGGTTTTCGAGATAAGTGGAGGAATTATTTGTTTTTCATTGATTTTCCATTGATATTAATGTTAATGTTTCGTATATCTTGACTATGTTCCATTCATTTTTACGACAATTTCTTTCTTGAATGTAGAATTTATATAGTTTGTTCTATATTGAAGCTGAATTTCAGCCATCTCCCTCTTTTGGTTTTCGAGATAAGTGGAGGAATTATTTGTTTTTCATTGATTTTCCATTGATATTAATGTTAATGTTTCGTGTATTTTGACTATGTTCCATCCATTTTTGCGACAATTTCTTTCTTGATGTAGAACTTATATAGTTTGTTCTATATTGAAGCTGAATTTCAGCCATCTCCCTCTTTTGGTTTTTGAGATAAGTGGAGGAATTATTTGTTTTTCATTGATTTTCCATTGACTCTAATGTTAATGTTTCGTGTATTTTTACTATGTTCCATTAATTTTTACGACAATTTCTTTCTTGAATGTAGAATTTATGTAGTTTGTACTATATTGAAGCTGAATTTCAGCCATCTCCCTCTTTTGGTTTTCGAGATAAGTGGAGGAATTATTTGTTTTTCATTGATTTTCCATTGATATTAATGTTAATGTTTCGTATATTTTGACTATGTTCCATCCATTTTTACGACAATTTCTTTCTTGAATGTAGAACTTATATATTTTGTTCTATATTGAAGCTGAATTTCAGCCATCTCCCTCTTTTGGTTTTCGAGATAAGTGGAGGAATTATTTGTTTTTCATTGATTTTCCATTGATATTAATGTTAATGTTTCGTATATTTTGACTATGTTCCATCCATTTTTATGACAATTTCTTTCTTGAATGTAGAATTTATATAGTTTGTTCTATATTGAAGCTGAATTTCAGCCATCTCCCTCTTTTGGTTTTCGAGATAAGTGGAGGAATTATTTGTTTTTCATTGATTTTCCATTGATATTAATGTTAATGTTTCGTGTATTTTGACTATGTTCCATCCATTTTAGGACAATTTGCTTTTGGAATATAAAATCTAGACAGTCTCTTCGTCTCTTCTACATTTGAGCTGAATTTCAGCCATCTCCTCCAAAAGTTTGTTCACATCATTGAAACCGGATATGTCCTTACCTTAATTGCTCTTTTACTTTAACAAATGAAAAACAAAACTTGCAAGATTTAGGAAACCATATTCTCTTCGGTGTGAAACTGAGGGCAAAGCTATTAAAAACAGATTAAAAGAGGAGTAGTTTTCTAGTTTGTGTCTTTCCCTAAATTTCCATCAAAGAGAAGAGCAATTTTGATTCTCCAAAGTCTTGGACACATTTCTCCATTCATAAAAAATGGAAGAAAAAAATGAATCATGGAGTAATACAAAGTAGTACTTTTCTTGTTGAAATATATCTTAGAATTAGTTTTACCAATGTACAAATATGAAAGAAATAATATATTAATAACTTTTTACTATTGTATCATATTGAAATAATATTTTTTTTTTTAAATATACGGAAATAATTTTAATAAAATGACAAAAATATAATTTAATTTTGGACTTTAATTTCTTCTGAATGAATCTGTAGTTTATTAATGAAAGTTTGGTTTCAATGTTATTATATTTGTTACGTTTAAACCACGACATTTACTTGTACATCAATTAAAATAAGAGGCTAAAACTTACTTCTGGTAATGTTTGTACAAAGTCATGGACGTTTGCCATTTTTGCAGCCTGTATTACTTCATCAATCGGAACAGTCCTTTCATTATTGCCGTAAGCAATGTTCTCACGAATAGTTCTATTAAACAAAACTGGCTCTTGTGACACGATACCAAGGTGAGACCTAAGACTTGGGACACTTATTGTCTTTAAGTCGTGTGAATCCAAAGTCTGGAAAATAATAAAATAAAACAAATATTGTTAAGGAGGGCTCGATTTGGAGTGGGATGATGATTGGGATATCTCCTATTTTGGACTTTTTTTTCAATAACTGATCATCTTAAGAAGTTTTTTTTTTTTTTTTTAAATAGTAAATTGTTCTTTGAATTTTTCATAATCCACACACCTTCTAGGTATTTCACAAAAGTGAAATAGCATTCATTTATCTTTCTACTTACAGATTTCTGTAATTCCTGAATTTTTATAGTTCCAAGCTTTCGACTCTCTCCTGGAGTCTTGGTCACGGAGATTAAAAACAGAAAGAAAAGGAATAGAAGCATCAAGAAATAAAAATGGAACTGAGTTACCAAGGGAAGAGCTATGTTGTACGGAAACACGTTGTCAAGTACGCCAGTGATTTCCAGAAGATGATGCAAACTAAACCAGTTGAGAATGCTCCAAGAGCATTGCCAGAACGAACTTAAAAAGAATGGAGAGATGGAGCAGGAAGGATAACTGTGATTGTTCCTAAAGACAATAGGTAATATAAACCAGTTGAGAATGCTCTAAGAGCATTGCCAGAACGAACTTAAAAAGAATGGAGAGATGGAGCAGGAAGGATAACTGTGATTGTTCCTAAAGACAATAGGTAATATAAACCAGTTGAGAATGCTCTAAGAGCATTGCCAGAACGAACTTAAAAAGAATGGAGAGATGGAGCAGGAAGGATAACCGTGATTGTTCCTACATATAAAAGTAGATCTTTTTATCTGCATTTTGTTCTGTTTCTCGCAAAACTTCGCAAAATATCATCTCTTTATAACTTACAGTTCCCGAACTACTTAAATGTGCCGAAATTCGAACTTTTTTGTCCAATATCTGGGGAACGGTGCTCAGTTTGCCAATAGCCAGTTGATTAGTGGCCATCGGTTACTATTTGGTACCAAAATATTCACCAGCCTCTTAGGTATTAATCAACACCAACATGATCTCTCTGTGACTTACAGTTTCCAAGATATGGCTCCTTAAATATGTGGAAATCGGCCATTTTTTGGCCAATATCTCGGGAACGGTAAGAGCGACGTGAAAAATTTAAATCATTTTCTCAGATAGTTTTTGATGCTCTATCGAATGAAGGGTTCAAAATTGGAAAATAAACGCAAATAACAGAGAGACGGACAGACAGACCACAGACAGAGAATTCAGTAACGAACTTTTTAAGTTTGTTGAAAATGGCGGAGTAAATTTGTGCATCTTTCTTGTTCCTTATTGAAAGGTTGCCAACTCATTTGTTTTGTTATTATCATTACCATGCCAATGTTGTAAAGATTTTGTAAGTACCGCCTTCCATTCGTCACTCAACTATTTCTTATCCATATTTAATATTGTTTCTTTTAATGAATAAATACATTTTCAAAGAACAGTCTCACTACTTCATTCTTAACTCCAAATAAAATTTTTGAATCTTCTATCCTGTTGCGTTTCTTTTAAATGTTTTGATAGTCGAAAGTCGATAGAAGAGTCGAAAGCTTGGAACTATAAAAAATCAGGAGTTACAGAAATCTGTAGGTAGAATGATAGAATTCCTAAGCGTGTTTTTGCAATGTTACGCACGGGCGTCTCTGGCGGAAGGGACGAGGGGGACACGTCCCCCCAATATTTTGAAGTACAAAATATTCAATATTTTATTCTAATTTATTTATTTACTAACGATAGAATAACATATACATAAATAATAATATTTTTATTTGGAATATAATATTCAGGCTGTGAAACGATCATAACAGAGTTCTTGATATACCTCAGAGGATCCGTGAAGGTAAGCAGAAGGGTAAAAATGGAATCGAAGATAGTAAACAGGTTGGATTAGGAAGTACCATTTAAATCAATTTATTTGATGTCTCCCTCAAATTTTACATGCCAGAGACTCCAGTGAATGTTAGCATTCAGTTAGTATGAAAAATGTTACGAATAACGTGTGTACTTAACCCTGAGCCTAGCAAACTTGCTTCAAAGCTATACTATTTCTTTCCTTTGGGTATATTTGAAAATAGTTTCATACGTACATGGAAAGAAATCCTGATTTTCAGTTCTTACAATACGAGACAACTTATGCATTTATTCTTATTTATCAAATCACACATACAATAAATTCCAAACAACTACCTACTACTACTACTACTACTACTACTACTACTACTACTACTACTACTACTACTACTACTACTACTACTACTACTACTACTACTACTACTACTAATAATAATAATAATAATAATAATAATAATAATAATAATAGGAAAATGTAATAAAGTGTAGAATTCCTCTAATATAATTAATTGCATATAAATTTCCGGAAAACAAATGAAAAGAAAAAGATTGTAATTTCTCATAGATCTTACTTACTATTTTCCCTGCTTGTGGGTCGTAGAAACGTTCTATCAACTGAATACATGTTGATTTTCCACTTCCACTAGGACCTACTAACGCCACAGACTGTCCTGGTTTACTAACTGAGAAACTTATTTTCTTCAGAGCTGTTGCTTCTGCTCTCAGAGGATAAACAAAACTCACATCACAAAACTCAATACGTCCTTCCACTTTTTCCTATAAAGAAAAATAAAATGAACTTAAAACCCCTGCGCTATAAGTAACGAAGCCTGACTTAGAGCGCATACATTGAATTTGGTAATTTGTAAGCAGCCTTGCTTGCCTTACTTATGGGTGCGAGCGGTCCCGGGTTTGATTCAGGTGGAAGCATCGGCCGAAAATGTGGTTTTTCAGGCCAGCTATTCTGAGTGAAATTTTCCTCTTTCACACCAGGCAAATGCCGGGATGGTACCTAACATATAGGTCCCAGGCCGCTTCCTTTCTTTCCCGATTCTTTCTTCCTTCCCCTTTTCAGATAGTATGATCGCCGAGGGACGTCATCCTTCATACTATAACGCCGTCGTTATATACACTTTGAACAACCCTCGTATACGCAACAGGATTTCATAGAATCAGTGCGCACCGAGGCAAAATTCTTGGAATTACGATGCTGCAAAGTTTCTTGCTCACAAGTTTTTCTATGTGTGTGTGTGTGCGTGGTTGCTCGCCCACTTTTCTTTTCTTATGGCCTAATATGGAAGAAAAAATCGGCTCAGCTTAGTTCTTCCTCTACTTACGCAAGCTGAATTGCGAGGCTAAAAGGCAGTGCCGGACTATATGTTATAATTTGCACATTTGGTGGTAAATAATGTTTATTTATATTGCCAATTATTTAAATGTGATTAATACAATCTAAATAGTGCAATTTCTAATCAATCTATTCTTATTAGTGAAGCAATTCTTTAAAAACTTAACGTTTTGTGGGAATTATTTTTTATTTTAATAGTGTATTCTTACGCCTTCATTACGTGAGGGAACACTGACGCTCAGTCAAGCCGGGCACTCACACTTGGGAACTAAAAGGCATCACCGGTCCTTTCTTACTATTCTGACTCAATAACTTATGTGGAGCCTTTTAATGTTTTATACGAAAATATAAAAGTTAGCAGTGTGTTCTGAAGTAAAAAAAGTACATTCTTAAAATGTAAAACTGTGATATATCTTCAAAATGAATATCAGTATATTTTAATCACTCCATAACCAAAATGTAATTATGTGGTTACCGGACAAATAAGAAGAATGGTGGATGAACTCCTTTTTTCTCAATTCTATCGAAGGCAATGGAATAAAGGAAAAACACCTAAGGACCTTTCTTAAGGAATTACTAATCAATGACATCGCATACCCCCAATTGTGATAAGAACGAATATGTTTCTTACTTCGAATAATGACCACGTATTTCGGTGAATGAACTGTCGGAATCGTTGGTGTTCCTACGTTGTACTCAGTACCGCTAACGTGCGCGTTCGTCCGCAAATAGTAATCTTGGGCCTATATCTCGTTTACTAAGAATATATTGTTGTTTGTGTTAAACGTATGTGCTTGTGATTACCCAAAAGCTAAAATATATGCTTTGTAAATATTTATCGTGAAAGTTAATTTCTGTGTCAAGTGATATCATGCTAATAGTATAAGTGTGCGTATATCATGGTGATATTTTCTTCAACAGGATAGGCTAAGGAATGTTGTATTTTGCATGCATGTATTAATATTTTTATCTTTTGTCATACTGATGCTCTAGTTATTGTGGCATAGGTCAAGGGTACATTTATTCCTCTATTCAAGCATTAGGTGTTTAATCTTACATCCTATGACTCATCTGAACTTCCTGAGGTTATAAGAGACGTTTAAAGATACGAACACAACATATATGAGACCGTCAGTAAGGAAAATTTACTCGTGTTTTCCACAACATGATGGACTCGTCAGTGACGGTGGGTACACGGAACCAAACCCTGGCCAACCCCCTTTCACGAACCTTATAGCACCAGAAGCTAAGTACCGTCATAATACGTGACAGGCTAACATGACCATTGATGTCGAAAACCCAGAAATCTCATTTCTAATCCTAATCCTAAGCCTTACTTATCGCTTCTCAGACCGGATTTCCTTATACATTTTTTTCTTTTCATCTTCTGTTTAAAGGCCATAGGAGAACTACATGAGATGACGAAATGGGTATAAGACAAATTGTTCACTGGACGTCGCTAATCTCCTACACACATATCGATGGACACACTCTGCCACTCAATCACTATGGAGCATCGATTGTGAAGACACATCGAGTACAATCAAAATACACGTCAAGTGTGAACTGTGTGGTGGAGGATGAATTCGACTCGAGCAATTCGTCTTCTTCAGGCGAAATGGGATAATGCAGCTGCAGTTCAATCTCGCACGAGTAAGGGTTACGGCGGGAACTTTATAAATGATAGCTGTGTGCACGAGTGGTGCAGAGAATATAACGAGTTACAGCGGGAACTTTATAAGTGATGGCTGTGTGCACGAATGCTGCAGAGATTGTAAAGGAATATAGCCGAAACTTTATAGTGATGGCTGTAAGCATCAGTGCTGCAGAGAGTATAAAGAAGGACCCACTGACGAAAATGACGAGAGAAGCCGAGTAGAAATCTGACAGCAGACGACCTTGATGAACAAGTGAATCGTGGTTTATGAAGGGGGTAAATTGTGATTTCGAAACTGTATGACCTTGGAATTTCAACAAACTCAGCAACCACCTGTAGAAATCGAATTACATCACGTAGTAAACACTTGGAGGATGCTTCAACTGCACTCGATATGTTTTCATACTATACTCACGCATTTCGTCATCTTACATAGTTCTTCTCTGGTGTCCTAACGGACGTCGAAAATTAAAATAGCCCTCGTACATTAATTCAAACAGCTTGTCAATTACCTCATAATACTGGGTTAACATAAAAAGTTCTGTGTCTTGACCACGAATTGCAAATAAAGCCACATACCAAAAAGTAACAGAAATCAGTGGTAGATGTGCATTCCTAGTGCGTGGGGTTTGTGATTTTGACTGGGTGTCTCAGAGCACTAATCTCACAGCCTATGATGGGTATTTCAAAGTGTTTTGTTACAATTATTGTTAGAAAAAATATTATTTTATTGCAAATTATCTTACTAATAACATATAGAAGTAAACGATTAATTATGACAATTACAATACTTAATTGAGTAACAACTCCATGCTTTAAGCCATGATGACACAAATAAATATCATTTTATATCAATCACTGTCGGGTTTCATTAAGAACATTCTTGCAGAGCACCGGTATAGCACTATTGATTAATTGACACACGCAGTTAAGTGCCTTTACCGAAAGGTTACACGACAATGCTGAGACGAATATCACACAAAACCTTACGACGTATTGTTTCGTAGACATTTAGATATACTGAGTTAGTATAACGTGGATGTTGTTCCGATGTTTGTTTCTCGTGGGAGGCTCTTTGTATTGTCATATTCATATTCATATTCATATTTATTTGCCTGTTCATAACTTACAAATGAGGACAATTCTCAATTAAGCATTACAGTTGTCAGATATGATTTACATTCTCTATATATCATCAGTAAGGTAAGTTTCCACAGAGTAATAGCTTTTTTCTAACAATAATTCTAACAGAGTATTTCTGAATATCCGTTTTTCGTTAATGTCCTTATACTTTGTTGGTAATTTGTTATATAATTTTATACAATTCATATACACAGTTTTGCTAAAATTTGCATAATTCTATTGGATAATATACATATTACAATTCTGCCTAGTATTGTATGAATGAATCGTATTAGCTAAAGTAAATAAATCCTTGTGCTCGATTACATACATAATTGTGCGATATATATATATATAAACTAGGTAATGTCAATAATTTATAATTTTTAAAAATATTTTTACATGAGGATCGTTCAGGCACACTAAACATTATTCTAATATTTTTTTTCTGTATTCGGAATGTACTAGCACTTATTCTCGAATTCCCCCAAAATATAACACCATAGTTTATTATTGAAAAAACTTTGCTATAGTATAAGGACATGACAGCTTCCTTGCACAAACTACCTTGCAACCTACGGAATGCAAAGCAGAGTGAACTGAGTTTAGTATTAATGTATTCAACATGAGTATTCCATGTTAAATCTTCATTAACATATACTCCTAGAAATTTAATAGATGGTGTTTGACATAATTCTACAGTGTCTACAGTTATTGGTACAAGTTCATTTCTTTGGCCCTGGAATCGAAATTTGACAATGTTAGTTTTTCCTAAATTCATAGTTAATTTATTTATGTTTAACCAACTAATAATTTTTGTTAGCGTCTTTGTAGTGAGCCTTTCTGCTTCATTTACTGAGTCTCCACTGACAAGAACATTTATGTCATCAGCATACAATGTTGACTTCACACAGCGTAGACTGTTAACCAAATCATTAATATATACAACAAACAAAAGAGGTCCCAATACTGATCCTTGTGGCACTCCTTTTGTTACTTTCATTAAAGATGATTTAAACATTTTACAGATGCCAACAGTTTGACTACGTTCAGATAAATACAACTTTATCCAATTGTTTGCCACACCTCTGATGCCATAAGAATACAATTTTTCTAGCAAAATACCATGGTCTATAGAATCAAACGCCTTAGATAAATCAACAAAAATACCATGCTTTCCTTTATTTATATCCATTGCTACATCAGAGATGAAATTAAAGATTGCAGTGTTGGTTGACTTCTGGCTTTGAAACCCGTGTTGACTTGTGGATATTATATTATTTAAAAGGAAAAAATTATTTAGTCGCGCTTTCATTGCTAACTCAAATATTTTAGAAAAGCACGACAAAACTGAAATAGGACGATAATTATTTAACTCCAATTTACTTCCCTTTTTATACACAGGTGTAACTCTAGCTAACTTAAGCCGCGTAGGAAAAATTCCTGTCAAAACTGAATGATTTATTATATGACAGAGTTGATGTGCAATAAGAAGAGAACTTTCCTTTACAATCATGGATGGCACTTCATCCAACCTGGAGAGCTGGAGCTTTTTAAGCTTTTTATTATTTGTAAGATTTCCTCTGGTGTAGCTGGTTTCAGGAAAAGCGACTTAGTTATTCCGCTCTGTAGCTTAGAGTTATTTTCTTGATGAGCTATTTTGATTGGGTTAAATGTTTCTAAAGTTAAGAAATATTTATTAAAATGATTTGCAATCTTATCTGGGTTACATACTACTTGAGAGTTTATTTTTATTGCATCAATTCCTGTTGTTTTTACCTTATTCATCTTACCATTAATTAACTTCCACATAGCTTTACTTTTGTTTCTCGCTGCTAAGATGTAATTTGTACTGTGTAAAAGTTTTGCTGTTCGTATGACTCTTTTGTATGTCTTTCTATAGTATTTTACATATTCAATAAATTGAGGTGTTACATCTTTACACGTTTTTAGTTTTTTTGATAACGCAAGTAGTTTGAGTTTAGAAGTCCTAATTCCTATAGTGACCCATGGTTTCCCCAACCTAACCTTACTGTAGTTCTTTCTGGGAAACGCAATATTGAAGTGAAAGAGAAATGTATCTAGAAAAAAGTTAAATTTACCATCCGTATCACCAATTTCATATATTTTGTGCCAGGTTTCTTGTGCTAGCAAGTGTAGAAAGTAATTAATATTAGTTTTTGAGAAACATCTTTTTGTTATAATTTTTGATTGAGTAGGTACGAATATTTGAGATGTATGTATTTGCCCTATTATTGCATCATGGTCAGAAAAGCCTGGCTTAAAGATATTCAAACAGGTAACTGACTCTGTGTATTGTTTACTTATTATTATTTGATCTAACGCAGTTTTCCCTCTGGTTGATTCTCTGATAAGAGGCTGTAACCCAAACATATCCAATATATTTTGACATTTTGTTTTTTCTCTTGATTGAACCAGCCAGTCAATGTTAGTATCACCACAAATTATTACCGTACTATATTTCTTACACAGAGACTCAAGAGCAGTTTCAAGATTTCTAAAGAATACATTAATATTTCCTGCTGATGACCTATAGATGCAAATTATACACATGTTTTCAATTGAAATAGCAACTATTTCAAAATGCAATTCAACAACGAATTGACTTACATTTATTTCCTTAAAACGTAAATGGTCACCTACAAATATACATACCCCACCATGTTGCCTACTAGCGCGTGAATAGTTTGTAGCTAACTGATAGTTATTTAAGTGTACCATATTCATCTGATTAGCAGATAACCAATGTTCACTAAAGCAAATGACATGCATACCTTTAAGATCCTCTTCAACTAATACATAAAAAAAAATCAAGTTTACTAGCTAAACCTTGCACGTTCTGGTAATATACATTTATTACATTGTAGTCACTGTTACCTCTATTGGCTAAGTGCTTGGAATTTTTATTGGGACTTGCATTAAAAAACTATTATCATACCTTGTAGAAACCTTTCTTATTCTATTTGATTTTCGCTGAGTTGTACTAGATGGATCGTTTTGTTCTACACCATTTGTGGATACTTGCTGCGATCTGTTAATATCCAGTCCAGGTTCTTTCGTACCGTGATTTGTATTATGTGGACCTTGTATTAACGATATTCGATCAATTTCTTCACTTTCTGTAGCCAAAAGTACTCCTGGCTCCTTATCATGGCTTGCGTGTGAGTTTCCTGTCAATTTTAACACTTCACTCTCATCCCGATTCGCTCCGTTGTAAGTCGAACTGTGTCTCCTTTGTTCAGACGAAATTTGATCACCTTCACAATCGTTTCCATTTCCGTCTATCACCAGTGCTGATGTACTTCCACAATTGATAGGTATTAACATACTATAAGCTGTGCACTGTGCTTTAAACTTATTTTACATAATGATATTATACAGTGCGTTGCGTAAAAACAATTTCCCTAGACGATTTAAATGGAGGCAGTGATTAGTATGATAGTTTCGGGGCACACAACTTACATCAAGAAGTTTGACATTTTTGAAACTTTTACACAACACGTCAATTTTTTTATTTGTGTCTTTTATTTCATTGTTTACACACGATGAGTCATTTAAATCATGGCGATACGGCAAGTTTACTACCACTACATTTGTGCCTGAAAGTTTCTGTAGAGCCAATTCTAGTATGTTTAGTGCATTTTCAGCTTCATTACAAGCAACGTCATTTGCACCGCCTATTATTACAACTGTGTCATGTTCATTATAATTTTGATTATGGATGTAAGGAAACACAACGTCTTTTATCTTAGCACCTGGTTTTACCGACCCAGAAACATCCATGTCACTTTTAATCCAATGTTCTCGGGATTGTTGCCAGAGTGAATGTTGCTGTGCTGAGCTTTCGTTACCATACAGCGGCAACATCTTCAGAGCTATGTGTTGGAGTGTGCTGGTCGTACAATTTATATTGTGGTCTTTAGGAATTACTGTGTTTCTATTGGTTGTTTTTGTTGGCCAATGGCGTGCTCTGATTTTGCTGGTGGAAACTGCTCTCTGATTGGCTGTTGGTTCTCTTCGTACTGAGAAGCTGGAACCAGATGTCAGGTAGATGATAACCTTCGTCTCTGTTGATGGATGGCTTGTATGAAAGGATGAATAGATATTCATGTATTTTCCTGTCCCAGAACTGTTTGCTTTTCTTTAGTACTTCAATTTGGTCCCACATGGCTATATGATTGTATTGTATGCAGTGTTCGGCTATTGCAGATTTTCCAGGTTGTTTAAGTCTGGTGTGTCGCTGGTGTTCTTTCATTCTGTCTTCAATGTTCCTTCCCGTTTCACCTATGTAAGTGGCGTTACATTCACAGGTGATCCTATAGATGCCTGGTGTCTTTAATCCCAATGGGTCTTTTGCAGTTGGTAGTAAACTCCTGATCTTCGGTGGAGGGCAGTGTACAGTCTTGATGTTGAATTTCTTCAATAGTCTTGCTAGTTGGTTGGAGGTTTTTCTCATATATGGAATAACTGCAATATTTTTCTTGTCTGCCGTGTTGTCCTCTTTTGTGGTGCAATTTCTGCTACTGTATTTTCTCATGGCTGTGTTGATCTGTTTCGACGGATATCCGTTGAATTTGAATACCGTTTCCAGGTGAGACAGTTCTGTGCTTATATTATCTGGATCTGCTATTTGGTGTGCTCTGTGTATTAGAGTATTTAACACCCCCATCTTCTGTGCAGGATGATGAAAACTGGTCGCATCGAGGTAGAGATCGATTCGATTAGATTCCAACGATTTGATTTGTTGCTACCCACTTGAAAAGCACTCCGAGATGGTGTGATTACATAACTATTTCCTTCTGGTTCGTCTTCTAGAACTGCGAATCTATTTTGCGTTGGTATTTCTCGTACAACACAATGTAGTCTGGATTTATTCATGCATTTGTTGTGAAAGTTAATATCCTTGTGTATAAGCGGGGGGACATTCTCTGATTCTTCTTGGTGCTTCATATATGTTTGTTGTTTGCTGTCACTGGAAGGACTTGGATTTTAATGGGAAAAAGACTATAACAAACTTGCTGGTTCTTCGATTGCAAGCTTGCTTCATTCTTGCAAGTAGTACCTAATATAAGTCTAGCCTCAAAATTCTTTTAAATTGACACACTTGTCAAGCATGACTTAAAACTTACACCTGACAAAGCCATACACGGACAGAATCTATAAGGCTAAGTCTAACACGCAAGCATTCTTACGTAGCCTTCATTCGTACATTTGGTCTAAGCATACACAGGTTTATGCGTCAAAGCTATCTGGATTCCAAGCATGACTTAAAATTTACACTTGCCAAAGGCATACACAAAAAGAATCCCTAAGGCTAAGACGCAAACATTCTCACGCAGTCTTCATTCTTACACCTGGTCTAACCATAAACAGGTTTATACGTCAACGTTATCTGGACTCCAGGCATGACTTAAAACTTACACCTGACAAAGCCATACACGGACAGAATCTGTAAGGCTGAGTCTAACACGCAAGCATTCTTACGTAGCCTTCATTCGTACATTTGGTCTAAGCATACACAGGTTTATGCGTCAAAGCTATCTGCACTCCAAGCATGACTTAAAATTTACACTTGCCAAAGGCATACACAAAAAGAATCCCTAAGGCTAAGACGCAAACATTCTCACGCAGTCTTCATTCTTACACCTGGTCTAACCATAAACAGGTTTATACGTCAACGTTATCTGGACTCCAGGCATGACTTAAAACTTACACCTGACAAAGCCATACACGGACAGAATCTGTAAGGCTGAGTCTAACACGCAAGCATTCTTACGTAGCCTTCATTCGTACATTTGGTCTAAGCATACACAGGTTTATGCGTCAAAGCTATCTGCACTCCAAGCATGACTTAAAATTTACACTTGCCAAAGGCATACACAAAAAGAATCCCTAAGGCTAAGACGCAAACATTCTCACGCAGTCTTCATTCTTACACCTAGCCTAATCATAAACAGGTTTATACGTCAAAGTTATCTGGACTCCAGGCATGATCTAAAATTTACACTTGGCAAAGCCATACATACAGATGATTTCTAAGGTTAAGTTTATCAAACAAAATTAAGGGCAAACTTAGTGTAGACGTACTTGCTTACTGGGAAATAGTGTAACATACTTCGGCCCACCCCCTCTGACGGAGAAAACCTCCATTTTGCTTAGGGAAAAGAAGTGAACGACCTCAGCTGTGTTGCCAATTTGCCATTCAGTCATTTGGTCTTGGTGAGTGAAGATCGTAGGCTACTTAGAATGGCTAACAAGACAGAGCATAGCGAAGTCCGTGAAATAATTCATTATGGCAACGCTTCCGCATCTAACAATTGAAAGATTTCGGCCGCAGCAACTTGTTCCTCCTCTTTCGAGGAAGGTACGACAAAACACACATTGACAGCAGCGCCAGAAGGGCACAGTTGAAATAGAAAGACTCTAGTTTAAAGAATACTTGACACGATTATCAATCTTACACCTCCAAAGGACCTCATGATATTACTTTGATAATTTTAGGCATAAAGTGTGGGGGTGGGGTGCAAACGAGTGGCATGTGAAAATAATCTAAAAAGAATGATATTAGTGTCAAATCCGTTGTTTTCGGAGTCGCTGAGATGAATAGTGTCACTAACAATGTCGTTTAAGTGCAAGTTCAGCCCTCATCGGCAAGGGATTCAGGGTTTCGATGGGAAAGAAGTTATTACGGATTTTTGTTATAACATTTTCATCGGTATGCATATTCTGAGGGAAGAGGAGTTCAAACACTTTTTCATAAACTCATTCTACCCGTGTGAAGAAGAAGGTGTGTCAGCTAGCAAATTCATAAACTTTAGTTTTTATTTGAAATTCAGCTCCATCAATCTTAGCTTATGGACTTTTCAATTTGTTTACACTCAAAAGTAAATAAGTATGCTTGGAATTGACAAGAGTTAATTTGATGATAAATAAATAAAGATTAATATAATATTAGTATATACTCACCAGTTTTAGTCCTACATCTGGAGAACAATCCATTTCTGGTTTACGATCATATAACTGAAAGAGCCTTTGTGCACTGTTAACTGCCTTCTTGTAGTCTGGAGCAAACGCCAATGCAAAACCAACCATAGTCATTCCAAATATAAACGCTTCACAGGATCTGAAAAATAATCATAAATGGCGACACATTTCTTTAGCAGACTAGCGAAATTTATATCATCAATTTCAGGGAATTAATGACAGTGCTGGCAAGGCGTGCTATGAGGACTTATTGTAACTCAGAGTCTTTTTTAAATTAATTTTCGTATAGTTTATTTGTTTCTTGTAATAACCACCTTTATAAATTAGAGTTGCTACTTAAAGTTTCTGTTTTTCTGATGATAAAAAGAGCTGAATAATATCACTAATGAAAACTGCTTTCTTCGACCCTCTGAGGTTTTATTTCCGTTTATTATTTTTAAAGGAAGCAATTGGTTATGTTAGAAACAAAACTTAAAGGAGCATAGCATGATAATACAGAGCTTTAAGATTAGTCTTTAACTGTTTACTTCAAAACAATTGTGCAAAAATACTAGATAACCATTCTATCGAATTAGGTGCTTCAGATTAATATAAGAAGTTTAAGTGCAAGGATACTTATATCTAGCTCCTTTTAAATAGAAAAATGAAATGAAATCTTTGAGTTTTATGTCCCACGGTTATGCCGGTTAGGCTAAAGGAGACGGTGAAGGTGAGAAATGAATGAAATGGTGGAATGAAGAAAATGGGAGGAAACGGGAGAACCCCGAGAAAACCCACGAGCACGGTGTTTGTTGAAGCATAATGAAAAAAAAAGTCAAACGAGATTGTGATTATCAGAGTTGGAAACATTGAACATTGCTACGAATAGTTAATGTGCTGCCATCTATAAACTTACTTTTGATAAATTGACCTATCGAACCTTGTAGTTTCGCAAGGTAATAAGAACAGTCAACATGTTATAATTTTGAGAGTGAAATTGTTTCGAAATTGTGTCGGGAAGATGAGAAGTTAAAAGTGTATAGTGTATTGTGGTTTGTATAAGGAAACGGGAGCATTGTGAGTGTGTGGTTAATATTCCCTGATTCAAAATTTATAACCTTTTTTTTTTTTATTTGCCATTTTCGATCAGACGACAAGGTGAGTATTGGTCACCCACTTAGGAATGGCCCCGACTCCTATTAGATCATCTGTGCATGTACTTATTAATATTTGTTTGGTAATTGATTTCTACTTTCGATTTTGAGACTAAATGAAAACTTCAAATTTAAATCAAATTATTATAAATTAAATGAGTTGTGGAAGAATAGCTAATTTTCGCCTTCCGACATTAAACCGTGATTGCGAGGCAATTTCACCCAGGAATCGGTTTGTTAGTTGTTATTATATTTATATGTTTTTCTTTAAATTATTTGTTATAATAAATTATGTCTCAATTGAAACTGATTCCTTCTAATTTAAAAACAGTTTAATAACCCTTTCTCCAAGTCTTGTTTTCCGTAACCACTCGGAAAATGCAGTGTACCTGTCGTTTCTTTGACTTGATTGCTGCATAGTAATTTAGTTACCTTGCGAAACTACCGGAAATATTAAGACTTTGGTTAGACAGAAAGGGATGTATATTATTTTGGAATTGAACCTGAGTACGAAAATTACGAATGAAAGACCAGTCATTAATTGAAAGTGTAATAATAAGTGAAAATAGAGTGAAGGTATTTAGGCGTAATATTAGAAATTATAGCTTTAGGATTTAAACCTGAAAAAAAAAAACATGTCACATAACCTTCTTGAGTGTTTTTCAACGGGTGAGAATGGCCAGGAGAATTCTCTCCTAGTTGACCTTGGCGAGGGGGAAAGGGCGAATGCTTGCGGACACGGGCGAGTAAACGATGACGATTCCTCGCTTGATTTCGCAGGTGTTGTTCTTCCTCCACATCGCGTGTTAAAGCCAGCTGTTAGACCAGCTATAAGATGTAATTTTAATAAGCTTTTGAGTGATAACATGTATAAAGCTATAGAAAAGCAGGTTAGTCAGTTACCTGAAATAGATGGAAGTAATGGCTTTGAAGTATGTAAATTTCTATTAAAATTTGACTTGTTACAAGCCCAACTCGAAAATTGTGTAGAAGCTTTGTTAGTAGCCTCTCTGAGTAAATGTACAGGCCCAGCATTCGAGGAAATGCAAAGGTTATTAAATATCACCACTGACTGGGAAAGAATTATAACAGCATTTTTAGAAAGATTTGTTACTCCGCTAGTTAAAATGGAATTCTTGAAAATAACGTTGTATAGAATAATGCAAGTAGAGGAATCCCTGGTAGATTTTATTAAGGAAGAATTGAGTGTATTATTCATTTTTGATATGAAAATGTCGGAGGATGAATTAACTAAAACTATTGCTAACCTTGTACCACCTGAAATAAGGGATTTAATGATAATTACTCAAGTTCCCCATACTGAAAAGGAATTAGTTGCATTTGCAGAAAGTTACGAAATGAATCGGCGTTACCGGTTGGATTATAAATTTATTACACAAAAACAAACTCAGAATGTAAAGCCCCTTGGTTATGTTAACGAGAAAAATAGGCAGAGGAATAATTTTAGTAAATGTAATTTATGTGGTCTTAATAATCATTTTTGGAAAATGTGTCCTTATAATAAAAGGAATATTCGTGGAGAAAAAACATACTATGTTAGTGAGGAACAACCTCCCTCCTTATTACAAATGCCTGTTTCGATTTGTCGAGAACTTTATCCCTGTATTATTGACTCTGGAAGTAGTCTGTCCTTAGTTGAAGAACAAGTGTTGGCCAGGATTGAACGTAGGTGCCGTCCAAAAACTAGAGTAGTGAACTTTACCCTCTCTGTCATGAATTCTGAACCTATTAAAATCTCTAAACAAGTGGAACTAATATACTTTATAAATGGTGTTAAGTTTGTAAACTGGTTTTCGGTGGTTCAACATCCATCTTTAAAACTGCTAGTGGGACTTGATTTCCTACAAAAATATAATGTTAATATAAACATTGGAAATCGTGAGTTGAACTTTACGGAACTTAATTTAACCGTAAAATTAACTAAATGGAAACAAACTAGTGAATCCAGTGATCTGTGCCCACAAATTTCTCGTTTTAGGTCTGGTCCTGAGAACTCTGTGTCGCCGCACGACCTTGACGCAGGGGGAGCGGGGAAACCCAGACCTAGTCAGCGAACGATTCAGCCGTCAACCACTTGTCAACTTCGATCAGCTGATTTCAGGAACAGCGGCCAGTCAGCCCAGCAGTGTTTCCATACACAACGCAGAAGAGCCAAGCGGAATTTTTGTAGGGAGGAGTCCAAGGTTTGGCAACCGAAACCAGGGACCAGCCAGCGATCTTCCACTGTACTTCAGGATCATGATGCAAGGGGAGGTGAACAGTATCAAGACATTCCAGCTGGAGTACCAATTTCCAATCCTACCATCCATGATATTTATCCGGAGGAAGAAAATACAGGTACAGTAAATCTTCATGAAAATATTTTTTCTGACGATTTAATACCATATGTTGAGAACGTGTTAGACAATTATAAGGACGTTATAAATGAAGAATTAGGAACAGTTAAAGATTTTGTTTATGAAATTAAAATGAATGACTTAAGTCCGAGTATAGCTCAACCATATCCCATGCCACGTCACAAGTTGCGTGAATTAGATGAATACTTGGATGAATTAATTAAGAAAAAGGTAATTGAGGAAGTTTCCAGTTCTACCTATATTTCTCCGTGTTTTCTCGTGAATAATCGCGATGGAACCAAGCGGCTAGTGGTAAATTATTTTAATATTAATTCAAAAGTGCTTGTAACTGGATTTCCAGCTCCTAATGCTGAAGCTACTATTGCCAATATAGGTAAACATAAGATTTACAGCGTCCTGGATGCCAAGGGGGCATTTCACCAATTGCTGTTAGATGAAAATTCTAGGCAATATACTACTTTTGCTACTCCAACTAGGTTGTTAAGATATTTGAAAATGCCGATGGGTTTCATAAACTCACCATTTATTCTTTCTAGTATCATGAATAAAATCTTTAGGGATCTCTTAGGAGATTATTTAGATATATTTTGTGACGATAGTATTATTCACACTGATACTATTGAAAAGCATAAAGAAATATTAGAGCTAGTTTTACAGAGATTACGAAAATGGGGTATCACTATTTCTAAAAGAAAAACTAAACTATGTAAAAATAAAATAAAATTTTTAGGTTATATATTTTCAGGTGGATATATGATGATCGATGATGACCGAGTTCAGGTAATTAAAAATCTACCACGTCCTAAGAATCGTAGAGCGTTGAGTAAGATGATTGGTTTCTTGTCATATTATTTAAAATTTGTGAAAGATTATGGTGAACTGATGGGTCCTTTACATGCCTTAAAATCAAATAAAATACCATTTCGTTGGGGAAAAGAAGAAGATGAGATACTAGATCAAATAAAAGAGGCCATTATAAATCATATTGTATTGAAAGTCCCGGACTTCTCTAGTCCTTTTGTAATCCACATAGATAGTAGTAGTAGGGCCTATAGCGCGATCTTAAGTCAATATGATGATGAAGGACGTCTTCGTCCTGTATATTTCTTTTCGAAGATGATTCCATCTAGTGATTGGTCTAAAAGTATTTTCGATCTTGAAATGAAGAGTTTAGTCTATGCTTTAGATAAATTTGATATTTACTTGCAAAAGAAATTCACTATTTATACTGACAATGCTAGTTTATCTTGGATATTAAGAAATCATAAAAGGCAAAAGAAGTATGGTTCTTTAATAGAGAAAATAAGCAAGTACTCTTTCGATATAATTCACCTGCGCTCTTTCAAAAACCATCTTGCAGATTACATCAGTCGTATGTATAATTATGTAGACTTTACTCCACCCAACACTGATATTGAAGAGATTAATACTATTAATGAACAGAAGGTCCATCTTTCTTTTGTAAATTTCTGGAGTCACTCCATCTTTAATAAACCACTGGCTGAACATCAAAGAGAAGATCCTCAGTTGAAAGAGATAATTTTAGCTTTAGAGAGAAAGGAAAATAAGGATCCTTACATATTAAAAGAAGGTGTACTATTAAAAAGAACCAATGGTAGAAAATATGGTGGTTTACGTGCAGTAATTCCCCATTCTTTGCGCTATTCTGTTATAAAGTATTGGCACGAAGAATTAGTGGGGGGATGTCACGGTGGGATCCAGAAAACTATCTCTAAGGTAGCATCTAGGTTTACATGGGATAAAATGTATGCTGAAATTAGTGATTTCGTGAGACGATGTAAAATTTGTCAAGAGAGCCAAGAACTTAATCGGAAGCCGTATGGTACCTATTATTCTAAGGAGCCTCGATACCCAAATAATGTCCTACACTTAGATTGTATGGGAGCTTTGCCTACTAGTAATGGATTTAAATACATTATGGTTTTGACAGATAGTTATAGTCGATTTGTAATAATAGAACCTTTAAGATCTCTGAATTCTAAATTAATCTGTTCTAAATTAACTAAGATCTTTCTAACTTACGGGTATCCATTTTCTATTTTGCATGATAATGCGTCATACTTCAGTAGTGAGTACTTCAAACAGTATTTGTTTAGCCTAGGAATTAAAAACATCTGTACTTCACCTTATTCTATGTCCTCGAACAGAACAGAGCGTATGAATAAAACGATTAAAGGGATACTCAGATCTTATATTAATAAGAATCATACGAAATGGGCTAACTATCTTTATCAAATCCAATATACTTTGAATATAACTGAAAATTGTGAAACTCAGAAAAGTCCAAGTGAGTTGTATCTTGGGCGTAAAATGTTCAATCCATTAGATGTTAACTGGATTTTAGATTTGGGTATAATAGAGAAATCACAAAATAAAGAAGAGATTAATGATATTATAGTTGATAACATCGAAAAAGCTTGGAAAAGGAGACAACAAGCTTATAATAAAAAGCATGTACCTAGTAATTTGCCTGTGGGAGAACTAGTGCTTGTAAAGAAAATGTTAAAATCATCCTTGGATAAGAAATATTATGCCAAGTTTGATACTAAATATTCCGGTCCATTCAAAATTTTGAATTATGTAACACCCAATACTGTGTGGGTTGAGTTAATTAGTAATCCTGATGTAAAATTAAAACGTCATGTTCAATTTATAAAGAAGTACTTACCTCCAAGAAATGTAAACAGTGTTGCACATATTAATAATAATAATGACTAAACTAAGAGAGAAAAAAATAAAAAGTTCATTTCCAAGATAATGTAAATTATATATATATTTGTGTGTAGTTTAGGTAATGTTTCTGTAAGAAATATACTGTTGTGTATTTTTACAATTCTGCAGGTACAGAATTATGTGGATCCACTATGTTTGTGTTTGCGTCTGAGACATCTGATTACCTTGAATCTACTGCTTGGTCGAGAAAAGGCGATATTGTCAACCCGAAGGCGAGATATGTTTTCCACTCTTGTCATCTCATGGGTGCTTCCAGTCAATCTGTGGTGGATAAGGAGGAAGATCTCATCTTGTTGTGAACATCTACTTCTGGGACTTAAGATAGGACGTCCGGACATTGGTAATCGTTTAATATCTGGAAGTTGTTGGATTATTCTTGGTGAGTCGAACTATCCTTATTTCTGCATGCAGTGATTTGACTTCAACAGTGAATTATATTTTTTTTTCATTTCGCTAACCATTGTAAAGAAGCAAAACTTCCCAGAGGGGAGGAACTTAATATGAAGCATAATGAAAAAAAAAAAGTCAAACGAGATTGTGATTATCAGAGTTGGAAACATTGAACATTGCTACGAATAGTTAATGTGCTGCCATCTATAAACTTACTTTTGATAAATTGACCTATCGAACCTTGTAGTTTCGCAAGGTAATAAGAACAGTCAACATGTTATAATTTTGAGAGTGAAATTGTTTCGAAATTGTGTCGGGAAGATGAGAAGTTAAAAGTGTATAGTGTATTGTGGTTTGTATAAGGAAACGGGAGCATTGTGAGTGTGTGGTTAATATTCCCTGATTCAAAATTTATAACCCTTTTTTTTTTATTTGCCATTTTCGATCAGACGACAAGGTGAGTATTGGTCACCCACTTAGGAATGGCCCCGACTCCTATTAGATCATCTGTGCATGTACTTATTAATATTTGTTTGGTAATTGATTTCTATTTTCGATTTTGAGACTAAATGAAAACTTCAAATTTAAATCAAATTATTATAAATTAAATGAGTTGTGGAAGAATAGCTAATTTTCGCCTTCCGACATTAAACCGTGATTGCGAGGCAATTTCACCCAGGAATCGGTTTGTTAGTTGTTATTATATTTATATGTTTTTCTTTAAATTATTTGTTATAATAAATTATGTCTCAATTGAAACTGATTCCTTCTAATTTAAAAACAGTTTAATAACCCTTTCTCCAAGTCTTGTTTTCCGTAACCACTCGGAAAATGCAGTGTACCTGTCGTTTCTTTGACTTGATTGCTGCATTGTCCACCACGAAGTCCACACGGCGAGAGCTGGGATCGAACCAGGGAATCCAAGCACCGGAGTTGAACGCTCTACCACTGAGCCACCGCGCCCCCTCCTTTTAAATAGAAGATATCAATAAGAACAAGAATAGATGAAGAAAGGATTCGGTAAATCATAAAACAATTTGATTTGATTCAATTTGATTTATTATTCTGCGCACCATATCACATATACGGGTTCAGGAATTGAATGGGTACAAAATAAACTTTTAAGATATCTCTTTTACAAAAAGTATAAAAGATTATCGTATAAAGAGAGAATATCTTATAAAACTCTATTAACGAAATTTCATTATGATAGCTTGCGTGATAGGATGGAATTAATTGATTATATGTTCTTGTACAAAATAGTTAATGGTTCGGTTGATAGCCAGGAACTCTTACATTCATTAGGTTTTAATATTAGGAAGCATACTCTACGCGTACATTTACCTTTCCATTGTTCTAAGTCTAACACTCTTGTACATTAAAACTCACCAATAATAAGGATAACTAAAAAGCTAGTGAGAAACTGTTGTGATGTCTATTTTGCGACGAGTATGGAAAATTACATAACTATACTAAAATAATACATTAAAAAACAAAACAGTACCTTGCACTTTATTCATGTATTCATGTATTATACACTTATAACGAAACGATATATTTATTTTTCTATTGTGTGATGTCTTGAATGTACATACGATTTTGTTTTGTTTTTCTGTTTATGTTTGTTCCTTTTTTCTTTCTGTTTTTCTTTTTGTTTTGTAATGTCTGTTTTTATTAGTTTTACTGCGTAGTATTACAAGAATAATGTAAAATTTACCTGTAATACCTATTGTAAAGGGAGCAATAGCTTTGTAATAGGTAATAATAATAAATAAATAAATATACATTAGTAAAAAATGGTATAAAGTTCGTTAATTTACGAAGCTACGAGGAACTATAGTGAATTAATTTAATTTATGGAAATAGGAGCAGAATAACGATGACCTATGAAGCTCCTAAAGATGTAAATATTGTTATTTTCTTGTCACATAATGAAAAATATATTAAAGAAGCATTACTTACTGGTAAACAGCTTCATAGCTAAGTCCTTCATGCTTTACGAGATAGGCCCCGTACACCATACACGCAGAAAACGCTAATACGGGTAATGCGTCTGTAATTCCTAACACAAAACCTCTATAATATGAGTTTCGGATTGCTTTCCAATGGGGATACTCCAAAGAATCTATGTACTTCCTCAGAAGTATTTTCTCCATGTTTAGGCTGGCTACGGTCGAGATATTTCTAATGGCTTCAACGGCAATCTGGAAACAAATAAGATAAAAAGAAATTTGGAGATTGAAGAAATATACTCAAATGTTTAGTAACTTTCAACGAATAATTCATTACCAAACAGAATCTTCTTTAAGGAGTATTTACGAGACTCCATGGACAGTGAGAACCGTATTTCTAGCCTTTTAAGAGATACTAGCTGAACCTGCGCTCTCTACACAGCGCATCATTCACATATGAGTATAAATCTCTTTGTCATTCCTCACAACATCTGTACAAGTTCATTTACAGACACAAGTGAAGCACGTCTCGATAAAAATCGGCAAGGGGTATCATAAAGGGTAGATTTTTTCAATCATTTTTTTCAATATCTTGCACAGTTTGCAAGATTTGGGCCTACTTTCGGTTGGAATTTCTAATTCATGTATGATCAGTGGTTTCTTTTTTCATGCATGCTGAATGTAATAAGAAAATACCTTACACATATAATTAATTATAATGTCAATGATATATGGTGTTCGTTGGGCAAAACACTCCAAACAATGTAGATTCATCTTACACTGGAGAAATGGTTATCCTTTGTTTTTCATCAATACTTCCAGTGTACTCCTAGAAAAGGCAATAAAGAAATAACGGCCATTTTTTTTTTTAAAAATATTCAATTATAACTGAACAATCTACTCAAATTGACTACAAATATATAAACCTATCATTTTAATATATAGATTCTTGAAAGTAATCACATAATTTCTTAGAATCCTAATTTGGTGCAATCAAAATCACAATTTAAAAAAGAAAAAGCACATTTGAATTTTACTACATATCCAGGTACACAAAAAGTTCCTCATAAAACATAGACAATGGAAATTTAACAAGACTTGGGATGAAATCATGGAAAAATGTACAAATAACTGAGAAATAAATATACCCTTTATTGTATCCGGGAAACAAATATTTTATCAGACCATCTCGTTGCTCTCTGCCAACTTCTTCAATGGTTATAGCTTCGCTACTAAACAGGTAACAGGTAGAAGAGTTAACTCATTTTTTGTGAAGTTCTTTTAAGAAAACTGAATCCTCGCTTCAAAAAATTGCTTAAGATTGGCCTCTTGAGAAATCGATGTAAGCTGAAGATTTCGTTTTCTTTATGAGTTTTTATGGAAGGAATAGCTATTGGGAAAATTGACAAGAGTTAACGAGATAATCTGGAAAATATTTTTCTTTTCGGATATAAAGTAAGGTAAGATATAAACTCTTTTATACATATCATTAAACAATATTTTTTTTCATATTGAATAATTCTGTAGTGTACCACGAACTTTCATTGTGTTAACTTTTTGTATTATCCACCTTTATTTTGATTTTTTTAAATGTGGAAAGCACGTCTCATATCTATTCGGAAATGTAAAAAACTAATTATGCATCATTTGCATCAAAATTTGTATAATTATAACCCATCCCAATTTTCCCATGTAAGTTGTGCAATAAATTCTTCTAGCTTATTCGTTGTGACGGGTATTGTTTTAATTAACTTTAAGCTACCTAGGTTATTTCCATACACACTATTCATATTTCTTTCCACCGTATCAGGCCAATGTATTGCCTAAAACAATTGAATCAGTAGTTTTGAAAAGGCAATGAGTCAGAAAAGTAAAGTTATGAGAAAATTGAATAATAATAATAATAATTCTTGAATATCCTGATAAATATCAAATGATCGGCCTCTGTTTGAAAAGTAGAGTTTTCTTGCTATTGTACGAAATGAACAACTTCTGAGTAGTTGGTGTTCCAAAATAAATAAATAAATAAAAAGTTTGACTAAAGCAAAAACGCCATTTTCTGACTCATGACCTTTTCAAAGCTACTGATTCAATTAAAGACCACCTTAATAACTTATTTGTTCAACGACCAGCGATTATCCTCCTAGCACTGATGACATGTACAATTTTGTAGTTTTCTCTTTTTATTTTCTCTATGTAAAAATTGTTCTTTACTTGTTTCTAATGTATCCTAGTTTTCTTCCTCTTTCTTTCCTCCTTTTTTTTAAAAAAATCCTTTACCTTTACTTTGAAACCTTATATTTAGTTTTATATGCATTACTTTTCATGTTTAATATGCTTATTTGCTCTTATCATTATTTTCGCTATTTTTGTATTATTACTGTTTATGTTTCTTTTTCTTTCTTCATTTTCTTCTTCTTCTTCTTTTCTTTAATATTTTAATGGCAAGGTCTAGTTGTCAGAGTAGCTTTTGGTGAATCTCGCTCGCCTTAATAATTTATAGTTTCGAGCATAAATATACTTTTGCTTACCCGTGTTGACTCCATCAAGGCACTCTTTTCTAGATTCGTTTGTTCATCAATAACTCTTGATTGCCAATACGATGCCCCCGTCAAAAATGGTGCAAATGCTACCATTACAATTGTCAGCTTCCAACTAAAATAAGCTCCAACAGCAAATGACAGTATTACTACAGTACATAGCATCAGAATACTAGCTATACGCGTCCCCGTCATCTGAAAAATATATATAAATATATAAATATACTTATATATATATATAAATATATATATATGTCTTAATTTATTGGACGAACACTAAAGTTAATGGAAAATTTAATACTGAAAAATATAAAACTAATGATGTTGTGTGTTGTGGAAGAAAGAGAAAGCTTTTTGAATTATTGGAGATCTTCAGCACCTTATTGTTTATGAATGTCATTATACTTCATAAAAATAGGTTAGTTTTTACGAGAATTTTGCAGGAAAATATATTTCCAAATCGAGAGGAGAGAAGGGAGGTCTTAATTCATCCTTTTAGTACTGACTGATTTTTTTTTTTTTTCTCCAAACAGTGAAGATAGTAGGGAAACCTCATAAAACATATGCACTATATTCTATGAGAATCGAATATTTCTTTACGAAAGCTATCATCAAAAGATTTCATAAATCGTGTAGAAGCATCAGAAAGAGGAGTTAAACTCAGTCCCTCATTAGTCTTGACTAGAGTCAAAATCTCAAGCGCTAGCGAACATTCGAAAGCTTCTGAAAAATGTATGCTATATTCCCCAAGATTTATTTATTTATTTATTTTATTTTAATAATTTTCTATTTTATTTTATTTTTGGATGAAAGTTAATGTAGTTTTTATGAGAATATTCGGTGGAAATGCGCGCTTACTGGTTACAGTAGAATAGATTGATCAGAGTCTGACAAGCGAAATGTAGAACACAAATTAATATAATAGTATATGATAGTTTACTGCGTCGGCATATCCTTATTTCATTTAACGTTACCTTAAGTATTGAAGGTAGTATTAATACAACTCCAAATGCTTTGATAATTGACAAAATGGTTTATTTTTATGAACGTACAGCGAAACTTCGTGTACGTTTTTAAAAAATCGATTTTCGGAGGTGGGATTATTTTAAGGAATGAGGAAAAATTTAGACCGGCACGAGGGAACTTTCTCAAACTCTTCTCAGTAAAAACAATGTATTGCAAAACAATAGTTCGTTGATTGTTCTTCTTTCCTAATATTTTGAGGAGTGTTAAAACGCACAGCGGTTCATCATTCAGGAAAAAAATGTCTGTGATTCAAAATGTTGTGAATAAAAAATGAAACATTAAAATATTGGTAATAAGTTAACTCAGGACATTTCGCAGGACATTTTAAGAAAGAAGGACATTTCTCGATTTTCTAGGCGTTTTCGCAACAAGAAGGAAAGCTCTTTGAAAAACAGTACTGTACTGTGAAAATCAGTACGCCTGGTCACCCTAGAGTAGAACAAAGAAAACTTGAAAAGATCAATCATTTCAAGTATCTGGGAAGTATTTTGACGAAAGACACGTACTGCACCAAAGGTCGAGAATTGCCATAGCTAAAGAAGCATTCAACAAGAAAACTTCACCTCTTAACTAGCAGCCTTAATATTGGACTAGGGAAGAAATTGGTCAAGTGCTATATGTGGAGTATTGAACTGTATGGTTCAGAGACTTGAACATTACGAAAGTTAGAGAAGAAATATTTAGAGAGCTTCGTAATGTGGTGCTGGAGGAAGATGGAGAAGATAAAATGGACAGAAAGAGTAGCAAACGAAGATGTTTTGAAACGGATAGGAGGGAAGAGGACGCTTCTAGCCAGCATTCTTCATAGGAAGGCCAAGAAACATTTCCACGCCCAAATGTTACAAAAAAGAAAGAAGAAAAAAAGAAAGAAAACCTCGTTAGTCTAAGGACCTGCCAATGGGCAGAATACTTCATAATAATAACGAAAGTTTTTGTAGAATATTGTAGAGCATATTTTCTTTTAATTTATTAATATATTTTGTTTATTTGCAATAGTGTTAAAAGATAAAGAATCTTATATTCAAAAGCTTTTCACAAAGTGATCCACGCATCACGAAGCAAAGACTTGAATAGAGTTCAGAAATATAGAATTCTGGAGGTGAATTTTGATATGATTAGTTTTATAAATTTTTTTCTTTCTTTTTTTTTTTTTTTTAAAAAAATTCACTATTAACTAATAGTAACAAGAGGTTATTAGAGATATAATATAGCACACCTTTGAGAAAGTTTTTCGAAACACAATCTGAAACGAAATAATAAAAGCATAATTTTGATGCCTGACTTGTGACCGGTAGAGACACGAACCATATCTTGAAGTCCAGATAAGATTTTCTTGTTTTTTTTTTTTTTTTTTAAGTAATTGTGTTACTTAAAATGCTTTTAAAAAATGTAAAAGTAACGAAATTTTAAAATCTTATATAAAAATTTAGACAAAATTCTAGCACTAATTTCTTTATACTTTTTAAAGGTTGGGTTAGTAAATAGAATCAATGTCAAATTCTACAACATGCTGACTTGTGTGACAGAGTTATATAATTAAACAATGTAACTTTTATGTATTAATCACACTATTTAATTTCATTCAAATTTCAGTTCTAATGACACATTAAAACAGTAATACATACATATACATAAAATATTAACTATACTATTCTAAATAAGAGGAAGAAAATGTTTCAAAAGGGTAATTAGAAAATATTTACGCCTTGAATCAATGCTGTATCTCCTGCTAATGATGCACACAAAGACCCCGTTCCATTATCGGGATCATCAAACCAACTAATTTCTTGCCGTAACATTGCTTCAAAAGCTTTTCTTCTTAGTTTTCTCATCAGTTTTTCACCAGATAAGGCGAACGTAAATGTCTGAAATTCAATGTAAGAAATGTTAGATAATTAACCAAGTACAATGCAAGGAATGGTAGCTATTTAACAAAGCACAGTGAAAGTGTTAGCTATCTAATCAAACACAATGCGAGAAATGTTAGCTATTTAACTACAGTGCAAGCAATGATAGTTATTTAACCAATCACAATGCAAGAAATGTTAGCTACTTAACCAAACACAACGCAAGAAAATAAACATAGCTACATCTATATACACTGACTGACGAGACAGTTAAGCAGCTGAGAGGAATAATCCGATGTCGATGAAATTTCGTACACGTACATACCAATGGCGAATATGTAAAGGACTAAAGTGACAATGATCTGTGACAGCTACAATAGCCACCAGAGTACACTGCTGGTCCCTTGTCAGTAGGATATTGCACCCTCACGGGCTTGATTGTATGCACTGGTTCAGTTGGGAAGGGTTTCATACAGTTGTTCATTTCCCGAGACAAGCTGCCCTACAACTGCTGTAATTGGTCCTTGATATACTGCATATTGGCACTGGGACGTAGTTCACGTCCGAGCTGGTTCTACACATGTTCTATCGGGGGGAGGGGATACAGGGGGTTGGGGAAGGTCTTAATGACCAAGGAAATTGATAAGATAGTGAAGATGAGAAGACGATATGATGTTATTAAATATTACTCGGGAATAATGCCTTCTTTATTTTAACTTATATGCAACTTATAAGCTGGGAAGTGTCACCAATTGATATTTATGTGGAAGTGTCCCGTTTGGAAAGCTTTGTCCCCCAGAGATGGCCAACTGCCTTTTCCACAGCTAAGATGAATTACAACTACATGTCACTATTGCGCAGAGTATGCCCTTTAGCAAATTGAGTCTCAGTGTAGCCTTTCATAATTTGATTTTGCCTACTGGACAAAGTTTTCTGAAACCAGCGTTGTACAGTTTTTCTTTGGCTGTTACTGTAATAAACCATTCGATTCTGCATTTGCACTCACCGTTTAAAAACCAAGCACTTTTCGACAACCAAGTCATCAACAGCCAAATCATCGATACTCAAAATATCGACAGCTAAATCATCGATAATCAAATCATCGACACCCAATATATCGTCAACTGTTTTTTTGGTATAGTTTTTGCGGTAAACGAATAGGTTTAATCTGAGCTCTAGTACCTCTATTGAAACTGAAATGGGGGGCATGGTGGATCAGTGGTAGAGCGCTTACCTCTGTAACGTGGGGTCCCTGGTCCGATCCCTGCTCAAGTAAATTTGTGGAGGACAACTTCGTGTCCGTGGATTTCTCGGAGTACTTCAGTTTCCTCCCATATTTTGATTCCAGCATTTTTTCCATTATCATTCACTTGCCTCAATTATTCATCTCTCTTAGCCTAAAGGGCATAATCGTAGGACTTAAACTGAAAGAGAGAGAGAGAGAGAATGAGAGAAAGAGAAATAAATAAATAAATAAATAAATAAATAAATAAATAAATAAATAAAGAAAGAAAGAAAGAAAGAAAGAAAGAAAGACCGAAAGTTACAACTGTCACTCCCGGCTCTAATATTGAATTTAGAAGAAAAACCGTAAAAGATAGCGGAAAACTATTTTTTGATAAAGATTTATCGGCCCAAGATTAAGTTCAATCTTCCCTCGCCTTATCCGTGTACTAAACTAGAACTAATAAATTCATGACTTTTAATTAGGAGATTGGACCCTTGTAGTGTGGAAGTCAGTCATAGTTCCACAATGTGTAACGGGTCACTTGTTAATTTAGAAATATCAACGACAATACCTAGAAGTATGAATTTATTCAAATTGAACATTTTAGTAAACAAAGCAAATCTTTACTGAAACACATAGGGAACTCACCTTCAGGAAACTAGTTATGAATGCAAAAACTCCAATCACTAAGAATCCTATAGAATATATGTTACCGTTTCTTCTGATTTTATCATCATCATCTGAGGACATTATCTAAAACAGAAGAAAAAAATTACTTAGAAACAGTAGTTCATTGTAGTAATTTTCACACTTTATCATACACACTTTTTACAGAATGAACATTCAATATTTGATACTTGTCTTAAGACAGGGACTTGTTCAGTGGTGCTATTCAGCCGGTTAGCACAGGTTGCTAGAACCGGTTGTTGAAATATTACGAATTCACAGATTCGTTTGTTATACTCAGACATAAACACATACACAAACGCAAACGTATGACCTAGCCAAAAGTGAAAGAAAGAAGCCAAACAAATTTGTGAAAACACCTCTGCACTTTTCTCACTCGCTTGTATTGTTGTGAAAACAAGCAACTCTGAATAGTTTCAATTCAATAGGTGGACAGAAATTTGAATAGGCAGATAGATATATGAATATGAATTCCGGGATTTTGTCTGCGATACTGGAATCTGTGAGTATAATGAATGTGATACTATATAACGCTTATTACGTGTGCTACCTACCTGTTTATGGATGACTCAATTATTTTCATTAATTTCGGAGATATACGTCTTCGAAGCAATGTGTACGAAATGAAGTGATCTTTTCATCGATATCTCGATCGATTGTTTGTCATGACCCATACTATCATTCCTCAAAATATTGCATTTTTCTGATGGGACACCCTATATATATAGTTATTTTTGTTTCGTTCCGATTTCAATATTTATTACCATAGAAGAAGAACGGTAAGAGATATCGATAAACTACTTTTGATGTATAATTATAATTACATGGGCGCATGGAGGCTTATTCAAAATTAACAAAAAATTGGCTACTTGTAGTTTTTGCGATATACGAATAGCTTCGTCTTAGCTCTAATTCCTCTATTAGCACCGGAAGTTATAGAATCTGTCACTTCCGGTTCTAATGTTGGATTTTCGTAGAAGAAAAATGGTAATAGGTAGCGAGAAACTATTTTCTGACATAGATTCACCGTTCCAAAATTAAGTTCTTCCTCCTTCTTATCCATCCATTAAACCGGAGCTGATAAATCCAATTTTCATTATTGTAATTTAGATATAAAATATTAAATGTACATCTAATGAATATAAATTTACGTACATTATATACTAATGAAAGGAGGAAACAACCAAGTTTTTATTTTACACGATAAATCCTCTATAATTGCGAATTTTAACACAAAGAGTGACTAACCTAACTGGGACTTGACCCCGAGACCTCCAGTATATCGAACCGAAGCGTTAACCACTACGCCACCCAGTCCGCTTCCCACAACAGCCAATCACTTTCTCACTCTCGAGGTCGGTGCTCTCATCTCGGACTGCGTGGATTGTACCATAGACTTCTGCTGTAATTGGACAATCCTGTGTTCATATACCGAGCACCTTTGTGGTGTGATTTCATATACACTAATGAAAGGACACAGGATTGAACAGTAATGAAATATATACTATTTCATTAGTATATGATAAATCATAACCATCATAAAGGTGCTGGGTATAAGAACAGAGGACTGTCCAATCACAGAAGGTGCTGTTGTAAACCTCACGTGGTTCGAGTGGAGAGCACAGACCTGTAGAGTGAGAGACTAAGTGACTGTTCTGGGAAGCGTACTGGGTAGCATAGTGGTTAACGCATCGGCCCAGTATGCTGGAGGTCCCGGGTTCGAATCTCAGTCCAGTCAGTCACTTGTTCACTCTTTGCGTTTATTTATTTATTTGCCTGTTTTGCATACAAATGAGAGTATTCTCGAGTACGCATACAGTTGTCAAAATTACAAAATAATTACATATATCCTATAAAAAAAAACTTACAGATAGAGTAATTCATACATAACTATGACTTTTATAAGCTTACACATTTATAATATAATAATAATAATAATAATAATAATAATAATAATAATAATAATAATAATAATAATAATAATAATAATAATAATAATAATAATAATAATAATAATAAACATTTATACATTGTCTTCGAAAAACTCATTTACCGAGTAGTAACATTTATCTACTAAGAACTCGTGAAGATCAGATTTAAACATAGAATATGATTTGTTTTGCTTTAGAAAGTCAGGTAACTTATTTAAAATTTTTGTACAGTTAATATATACGCTTTTTTGAAAAAACGAGAAATTTTGGGGGATAACATGCAAATTATTAACAAATCGAGTATTGTATTTATGGACATTACTGTTTTCAATAAATAAGTGTTTGTTACTTACGGTAAACAAGATAATTTTATATAGATACACACAAGGTAATGGTAATATTTTTGTCCTCGAAAGATGGGCTTGCAAGAAGACTTTGGTGACAATCCAAACACAACCCTTAGTGCTTTCTTTTGTAAGCGAAACGTGCTGATACATTCAGTAGAATAACCCCAAAACATAACACCATAAGTTATTAAAGAATGGAATTTTGCATAGTACACCGAAACTAAAGTCTCTGTTGTGACATTACCTCTTACGTACATTAAAGCAAACTCGTCATAGCTTTTAATGTTATGAGCAACAGGCATACTTATGACTTAATATTAATATTGGTTAAAAGATTTGAGAGATATTCTTCTATCAAATAATAACAGTTCTCGAAGTAGATAGCACTTAGCTGTTTATGAAGAACCGGATGCTTTGTTTTTTTAAGAAATGTAGAAGTTTATTATAAACATTTACTGTTATACAAAATGTGTTTATTCTTGTATATGTTTAAACATGAGGACCCTGCATGAAGATCAATGCTTACTCAAGTGAATATTTTAATTAAACTCGAAGTTGCTTACACCTATTTATATATCTTTCCTTACACATATATAGCTAGGAAGTAGGTCAGATTTCAAGATTTATAAGTTTACGAGAAGTTCAAGTGTCTTTCTTGTCATAAACTTGCGCTCTTCTGGATATTCGAAATATTTTTAATATTTGTAGTTGTTGATTACTCTACTATTAGAAGTTTAGTTTCTAAAAAAAATCTACGTGATATTTGGACAATTCTTGCTGTAATTCTTAAAGCATTATCGATTCAGAAAAAAATTGGAATAGTAATAGTAATAATGCCAAGAGTGGAATGATGAAAGAACACTGAGATATCTTTTGTCAACCAGTATCTGCTTCCAGAAATATTAATATACTTCTTTAAAAAAATAAGATAAAATAAAATAAAATAAATAAAATGATGAAATTAGAAACTGACACTTTACCAACCTAAAACATAGTAAGTAGAGGAACTGACATTGTGCTTTATTTTTTGTTTAATTATGCATTATTTTTTTTTTCAAAATTATGCGTTATTATGCTTTATTCCTAATTTCAATCATTCTTTTACATTAATCGTGTATAATATATAATATTTACTATACATTAAATATTCTAAATATCTTGATGTATTTATTAATATGTTATGCAACCAATTTCTTTCATATTTAATGAACTTCCTACCTAATGTACTTTATTATGCTTTACTCGAGTCAGTTTTTTATCACTTGTGAGCGCCTTAGAGGTGCATATATACAGAAAAAGAAAATAGAAGATGCCACCGAAAAGTACAGAAAGTGCTCAAGTTCAAGAGGTACACATAACAATATAGTGTAGAGTTCTTGTGTAATATTCATTTTTGTCAGAAAGTTTTCTTCTTTTCCTTTTTTCTTTTCTCCACATCAAAGGATTACACCGAAAAGTTTACAGGAATAAAAATAAACCTTTCATTGATGCATTGTTGTGTTGTCAATAATTTTGCATTGTAAATATTCGTTTTAAAAGATATTAATACAGTATGTTAAACCTGCAGTTAAATAAATAGAATTTTCCAAAAATTGTGCTATATATTTTAAATTATGCTTTATGCTTTATTTTCTAAAATTATGCTTTTAAAATTAGTTTCTTCTGGACCCTTAGACACCCACAACCATGTGTCAAGGTACAAACCATATGTGTAAATTGCTGTTATGCTTTTTATGATTTTGGGTTGCTCTAATAATAAGTTAGAAGAAATAAAAGTCCAAAATGATATCTCTTGGATAACATGCTCTTTATTTCTATATGTAAAAAAAATCTTTATCAGAAACAATAACAGTACCTTGATATTTGCATAAAGTTAATACGAAAAAAATATACTTTTGACATCAAATATTAAGAGAACAAACTTTATGACAAAAGATTTATCATAAACTATGTGTCTTGATTAACATTTCGTAAAACCTCGACACAAAGGCACAATGCTCAAGGCATTGTAGTTTTAATTAACTCGTTTTGACGTGAAATGTACTTTATTTTTGACAATTTGTATAATAGTTGGTATAAAATAAAGGAAAGACATAAACGTAATTAAGTAGTTTATCAAGTGGAGAATTTTAATCGTCCCCGTACGTCGACTTCAGATGGATTGTGTACCGCATCATCAATAGAACCCATATTGAATCTCTTTAGGTATAAGAAAAAAAAAAAAAAAAAAAAAACGATGTAATTTTCTACAAAATGACATCAAAACCATGTCTGTAAGCTAAGTAAATAAATCAATCAATATGAGTTTTCAAAGTTGCCAAGTCCTTTTCGATACACCCTGTATTGTTGTTATTTGTTATTTTAGCTTTTAAAAACTTCTGTTTTAATTTTTATATTTGATAATCATTTAATTTGTTTTGTATGTTTGTATTTCATCAAGCTTTTATTTGCTTTTCTCTGTTTAAAACGTCAAGCTTTTGGCTATTGTTTTTTTTATGTTGGCAGTCGTTTTTTTGATCAGCATGTGCTGGTCAGTAACGTCTTCTTGAAGGAGAAAAATAGCCTTACTGTTGACAATGACCGATGACCCCAACCATTGAATCAATTAAAAAAAAAAACTTTTCACTGATATCTTCAATGTATCTTTATTATACTGCAATATTTTTCTCTTTCAATGTTAATTTCAATCTGGAAGGATAGAATGCGTGGTGTGAAATATACAGTGTGTCCGTAAAGTTACGCAACCCAAAGTTTGATCACGTACATCTTTTGAACCAAGAACAATGAAGATCTGAGATTTGAAACAAATGTAAGTGTCTTCTATGTAGATATTTTCGAAATCATGACCAATGTTGGAATTTGTAACGTTTCTGTGTAGTAACGAAAGGAAGTACTGAAAGTGTAAAATAAAAAAAAAGTACAAAATGAAAAAAAAAAAAAAAATAGTCAGTTGCAGAAAACTGATTTCCTGCGAGTGAATCTCTATGTATATGTGCAGTATTCATCAATATTTATCCATTGGTGCAAAAATGAGACAAAGTTGATGTAGTGTTGCCATGTAGAAAAGCTATTTAATGCAAGTCCGTAAAATGTTTTTTTTTTAAATAGAAATGCGGCCCCTGCCAATATTGTTGTCATAAAATTACAGTAACAGGTATGTTTTAGGTTAATTAATGATCAGCAATGAGAATTTGCACATAATTGATAACCTAAGTTTTTATGCAAAAAAAAAAAAAAAAAAAAATATTCACCTACAGCTGGCAGCCCTGGCCACACTTCCAACGAAACATTAGAAATATTGGGAGATTTGTTTGGTGACCACATCATCTCCAAAAATTTGTAGCCCTCCCGTTCTTCGGACTTAACATCACCTTACTTTTTCTTATGGGATACCTAAAAAATGTGGTGTACAAGAATAACCCCAGCATTTTTGAGGAACTGAAGAGGAACATTGATACAGAAATTTAATCAATCACCAGGAACACTCTTAAAAATGTGTCAAGGAATAGTGAAGCGTGTAAATTTCTGTTTACAAGAACGCGGCAGCCACTTCGAGCATTTGCTATAATGCTCTCTTCTCTTTCCACGAGGATTCCAGGGTTGCCAGCTGTAGGTGAGTAATGTTTTATGTATTTTTTGCATAAAGACTCAGATTATCAATTATGTGCAAATACTCATTGCTTATCATTAATTAACCTAAAACACATCTATTACAGTAATTTTATGACAACAGTGTTGGCAGGGACAGCGTTTCTAAAAAAAAAAAAATACCAATTTTACGGACTTGTATTAAATAACCTTTTTACATGGCTACACTGCATTAACTTTCTCACATTTTAGCACCAATGGAAAATTTTGATGCATACCGCATATATGCATAAGGATTCACCCACAGGAAATAAATTTTCTGCAACTGAATATTATTTTTTTTTTTCATTTTGTACATTTTTTATTTTATTTGACACTTTCAGTATTTCCTTTCGTTACTACACAGAAATGTTACAAATTCCAACATTGGTCATGATATCGAAAATATCTACATAGAACACACTTACATTTGTTTCAAGTCTTACGTCTTTATTTTTCTTGGTTCAAAAGATATACTCAATCAAACTTTGGGTTCGTAACTTTACGGACACACTGTAGAAACTGTTTTGTTAGCTCTAAGATGTTACCACATACTACCACAAATTTCTTCACGAATCTGACAACGTACAGTTACTTCTTACAACAAAGGAACACTAACTTACCCCTAAGATTTTTCCAAAGAGTATTGCAAAAATTGGCACTCCTGTACCTTGAACCATACTCATTAGACATCCAATGAAAATGTATTTCCACTCACCAGCATTCATAGCAAAAACTCTTCTTAATGATATTTTGGCAGCTGGTGTTTTAGGTTGTTCCTTTTATGTAAGAAATAAATAAATTAATTTTTTTAAAGAAATGAAAACATACAGGAAAATAACAAAAGTATAATGACAGATCAAAAAAAAAAAATGTATTGGACGGACAAAGCGTAACAAACATGCAAAATACTTTAGAAATATTAAAATAAATAATTTTATTTTATGTAATTCAGAGAGTGAAAAATGTATGACTGGATTAGGAATCGAACCTGGGTCTCTAGAACCGTCCCGGTACGTTAAATCCTAGGGCCTATCAGACCATCTGTTAATGGGACAGTTCATTGGGATGACTAAGGAAAACGCAGGAATTAGAACAAAGGAACATATAACAGACGTAAAATATAAGGATTCAGTTTCTGACTTATCAAAATATCTAGGCATAAGTGAAGAAGAATTGCTGAGTTTTCGAGTTTCGGACGGGAATCCCTTACGGTACCGGAAAGGAGACTTTGACCTCTAAAGCGGCGCTTGTAATATATGCTAGTTGTCTGTAACGTTTGCTTTCCCCATTGAAAAAAAAAAACCCTTGTGTGCTACAGCAGAAAAACTGGATTAATAGTGATAGTTGAAGTGGATATTGGACTGGCGAAGCACTCCTATAATACCCTTCCAATCCTACCAAAATACAGCGTGACCTTTCTGAGTGCCAGTGTGTGGTTTGCCACAGACTGTGGAACCTCTCGCTTCTACGACGATCTTTTTTGCAGATTGTCGTCGTAGATTATTCCACTTTCTTTTCATCGCTCGTGATCAATCACTTCAGAAACTACTCAAGTTCGTTACATTTCGGTAGAGATTCACAGATAGAGATTCGTTCAAGTAAATGATTTTGAATCAGATCATGTGATACCCAAACGTCAAGCTTATTTTTGTACCCAGCTTTCTACAAATATTTTAACACTATATGGTAATGGACAGTTAGGTCTTTGGCAATATCATGACTGCTTACATGCCGATCCTGCACGATTTTTGCCAGAACATCATCCACTTTTGCTGTGATTGGGTCACACACTGCGAGGAACATCTTGGAAATCCAAATTTCCAGTACGAAATCGACTGAAATATCTTTTGATAATGTATCTTGGCCATAAGCAGCACAATTTTTTTTTCATGGACTTGCGCAACATTTTCACCTTTATCGAAATACAATTGTAAAAATGTGGCGCAATTTTTCGGAAAGTTCACTTACCTTCACGATGCAATATCTTACGTCTGATTATAAGAATTCTAACACGTTTTAAACACCTAATAGCTCAACTGGCGGTTGTCAAATGCCGTTAATCCTAACACACTGGAACTCATGTGTATCCTGAGATTTGGGACACTAATGCTATCTCGTGTTCAAAAGGCTCAATGATTTTTAGACTACCTTACATGTGCAAAAATATGAGAGATGTTATAATACGCTACCTTAAGGTACCCCAAAATGAAAAGTATTGAAAGTTTTCATGTGAAGTAACACCTGTTTATGTTTGGATAGAAATTAAACGACTAGATTCAATATAAGTAATTTCTAAATCGTATTGCGTCAAAGATCATTCATTTCTTTTATTGTATTGCAGATTCCAGATTCTTTGTTCATGACATTCACGGAACTGAAATTTTATCATTATGAACTAACAAAAATTAATCTGTTTTTCTAAGAGCATTGAAATTAAGTAAAATTCAAACTATTTCTATGTAAGTTAAGAATGAATACTATTTCAAATTTAATTTGAAAGTTCAAATATAAACATCGCATACACATATATACAGGGGTAAAAGTGTGGGGGAACGCGAGGGAACGCCGTCTCCCCACTTCCAAAAAATATGTACGGCCAGTTCTTAAAAAATACAATGGACAAATATAGGCAGGGGGACGGTGTGATGTCATGCCGCTTACCTACCATCCTCCTACCCTAACAGCACAATTACATAGCAGGCATATGCCTATCATGTTCCCTCAGGTACATGGAAATGTGTCCAGTATGTGCCTTATGCACCTCTGAGAGAGAAATAACCTGAATGGCAAGGGTAGTCACAATCTTTGTCACCTAGTCACATATCTGACATGTACCTGGAGAACGTGCCTAGTATGTTCTAGGTATGTTCCCCATGCTGTAAGCGTCAATAAACCACAAAATTACTCCCCAAAAATATGTTAGATCTCCTATATGCGTAATGTGTTTACATAAGGTGAGTCTAAAAAACACTTTAAACAAGTAAAAAAAAAAAAAATCACCCCAGGGTGGGCGCGAAACACAAACTCCTGGGTTACTAGCCGCGTACTCTACCGACTTGGCCACAGAGGCGATGAAGAGATGTCGCTGTTTGAGGGATAAATTGTTGAGCTCTTTTGAATTTGACTAATCAGAGTGCTCCTTTAACCGCGTATATTCGACGATAACGTTTGGGATCAGATAAAATCTGCTCGCCATGTAATTTTATAACAAAATGACGAGTGTTTCTTTACTTTATTTCATGGTTCTTCCATATTCACTTTCAAATGATCGGCGACAGTTGTCATCTAATAAAGTTGATCCGTTTGTTGCTTCTAGTACACAATCACTTAGGAAAAAAAAAGCAACAAATGCATCAAATGTTAGAGATGAATTTAGAACTCCTAAATGTAGCATGTCTAACACATCTTGTGCTGTTAAGGTATCTGAAACAGTATGTACCTAAAGCACGTACCTAGAACATGACAGATATATGTCTCAAGTGACGACATAAAAACAAATGACTTAGAGTGCGAAACTGAGCCACGTATATAAATGCTATATTTGTGGTACATAGTTGCAAATATCAATTAGGTGTAACAAGTACCTAAAACTGTAGGTAGCTGAAGTACATACTTAGCACATGAATATCATATGTGCGAAGTGTCGAGTACCTAAAAAGTAGCTGTTACACCGAAATGGCACATGCCTAGCACATCTTGTGCTGTTAGGGTACCTTTTCAGATCCACTTTTACCCCTATATATATATAGACATATATTAGATCAATTAAATACATATATATCATTTTACAGAAATCAACCTGCTTAAAACCTCCGTTTGGACTTTTCCGTTTCTTCCTTCTCCATGATTTAGTTTCAGCAATTAAGGAATCTATGCTGTTCTTTTTAGGATTCTTTCTAATCTTTTTCGGTTTTCTGTTCCTTTTGCAATCTGAGCCTATAGAACAAAGATGGCAAAGGAATTAAATTAGTAACTCTTATAAGACCCGTAACAGATTAATTTTTACTAATATTTAGTGGTGGGTCTTTTATAAAAAAAAGCTTAAAAATGGAAGAAAATTTAAAATATATACTAATATTTGTATACAGCTTAGAGCGATAAAGTGAGTAATAATACCCTTAGCTTGTAGCTAAAAGGACATTAGGTAAATTTTCTTCCCTTAGCTTATAGCGAGAAGGACATTAAATAAGTTGTCCTACTTTAGTTTAGAGCGATAAGAACATTAGTTAAGATTTCCTCGTTAGCTTAGGGTGATAAAGACTTAGGTAAGTTTTCCTCCCTTAGCTTATAGCGATAAGAACATTAAGTAAGTTTTCCTCCCTTAACTTATAGGGATAAGAACATTAGGTAAGTTTTCCTTCAATAGCTTATAGCGATAAGAACATTAGGTAAATTTTCTTCCCTTAGCTTGAAGCGACAAGAACATTAAGTAAGTTTTCCTCCCTTAGCTTATAGCGATAAGAACATTAGGTAAGTTTTCCTCCCTTAGCTTATAGCGATAAGAACATTAGGTAAATTTTCTTCCCTTAGCTTGAAGCGATAAGAACATTAGGTAAGTTTTTCTCCCTTAGCTTATAGCGATAAGAACATTAGGTAAGTTTTCCTTCAATAGCTTATAGCGATAAGGACATTAAATAATTAGAATTTATAATGAATTAATTTTAATTATCTATTTCACTATAAGTAAACTCATTACCGAAATACATTTGATTAAATATGTTATGCTCCTTACTATTTTGTATATAGTAAACTTACTGCCTTATGGATGTTAAGAAAACCATAAATTCTGTTAGTCGAGAATTCTTCACTCATACAAGATGCAAAAATAAAATAGACAATTTCCATATCAGACCAAGCAAAACATAAAATAGGCAAATAAACTTATATGAAATTACGTAAGTTAACTGCTTCCAAGAATTTGAACAATGGGACTTAAAAATTTGATATGTTTTCGTCAAATGGCTAATAGATATGTATGTATCATACAAAGAATATTTATTCAATCTCCGCTAAGCCGCCAGAAGAGAATCAGGTGTGGTTACGAAACGGAGATAACACAAATTGTTTATTGGATATCACCCATCCCTGACACCGAAAGTCACTTGTCAATCATTGTGGAGTAGATAATAATATTTTATAGTTTTTATTTTGCTAAAACAGATAGTTTATTTATTTATTTACTGTGTATGTAAAGAAAACAGTGTTAAGTATCAGACTTTATCTGTTGTTTGTCTAAAGACACTCATGTTGGATATTCCTGGAACAAGATTAATCTAGTGCTGAAATTTCAACCACTTTGTGCCACAATGTATAGCAAGACAATTAACGAAAAGTAAACCATTTGGTACAGGGTGGCGCAGGGAAATGGGAAATTTTGAATTTAGAACGGGACCGATAAAGCAATATTGAAAAGATTATGCTGTTTAATAATAATGAAGCATTAAAGTTGTGCGGAACGTGTGTTCGCTGTGAAACTGTTTGATAAGAACGGTGACATTCTATGGCCTCTGAGATCCTCTGAATTCAATGTGTGCGATTTCTCTCTGTTGTGAATTTATGGGGACATCTTGAAAGCAAAATGTATAGTACACGGCCTGCAAACATCGTTGAACTGAACGTGAGGGTTAAAGGACTCACTGGCGTTCCCCAAGACATAATAAACCGAGCATTCCAGCGAATTTCCAAAACATACTCATATCATAATGTGTATACCGAGACACGGCACATCTTTCCGATGTCATCTTCAAGACGTAGTGTCATGTTTAGGGGCCACGGTGGCTCAGTGGTAGAGCGTTCACCTCTGGTGCATGGAGTCCTTGGTTCAATCTCAGCTCGCTCCAAGTGGCCAAACATCGTGTGCGTGGGTTTCCCCAGGGTTCTCTCGTTTCCTCCCACTTTCTTTATTCCACCATTTCACTCATTTCTCATTATCACCGTCTCCTTTAGCCTAGCCGGCATAACAGTGGGACAATAAACTTAAAGATTTAATTTTTAATGTCATGTTAATGATATACTTTCTACATGCATCTGAATCATTAAATGTATGTTTCCCTGTGTTGATTAGTGCATTTCATGTCAATTAAGATTTTCCTGTTTTTCTGCGCTACCCTGTATAACATTTTGTTCTATCGCTACAAAATAACTGAATAAACTTCCAAGATATTCCTGTCTTTAATAATTTAAAATGTTTTTATTTTGTATAATACATTGTTATATAAAATAATAACAAAATAAATCAATTACTTTAACGTATTTGTGATTTTTATCAGGAACCTATCATTTCATAATACATTAAAATTCCTGACATCTTTATCGAGAGAAGCACTCCCTTAAAGTTGAAATTGAGTAGCAAAATTGGCATGTCAGTCCTGCGTGGTTGCTCAAAACTATTAAAACTTGATCTTCTTAAGCAATGCTCAATACAACCGGAAATTCACAATCTATTGGACTGTATATACCTAGATGTACTACATATACTTGTAATATAAAGATATTGATAACATCAACAATTAATCAGTTTTCATGCACTGTTTTTTTTTTCTTAACTAAACCACCACCATTATTCATTCAGGCAATCGTTATATTTAACACACAAATAGTGAAACAGTGAACGACTGGACGAAGATTCGAACCCGGGATCTGCGGGATACCGTGCCGTTGCATCTTTGCTATTACAAGGCACTGTTAAGGAGAATATTTAATTCTATTAGCTATATAAGTGCCATTAGCTTAAGCAGATATTTTTAACCAAACACAATGATAAATGGAAGCCAAATGAGATTTATATTTTTAAAACAAATGTACTAAGCCAATATGATATTGTATAAATAATAAGTTGAATGCTCAGTAGTATAAATGGTTAGTGAAGCCTGTCGTTGGAAAACCTTCCAACAATCTGGCATAACCAATGTTATTATAAGAATAAATAATGAGAAAAAGGAAGGACAACTTACTGACCAGGAAAGTGTGCTGCCATTCTTGTAAAATCTCGAAGCGCCTATTCAAGATTTGGTAATTAAATTATACGTTGTTGTTAAAAGTGAGGCTTTTTATATAATTGTAGCAGGACACTTTCCCTTTCACCAAAAGTTGTTTACAATTATTTGCAAGGCTGATAAAATACCTTGCTTCTAAAAAATATTGACACACAATCATAGTCAACGTCTTGCGAATAAAATCAGAAAAATAAACACACTGCTGAACAAGACTGCACTTATTTAATATAAAAACACATTTACACGTGACGTTTCGATCTTCTAGCCAAGATCCTCATCAGACGTACACTCATCAGGCGGAGTTCAGGAGTGTGTTTATTTTTCTAAAAAATATTGCTACTGCCTTTTTTATATTTAAAATGTATCTTAAAGTTTTAATTATATTTAAATAATATTTTTAATTTATATTAAACAACACAGATGCATTGGCCACTACGCAACCCAGTGCGCTTGCCAGAAGCGTCACATGCTTTCTCACTCCTAAAGTCGGTGCTCTTCACTCAGACAGTAGTAGTTAACATATTGGCAGGGTATGTCGGCGATCCCGGGTTCGAGTCCCCGGTCCAGCCAATCACTTTTAACTCTGTAAGTTATTGATAATTCGCATATACAGAGGATTGTGGTGTGTAAAAATAAGTTTAATTCGGTTGTTTTCCCCTTTCATTAATATATAGCCTAATCATTATATTTGTTCAATTCTTGTATGGTTGACTATTGTGTATAATGAAGGCGACTTGGTTAAGAAGAAATACAGTGCGTTTTAAGAAAACTATTTACTAGTTATTTTTACCAATAACCTTTTATTAGTATATTTACAGCAATTTCCGGTAGTGTTGCGCACTGTTTAAGATCAGGTGTTAATAGTTAGGATCAACCACACAGGACTAATATGTAAATTTTGCAACTCTATTTCAACTTTAAGGTACTACTTGCTTTGATAAAGATACCAGGAATATGGATGGACATTGAAATGATAGATTGACACATAAGGCATTATTAATTTTTGATCGTCCAAATGATCTTAAGGACGAAATACATTTTTTATATCAAACAAGGAAAAAAAAAATGCGCACCTTATAAAAGCGATTTAACCAAACACACAGATCGCTGCAAACGCCTAAAACAGTTATTCCCAAAGAAGCAAAAACTTGGATAGGAATTCCTTACTTTCTGCAATTATCGACAACAATTAAACGTATTCTTGCAAACCATAACATATCTGCTTCCAGTATCTCCCCGAAAAGTTTAGAAAAACACCTTACCGGATTTAAAAGTTATTTTGTTGATCCACTAAGTAAGTCAGGTATTTATCGTGCTCAACACGAATGTGTCTCCTGATGAGGTCAAACGAAACGCAATATTAACACTCGAACTAAAGAACATATTAGACAATCAAAAAAGTCACAAGAAGTGGGCATTTCGGGATTTGAACTTCACTTAAAACAACATTCAAACAATATAAAGCAGGTTAATGTGATAGGTTCAGGAAAAACAAAGAAACAACGGGAGATTAAAGAAACATTCTTTATTTACAAATATTAAACCGACTTTAAATCTGAATTTTGGCAACATTGATAGAATCTGGTTAGCTACCTTTGATGTATATTTTGGATCTGGCAATAGTGACGTAACATAGACATCGTGCCTCCTTCAACTCAGCTCATTCTTTCGCACTGTGCTCTGCTCGTGGTATTTTAGCATCCTTTACGTTATATTAATCTATTCTGTGGTATGTATTCCTTTTCCTACACCTTTTTTCTCTCATCCGTTTTTACCCTTGTTACTTTAGCACTGAGAACGGAAGTATCTTGTTTTCCGAAACGTGTGGAGAGTGTTTGGTTTCCTTACGGGAAGATTTATTGATAGGTAACCAATTTTTTGTTGAATTGAAATGATAGGTTCCTAATCAAAATTATAAATACGTTAAGGGGGCAGACTACTAAATATTTTTCAAAAGCTAACAATTTTTCTTTTGCCAGTTTTTCGTAAATGAAAAGATATAACGAAATGTAACTTACCTCAATAATAGATAATGTTATTCTACATCCGAAAATACGAATCGAAGAAATTTTCAGTGTTGCCATCCATAGAAATTACAGTGTGACCAGAATTTGAATTACCCAAAAATCTAGGTTATGGTAGCGGGTAGAAAAATGAACTCAATGGCAATTGATGACTTATAATTGCTGTCTGTGTTCCTTATTAATTACTATTTAAATAATGTTTGTATTTATTTTGTAATAAAGAGTACAAAATAAATAATTTTTAATAAACAATAGAATTAAAATACAAATATTATTTAAAAAGTATGTTAACAAGGAACATAGACAGCATGATAAGTCATCAATTGCCGTTGAGTTCATTTTTCTAGTCGCTGCCATAACCTAGATTTTTGGGTAATTCAAATTCTGGTCACACTGTAATTTATATGGATGGCAACACTGAAAATTCTTCCGATTCATATTTTCGGGTGTAGAATAACATTATCTATTACTGAGGTAAGTTACATATCATTATCTCTTTTCACTTACGAAAAACTGGCAAAAGAAAAATTGTTAGCTTTTGAAAAATATTTAGTAGTCTGTCCCCTTAAGGTACGTGATTTATTTTCTTCTTATTCCTGCACTTAGTTTATCTTAAGCTATTCAAAGTATCTATTTATTAACTAATACCTGTGCGTATTGCTGTCTGTTCTTGTTGCATTTGTGCCATAACCAAGTTATAATAGTGACCTTTCTTTGCCATTAACTGGTCGTGGGTTCCGCTCTCTGTGATTACACCGTTGGAGAGAACCACTATCTTATCTGCTGTACGAACAGTGGACAAACGGTGAGCTACAACAAATGTTGTTCTTCCCTCTCGAGCCTGTGTTTAAAAATAATGATTTATTCTTTGATCTTACAATTCTGATTCATACTCTAAATCCTTCACAGTAAGTACTACACGCCTCTGGAACAGTTTACCTCGTTTAACACAACGTTTCAAAAGTTACCAAAAAAAAAAAAAACAGTAAATTTCCTTCTTTTAAGCAAAGATAAGAATATGACTAGCACTTGAGGCATCTTCGTCTTATCACATTATTAATTACGCATGTATGAACACACACCCAATTACTAACGTATTTTAATTTGTACAGCTTGTATATCTATACTTCTAGTACTGCTATATATACAATATTTAATTTATGTTTCTTCGTGTTATTTTATTTCAGATTGTATTAATACACAGACGTCGTTTTGGTTTTGGTTTTCTAGACCGTATTATTTTCATTTTTTGTTTTCAAGTATTTAACTAAATTTTTTTCACTTAAGTAGTATATTCTTTTTTATGTGGTTGAAATACTTTTCTTTTGTAATTGTTAATTTTTTCTGTCTATTGGTGTTCTTTTTCTATAAAAAAAAAATGTTTGCACGTGGTTAAGTGTTCGGAGAAGGCTGCAGAGTCATTAATAAATAAATAAATAAATAAATAAATAAATAAATAAATAAGGAAAAAAGAAAAAGAGAAGAGAAAGAAAGAACAAGTAGCATTCTTACTTGTATATCACGTGGAGGGATTTGGTTTATATAGAGTTATATTTTCTCAATTAATATACCTAACCTAACCTAGAGCTCTACCACTTCCGGTTTCAATAGAAAGAATAGAGTGGAGATATTATTGGGACGCTTAATTGATTGCAAGAAACCACTTCTTACTATCTATTATTTTCTCTACTCTATAGCAACCAACTTTAAAACCGGAAGTGGTTGATTTTTACCACTTCCAGTTTGAATAGAGAATTAAGAGAGAAGAACTCTAAATCGATTACAATAAAAAAATTGCTTCTCGCTATTTCTTATTAGTTTGGCTCTATGGAAATGAATACTGAAATCGAAAGTTATACCGGATTTCTCTCACTTAGGGTTTTAGTAGAGGGTTAAGGATCTAGATGAAATGTACTCTTAGAGCGATTAATCGATTGCAGAATACAACTTTTCGATATCTATTGCTGTTTCTACTCATTAGTGATCAAGGGGCCGCGGTGGCTCAGTGGTAGAGCGTTCACCTCTTGTGTTTGGGGTCCCGGGTTCGATCCCAGCCCCCGCCAAGTGAACTTTGTGGTGGACAAACACCGTGTGCGTGGGTTTCCTCGGGGCTCTCCCGTTTCCTCCCACTTTATTCATTCCACCATTTCATTCATTACTCATCATCACCGTCTCCTTTAGCCTCGCCGGCATAACCGTGGGACGTAACTCAAAGATTTCATTTCATTTCATTTCTATAGTGATGAATGTTGAAACCGGAAATTGTTGATTTCAACTACTTCCTGTTTGAATATCATCTTTGTCAATGAACTTGAATCCTACCTTTTGACTCCCTACATCCTGTCCGAAACTAAAAGTGATCCGTCAAGTAGTTCTTGAGATATCTTGTCTTCCGAACGGACGGACACACGGACAGACAGAGTAAATAAGTAAAAAAAGGTTTGATAAACAAAACTCCTTAAAAATAGTTCTTTAACTACTATACATTATTCTCGAGAGACAATATCACTGAAGACCAATATAGATGAAAGTGGAATTTTGGTCTTATCTGCTAGACTTTTGATAATTTTTTTCGTATTTTCGTTTAGGGCATTCATTCACTTCTTCTTTTCAGTCATACATATTGCACGTCAAAGGTGCAAAGATATGAAACATACATAGTTATGACAAATACATACCGATTGAATTAAAATATATATCTACGATATAAAAGAAGTACAAAAAATATATATTTCCAATACTATCAGTAGGCAAAGTCATTCACACATCTAAAAATTCATTTACAGGATAAAAGTGGTGCTGCAACAGATATGTTTTTATTGACCTCTTGAATTCTCCTTTTTGTTCTGTCCTTCGAATAAATTGAGGAAGTTTTATATATAATATGATACCCATAAACAATGGATTCATTTTGTATAACTTTGTGCAGTACTGCTTGCTGAGGGCATCAGGAATAGTCGCAACTAAAGATCGATAACAGATAATAATAACTTCTGCTGTGAACAGAGGGTTCATGGAGGAAGTGGAACCTATTCTTGTGACACTGTATCAATTCCAAAAACAATTGTGTCATGCTATCTCTGACTGCTTTTACTTTGACACCTTTTGACAAACAGACGGACCTAGCCATTCTGTAAAATTTCTAATAGCTATGCATAGTATAGCATGGAAGTTTAAAACTTGTTATAATTTTCTTGGGTCATAAGATGAGAAATTATATATAGGCATTAACACAGTGTCCAAACTTCAACGTATCTTGAAAACAATGTCCTCTACCCGCATGGATGTACTATTGGAGAGCGAAAGGAGGAAATAGAAGGTTTAGGGTTTTGAAAAACTTTTATTTTGCATCAAATTCATTCATTAATTCTTTTATTCATCCATTTCGAACACTATCGGTCAAAGACCAGTACATAGGGCTTGTCAAATAACACTAAGATATTTTAATATAACTGATATTACATTAATTTACAAACTCTCACCCAAGTATTCATTAATGTTATAAACATTTTGTTACATAAATTATTAAACAGTTTAGTTAGGAATTTCGGTATGGTTTTCATATCCTTCAAGTAAGTCGGGAGTTTATTATACAACTTAGCGGACATAGGAAGGACACTTCTTTTGATACATGTGGTATGATGTGAATATGTTATTCTTTTACCTGTGTTTTATGAATGTACAACGTCAACATGAAGAAAACTACTTTCACATCTCTTTACATATATGATACTTTTGTATATGTACAGGCAAGGCACAATTAAAATTTTATTTGACTGAAAGACCCTTTTGCATGAGGCTCTTGGTGACAGATTAAAAATAGATCTTATTGCCTTTTTCTGTAGACGAAAAATAGTAACACTGGAACAGGAAGCTTTCCAGAAAATTATTCAATGACTTAATAAGGATTGAAATTTACCATAATACAACAACAGCAAGGTTTCTTTTGACAGAGAACCACGTAGTCTATAAATGACAAAACAGATACAGCTTAATTTATTATTTAGATCGGTAATATGCGCATCCCATGTAAATCTATTGCTTATTGTAACTCCTAAAAATTTAGTAGACTTTGAATAGTCTACAAAAGTTGAATTTATTACAATAGGAGGTACTATTCGAGGTGTGCATGAGTAATGAAAACTTAGTGCTTTTGTTTTCTTTGCATTTATCATCAGTTGATTCTGAGATGCCTGTTTTGTCAAACGATAAGTTTGTTTTAATTTACTTTCTAGTTCATCTGTATTGTTTGCTGTTACAAGGACATTTACACCCTCAGCATATAGTACAATATGCTGGAGATACTCAAATTGAACAAGATCATTTATGTAAATAAAAAAAGAATTGTCCCAAGAATTGAGCCTTGAGGAACACCAGCAGAGATAGTAGCAAAAATGTGACTTGCTTATTGTTATTTGTTTTTTGTATTTTTATTACTTTGTTTTCTGTTTACCAGGTAGGAGCAAAAGCAATAATGTACTACATCTCTAATACAATATTTCTTGAGTATGAGTATATGAGTAAATATGAGTACTATATAAATATGAGTAAAACGTCAAAAATTGAATACAAAATATTCCAACCACATTATTCCATTATACAAATATGGTGGAATAATGTGGAATCTATGGTGGAATGATGTGGAATCTCTTTGCTCTTTGTGAGCACCAGTCAGCATTTTAGGTACCCACTTCGCACACATTTTGTGATAATCCAGCTTGTCAGTTACAATTCGATTCTCTATTTTTGCAGACACTCTTTTGGTGAGTTCAGTTATTGTGAACCGGCTTTTGGATCTTACTTTCTCGTTAGCGTGTTCCACCAGATCGTCCGTCTGAACATAGACCTCCTGTGCTCACTACATAGACTACTTGAACTCCTCAGGGGTCCTACGAGGCCATAAGTACTTATCCAATATACAGCCAATAATATAAGAATCATTCGATCCATTTTTGCTGACCAAGTTAACTCTGTTTGTATGCACTAGGTTTTAGGGCTGATATGAATTTTGATTACAGTACTAACCTTGTCCAACGCTCTCTGAACGTGTTCTTCGCTTTCAGCGTCCAATGCCGATGTAGCTTCGTCAAGGAGCAGAATGATGGGCTGTCGCACCAGTGCTCGTGCTATTGCTATGCGCTGTTTTTGGCCTCCACTAAGCGAGGCTCCTTCCTCACCAACAATAGTTTCATATTTCTTCATAATGAAAGAAATATATATATATCTGTATAATAAGCCAAATAAGAAATACATAGAAATATTTTATTTTGTAAGATTGACTTATTTGAACTATCTGTATATAAAAACCGTCGAAAATTTGTATTATTCAATACAGATTTGCAACTTTTAACTTAGAAATGAAATGGAATTAAATTAAAATTTTCAGTTTAACGTCCTAGGATTATGCTCTGAAGCTAAGATACGGATGATTAGGGCAAGTGAATTATGATGAAATGAGAATGTAGGAGGAACAGGAGTACCCCGGGAAAATCCATGGACACGATGTTGTCCACCACACACTTGGTCGGGGATCAAACCAGAGATCCACGCACCAGAGGTAAGCGCTCTACTACTGAGCCGCCTTTAATTTAGAGTTGGTTCCGTTTGGGATTCAGCAGCGTAGTTATTTGAGACGTGGACTTACAGGTTGTCGTAGCTTTTGAAGCACATGAGTTCCCGCCGAGAACTTTTAACTTAAAGTTGGTTCCGTTTGGGATTTAGCGTCCCGTTCAGCAGCGTAGTTATTTGAGGCGTGGATTTACATGTTGTTGTAGCTTCTGAAGCAAATGAGTTCCCGCCGAGAACTTTTAACTATTATATAATAACTAAGTTATCACTTAATAGTGCATAAAGTTTTTTTTATTAACATCAAACAAAATAAACAATTAAAATAATATTAAAACTAGCAATTAAACAATTAAAATAATAATATTAAATTAAAATAAACTTTCCCACAACAAGTTATAACATAACATCTAGCTAACCTCAATATGTGCATCTGTAATCTAATCTATTATTTGAAAAAAATAAAAAATAAAAAAATAAAATAAAATAAAATAAAAATAAAAAAATTAAAAAATTAAAAAATAAATAAATAAAACAAAATATCTGGTAATGTTCTGGAGGACAAATACACGGATTTTCCAAAACTAAAAAAAAAAAAAAAAAAAAAAAACGCTTTATATTTGTATACATAACAATAATATTTATCAAAAAACTATTATTTAACTGGTCTAAAATTCAAAAAATATAGTGCCAACTAGTTGTAATAAGCAAAAACATTTACAAGTATAAAAAAACAAATTTTATAAACCAAGTGATCATTCTTTTAAAATCATTCAAAATCAATCAATCATTCATTCGGCTTCCACCATTTCGGATTCACTTGGTTCCGTTCAAAGCTTCAACGTGAAATCTCTGAGTAGCTGTCGTCAAAACATTAATTAAAAAAAAAAAAAAAAAAAGGTGTAATATAACAAATTAAAATTATCTATTAGCAATTTACATATTTTTATAGTTATTATATACTTCTTTCTTTTAGTAATATATTTATATATTAAACTTATTATACATAATTATTTCTTTTATTCTAAATATTAATTAATTACATTATGCATTCTTCTTCTTCTTTTTTTATTCAGTCTCTTTTATCTACTATCTGTCACATCTAAATAAAATATCATAAATCATTTAAATAATGGTCTCCATGTAACAGGCAATACACTATAACTATAATCCCACTATACTACCCGTTCCATTATTGTGGTATACTAATACACTTTACCCATTACACCATTACATAAATCAATTTTATATATTTTTTTATATATGTTATAACTTAGAGTAAATCAATTATGAATAATAAAGCAAAAAGAAATATAAATATTTGGTGTCTTTTTATGTAATAAGATTGACTTATTAGAACTATTTGTGTCTCGAGAGTTGGTATTATTCAGTACAGATTTGTAGCCTTCGTGTTAGACAAAGTAAATATTTCAGTGCAGTGACCTAATAGAATCGATTATTGAAGAAAGAACCTGAGTCAATTTTGTGTAGCTTTAAGGTATTAAAAGAAAACTATTTAATTTCAGGACTGCAGACCTTTCTTACTCTCAACATATAGTTTAATGTTGCATTCACATCGTTGTAACACCTTCGAGACTTGCCCTTTGTGTAGACAAAGTTGACTATACCTCTAGAGAATCGGAAAAATTCAGGAATTAAAATTTCAGAAAAATGTGACTCGGGTCCTTTCTGTAATCATTGCTTCCATAAATGCAGATGACATGATCAGGATAACAAAGAACTGAGCTACTTCCATAGAAAGACATAGTGACCTGTGAGCTGTTGAATTGATAAGCGTGGAATCATTTTCTTTCAAAGTTTGAAATGATCACCTGGAACACAAGTAATTCCATAAAATACACAAAATTTTCAAGAAGATACGAAGATGAGTCTTCTTTTCTTTTATCCCGCGTCTTAGACTTTGATGCAAACGCTTCCGAAACTAACAGCCTTCATTTTTCTAGCTGATACGAACTGATACTGACTAGCTACTAGCTGATAACTGACATATCCAATTTCGTTGTGTTACGATAAACGGATGCAATAAATTGATTATCATTATGATTATGATTAAAAAGTAAGACTTTTTTTTTTTTTTTTTTTTTTTTTTTGCTGCGAACTTAATTTTTGTACGGGGTTTTTCATAGTGTCACCATCCTGGACATGTAGAACACGTGTAGAAATTCCCAGCTTGGTCAGTCGTCAGTGTGGTACGTGACGCGGCTAAGTATACACTGAAGTTGTGATACTTCGTCACCGTTTCAACCATGGAACAAACAGTGTATATCAAGTTCTGTGCGCTTTAGGAAATTTTTTAAAGAAACATTTGAGATGTTAAAAAGAAAATTTATGAGGGCAATTGTCTTTTCCGTTGCCGTGCTTTTGAATAGCAGAAGAGGTTCAGTGCTCGAACGGAGTCTGTGGAAGATAATAAGCTCCCAGACCTAAGTAAGTCTGTCAGAATAATTGAAATGACTGACAAAATTGGGAATATCAGTTTGAATGATCGAAATATAAGTTGAAAAAACAGACAGAGGAGCAGAAACTGGAAATCGTTGTATCATTGTCCAGCATACAACGAAGAAAGTGAGTTTTGACCGAATAAGAGTGTGTGTGTTACAACAGCCCACATACTCGCCAGACCTATCCCCCTATGATTACTTTCTTTTCCCCAAATTAAAACCACTACTGAAAGATTGCTTTTTTGAGAATGTTTCCACCACCCAGAAAACAGTGATGAGGACCTTGAATGCAATTACAGTCCAGGATTCCCAGAAGTCATGACAAGGCTTACTAGATCGTACAAAGCTGTGTGTAGACAAAGCAAGTTCCAGCTTTGAATAAACCAAAGTAAGTTGATTTCACTGATTATTCATTTACTGTATTTAACACACTCAGTCTCGTTTCTTAGTTGCTGTATTGTGCACTATTTCCCAACAGCAACATTTAACGAGTTCCAGTGAGCATTCCGTCAATGAATTATTTCTCTGTTTTGTTTCTACGTCTAACCACAGTTTCATATAAGCTATGAAAGTGGAAGCAGCTAGAGGTTATGACAAGTTAACATCAAAAACTAAGACGCAAAAGAAGAGCCAAAAATAGACTCTAGTTTGTAACTCGCTTAATTTTGGTAATGGTATTGCTCTCTATCCTACAATTTTCTATCTCTATTCTACAATTGTTTAATTGTTAACTAAAGTTATACTTAGCAAAAATATCCAGATTACAGATTTCACCGTGAACGTTTCAACAATGAGTCTTTATCTTCTTCAGTACGGATTCTTTAAGGAAACTAACATTGCTGACATTACATTTAAATGTTTATTTTTGTAGTTGTTATATTTTACATTTTTTAAAACGTTACTACTTGAAGGGTATAAGTTGTTGTATACTGTAAAGTTTAATCAACAGTAATGTTCTTCTAGCAATGTTAGTTTTCAAAATAGGATTCGTGCTGAGGAAGAAAATAAGTCTTTGCTGAAACGTTCACGGTGAGATTTCTAATCTGTTTTTAGTAAATAGAGCGTTAGTTAGTATTTAACATGCATTGTGTCAAATCATTAAGCAATTGTTAAAATGGTTTAATTTATATTTTAACATCCTACACGTGGTTTATATTTCTAAACACAAACACGTGCTTTTTATTTACAAACAAAACCACGTGCTCTTTTACTACAATTACTATATTAAGCAAACGACAGGCATCCCTCGTTATCATCTGGTCATGTCATGGAAGAGGAAAACAAGCGCTACCGCTGTAAGGAAAAAGGTATAAAATCTCTATGTAACGCCTCAATTCACATCAGTTTCGGGTAGCCAATACCGCGTTCTCAGCTTGCCTGGAGCTCTGAAAGACCTAACTTAACCCAAGCCTCCTAGCTTGCCTGGAACTTTGAAGCCTCCTTCCCACTCAGCTTACCTGGAGCTTTATGGGAACTCAACTACTCTCTTAGCTTGCGTGGAGCTCTGATAGAATCCTAACTGCAACCACCTAGCTTGCGTGGAGCTTTGTGGTTATCCTACCTGCCTAGTTTGCATGGACCCTTGCAAGATTCCAACCTCTCTTTGCTTGCCTAGAGCACTAAAAATCCTAACCCACCTAAAATCAGCTTGCCTGAAGCTTTGTAGGTGTACCTCCCTTAGCTTCCTGGGCCTAGGAACTCCTATTTACCCTAACTATTTAGTGTAATTTGTATTATCTTAGGACTACACTTATAGTGATTTTGTGTTTTATTGTATATAACAGGAATTTTATAATAAAAGGTTGTGGGAGAAAACCGAATCCCGTGTGTTAAAGATTGCCCTACCTACAACTTTATCAAGGAAATTTTCTAATATTTGGTAAAAGCAAGATATTTAACGTTGTTGCTATGATTGTAAACTCTGCGTACTAACGTGTGGAAGACGTGTAATAAATTCATGCGCATATGCATCCTTAGCTGCCTGTTCAACTTCCTCGTCAGTAGCATCTTCGTTGCCGTAGCGAATGTTTTCAGCAATTGTGGCTCTGAAGAGGCATGGTTCTTGTTTTACTACTCCAATGCATTTTCTCAACCACTTAGTATTCAGCATTTTTATGTCAACTCCATCCAGTGTTATCTGACAAAAGAAAAAAATACAGAATACGTTAGTGATATTTATGGTGAATGTCTTCATTCTTTTATTTACTTTCACTGATATTGATATAGTGAGTTCCTTTATTTATCCTCCACTTCTATAAACAAAATTTATTTTCAATTTTAAGTCTTGCTTTAAAAACTAACCACTTATCTCCCTATTGAAAAACCAAAGCCTTACATAAAGAATTTTAATTCTCGAGCTTGAAATAAAGATATTAATTAGAAAAAAAATAATTTAATTTCATTCATGAATTAAAATACTGAACCTTTTAAAGAAAAGTAGACAACCATCTTTTAAAAAAATGAGATTGTACAAAGGAGTTGCCTTAAATTAGAGAACTATGTATACAATAATTGAAAATTTCGAGGTAAGCAATCGCCCTTTATTGATCATTCCTATTTTTCGGTGATTATTCCTGAATGGTATGTCCAATCAGGACATGTGACCCCAAGAGACACTCAGTGCGTACTCTTGAATCACCGTATCAAATTTGGTAAAGAAAGACAGACCTTCACTTAATTTAGACAGAGGCGATATAAAAATAATTTGGAGTGATCTTTTTAGCACGTATTTCCACATAGCATATATTTCTTCCCCATTTTTAAATTTTTCGAGATGTTAAGCTGATGGTAGAAATAGTAATTTTCGAAAGTACTTCTTGGATGAACACTTGGTCTGCAGTGAGTACTAAACTTTTTATTTATACTCGTTTCTAAATATAATCACCGCCTGCAATATATAGTGATATAATCAAACAATTGTTTATTACTTCAATAAATCGTTCGAACACTTGTTGCTTATTCAAATAAATTGTTTTGTTTGTTTGTTTGTTTATTTGTCTGAGCACTAAAATGTGAAATTACAGTAAAGCGTCGATTATCCGAACGTCGGTCAACCGAACGACCGCTTAACCGAACTGTGTACTCGCTCGCACCTGTTACTCTCCTACCCTACCGTCACTCCCACTCCTCACTCCCAAACCAAGTTTCCCACGGTAGTCGCCGCACTGAGCCACCGCTGGCGGAACATTGCTTCTAATGGGGCCTTCATAAGGCGCTGCTGACCGGCCAAGCCGCCAGTCGCTGTGTTTCAACAATCAGCACACTTCTGTCGGTTTGGCACTGGCTGTAGAAGTAGCGGCAGTATCAAAGCTGTTCACAGCAACAGCTGCGCCAGCTTAGAGTTGAGGCGTGCCGCTCCGCGCATGGCAAATAAACATGTACAGTTCGATTATCCGAACAAACCAGTTTTCCGAACATCCATGTCCCCCAATTACTTCGGATAATCGACGCTCTACTGTATATGAAGTTTGATAGTGATAATAAATTTTAATTAATTAGATTTTAATATAATAATTAATATGCCATAATGGTGATAACTAACATCTGTAAAAGAAATAATTTATGAAGCACTAAGCGGAGAAAATCAATCCATTTATCCTTACCAGTCCACTTCTTGGATCATAAAACCTTTGTAGCAAATCAATGCAAGTAGATTTCCCGCATCCTGAACTTCCAACTAGGGCTACTGTTTGACCTGTTTCTATCCTCAAACTGAATCCTTGAAGCACCTGGTTTTAAAGAAATTAACGTAATGACATTCTGAACTAAAAGCATCGTGACGTATGGTTGCACATAACGAGCAACAGAGTTTATAGAAGTAGTGTTAGTGGACACCAAAGTGCCGACATGCTTTTCAAGACGCAACAGATCTTTTTCTTTAAAAAAAAGAAAAAATCCTTGTAAGAATGAACAAAATATGCTGTTAAAATCAATATTATTGGAATTATATTTCGAGCATGGTTGTAAGTTGTAAATTATGAACAAACTTGACCCTTTTAGAACCCTTTTAATCAGTGTTCGAAGTGGAAAAAAAGCAGAAGCGGTATGTTTTATTATTAGACTTCGGATCAATATTCACTTAAAAAAAAAAAAAAAAAAAAAAAAAAAACCGACAAAATATGCACTAAAAACGACTGAAACTGCATTGTCTGAGCAGATGGCCTCTGGTTGCTCAAAATCAATACATCTACTTGTTGCCGAGTACTAGCGGTTTAAAAAAAACATGCATTTCCTTTGCTCCAACCTGTACATTAAACTATTTTGCCAACAATATTTGAAAAATCTTCTTCGGGCGAACCACAATTTGTATGCATTTCCTGCTCATCAATAGTACACATAGCTTCTATTCCATTTTATTTTTAACTTTTTTTACTAGTGTCAAGATAGATATAAATCATATTTCTAAAGTGCTTTTTTTTTTTTAAATCCTTTGGAGCCTAATTTTGTTTTAATCGTTGAAGAAAATTATTTCTGTATTTCAGAGAATCAGAAAGTAAATTATTAGTTAGTACGCTATTCTATTAATAGTACACTCTGCTATCCATCTAAGGTACCAAGTGTTTTCAACTAAAGCATTCCATTATAATAAGAAGAAATAACATGATAAATTACATACCCATTGAAATGAACATAGAGATGGAAAAAGTTAAAATTCTAATTCTCTTCCTCCTTTTAAATTTCATTGAAATATATAGTTATTATTATAAAAGTGCCTTAGATGGTTAATTTAGCATTGTGTTATATTATTATTTATTAACTATTTTGTCAAGAACACTTTAAAAATATTCTTAGGGTGAACTAAAATTCATATGGATTACATGCCCATTGTATGTGTGATTATTTCATTACTCAACGTTATTACTGAGACATTAGAAACATTTAGGCACTAGAAACATGGAAAATAGGCAGTCAATTAGATACTTATAATCCAAGAAATAGGCACTAAAGTCTAAGTCGAGATAATAAAAATAATCATTCAACGACATGCAAGAAATACATTTAAATGTTGAATAGAGTTCAAATATTCTAGAAATATGGTATCCGTATTTGCAGAGAACACCTTTTAAAGGAAAAGAACGCAATAATTTTCATATACTTCTAATACTTAACTTATTTATATCGTATTGCTTCATATAACAGTCCAAAGTTTTCAGTAGCTAAACACAACAGCTTGAAGAAAGAAACTATTGGTCATGTGAATATATATATATATTATTTAATATATTTTAATTTAATAATTGTGGCGTGGGAGTCTGTTAAAGGAACTATTAATTGCAATTGTACACAACAAGGGAAGGGGGGGCGGCTCAGTGGTAGAGCGTTCACCTCTGGTGCTTGGGGTCCCGCGTTCGATCCCAGCCCCCGCCAAGTGAACTTTGCGGTGGACAAACACCGTGTGCGTGGGTTTCCTCGGGGTTCTCCCGTTTTCTCCCACTTTCTTCATTCCACCATTTCATTTATTTCTCATTATCACCGTTTCCTTTAGCCTAACCGGCATAAACGTGGGACGTAAAACTTAAATACGGTATTTCATTTTACAACAACGGGATTTATTCCGTATCGATTTACGTCAACGCAACGCAAAATTTGCATTTTAATTTGCAATATTCGATATCACATATTCGTTTTGTGATATCACGCCATTGATGCAAATTTTGAGTTAGCGATTATTTTGTCTATTGCGCATTGATACTCAAGACCTAGTTTTCGACTGGGAGATCCTCATTTTTTTTCACAGTCTCATTACCAAAATTTCTTAACAGCATATCTTGTATTGCTTTTCGGTCCTCAAATTTTGCGAAAACTGGCACAGAATGAGGTCCAATTTATTTTTAAGTTGTCAATTATATTCCTAAATTAAGTCTTTCATCTACAATACTTTTTCCCCCTATAAATAGAATAATTCTTCTATCACCACGGATCTAATCGGGGACACATTTAAATCAGAAAAAAAATGCTGGTCATATTCACTTGGTCTATTCTCATTTTTGAGCAACTTAAATCGTCTTTACTTTGTTTTTGTTGGTCGCAGCAACTTTAGTTACATTTCTTACGGTGACATTGTTGTCACATATCAAGATAGAATTGGCCACAAGTTATTTTTTGTTATTTTTAAAATTTCCTGGAACTGATAAACTCTTCTCCAAAGAAGAGATCTGTGTTATAACGATAACATTTATAAATATGTATATGTTGATATGGACAACAGTGTGTATCGTATCATATCATTTTTTTTTTTATTGCCAGACCTGAACATTTAACTTGTTAAGTTTTGTGGCCAGACATATACGCGATGTCTTTTATGCACAGTTCTGATATAATACGTAAAGAAGTCATTAATAGTGTATGTATTTTCAATTATAAAGAAGTAATTTTGTGAAAAATAAGAAGGTAAATTCAGAAAATCTTCGAAAAATACATAAGTTTAAATATATATTTTATTTTGAGTGTTATTATTGAACATTTAGTGAGTAAACTACTTTTTAGTTAGTTCCAGAAATTATAATATAACGAACTTAGGCCAATATATAGATGTTATAGTGTAGTTATGCCAACGAAGCATTGATTCTGAATAAAATGCAAAGAACAGGAAGTAGTAGGCATTTAAAAATAATATAGGAATATAAAGTGAATTAGGCAAAATAAATTTTGCTTAAATTGAAGCGAAGATTCCCCCAAATGAACTTCAACATGTTTACTTTTTATCATATCTTTAACATTAAGATATAGGCATTTTGCTTAATATCCGGTCTCCAATTATTACGTATTCCACATTACTGCATTAAATTCCTAATATGTTATAATTTACAATTGTCTAAAGAATTGAAAAGGAAATATCAAATTCATCTCTAGATTTTTCTCATTCAATTCATCTTGTATTTGCATCATACAGGATGTTTCAAAAGAATGACTTGATTTTAAAAGTCCATATGTATTGATGAAAATTACAAAAATGGGATAAATTGCAAAACACTTACAAAATCTCTATGTGTCTACAATTACAAATGCTCTATGTGTCTACCAGCAGCAGCACGAACAACATCTAGTCGATAGCTAAATTGCCATAATGCATAAACTTTACACAACGTTTCTGAGTTTACAGTAGTTATCCTGCACAAGCATAATGCCTCTTCAAATTGACGATACTAACGACTAATGTTTTTGGATGCAGGCGAATCAACGCCAAAACGCTGACGAAAAGCATATTAGACCAAAATCACTGACCAGTCTTTGCAAACTGCAACACACTAAATGCTTTCTGTTGAATGGAGTCATTTTACTTCTGATTGACTGCAAACTGAGAAGACGCATTGACTGACATCTAACGGCGATTTTCTGAAATTCTAGGGTACGTCCATTCAAACTACACTCATTTCCTTGCCGGCACGTTCCATGTTCCATAATTATTACCATCCAAATTCAGGTAATTCTTTTCAAAACACGGTGTACTGAGCTAAAACAAAACAGGAGTATAACAGGATTATCAAAAACAATAAGATGCATGTCTAGATGTCTTACCTCTATCTCAGGCCTTGAAGGATATGAAAAGTAAATATTTCTGAATTCTATATTTCCATTGATTACTTGTGGCTGTAACCCTGACGTGTCTTGACTGTTGATGGTTGGCACTTGTTCTATGATGGCAAAAATAAAAGCAGCAGATCCTCTAGCAATGGATAACACTTCCACATAAGTGACAGCTTCTCCCAGATCAAAGCCAAGAGAAATAAGATTAAAAAATACCTTAAAACAAAGAATTAAATTTTAAAGTAATATGTTAAAGTAGTATAAATAAACTTTTGAACACGTTTTATTATTTAAGTCTAGGTCAGGGTGCAAAATTTCCGGTCGCTAGGTCGCCATTGGCGACTAGAAATTTAGAGCTGGCAACCAATTCGGTAGGAATGGTTTCTACCAAACTCACAGGACTGCGCGGCTTCTGTTTCGCACGAAAATAATTATCACTGAGTGAGAAAAAACATGAAATATAAAGCCTTTCTTTGCCAAACCAAAGGTCGGGGGGAAGGTGGGTCTCATTTTGTACGTGAGAGATACTGACGACCATCATTTTTGGATTAACGAGTGCGTCTGACTTTGAAATTTTGCGCCCTGGTCTAGGTAGTCATAAAAGATTTCTAAATAGCGAGAAACAATGAGAATTCACGTATGTTTATATGATTTACAGTGAAATTTTGCGCCCTGATCTAGGTAGTCATAAAAGATTTCTAAATAGCGAGAAACAATGAGAATTCACGTATGTTTATATGATTTACAGTGAAATTTTGCGCCCTGGTCTAGGTAGTCATAAAAGATTTCTAAATAGCGAGAAACAATGAGAATTCACGTATGTTTATATGATTTACAGGTTAGGTTTTCTAGTTTTAATTATAACTACAGCCCTTCCTGCTGGCCTAGTGACTAGTGAGTGCACCCATGGTACATGGGGTCTCGACAGGGACGGCGCCAGAAGCGCTTGATGGGGTGGGCGGAAAGAGGCGGACCTATTTGCTGGGTGGGCGGACAATGAAAATGAGAACTGGACAATGTAGACATGTTTTTGACAATAATTAAGTTTCATTTTCTATACTCTTTAGTTAGCTAAGGTTCAGACCTAAATAGGGGAGGAACAAGGATGTGGAAAACAGCTGTCTTGGACTTACAGAAGGTACAATTCCGGCATTCGCCTGGTGGAACTGAAGAAATGCAGGAATTAGGATGGGCTGCGGGAGTACGTGGCTATATGCTCGACCTACCGAATTCCGTGTGGCAGACACGCAATCTCTATTTCCAGTTTTTTAAAACAATAGTAACGTTGTGTACTGTGTAGTCGATGAAGTTCAAGAGAGCTTTATCTCCTCTCCCTCCAAGAATGCACATGAAAGCATAGAAATAAAAGAAAGTTCAAACAACACAGACTAACAGACAATACTCCACCTTTCGTTAATAAAATAAAATACACAAGTAGGTAAAGTAAAACAAAATTTTTTGACGTGATCTCTATATGCAGCAGCAAAGACCTATGTTACTAAAAGAATAGGGAAAGTCGACAGCATGATTGTTTGATCATAGCTTACATAGATATCTTTGAAACTGAAACTCAAGTTAGCAATAATAATAATAATAATAATAATAAAATAAATTGGATAAAGAAGTAAATAGCAATTAACAAAACTTCGTCATGATCCACAAAAAGAATAATGTATTTTAAACTATGAAGGGCTGATCACATGGTATGAACAGGCTTATAATAAAATTTCATACCTGCACTTTAATGAAGAGCAATGCGTCAATCTTTATGTCCAGCATCGAATGCGTTTACCCATCCTCTACAGAAATATTCATTACAAGTTTTCTTTTTACTGAGAGGAAACAAAAATCATTTAGGCGACCGTTTGCCATTCGATTTCTTAGATATGTTTTAACCCGTCTAAGACACGAGAAACAACGCTCACATGGTGAACTAGGTACAGGAATGGTGACAACAATTGCGGCTAATTTGTGAATTTGATTAAAGGCATTTTCAAACGATCCATTACTTCAGTAAACTGAGAAATTTTGGTAATTTTGGTAATTTTACATTGCTTTTCCTCCTCATAACGTTTCAAAATTTTCAGAAGTTTCAGCTCCATCTCTACACTATCGACATCACATCCATAATGATGTGCAAGTGGTTCAATTTTCTCAAATGAGAGGAAGTGTTCATTTTTAGGGTGAAGACAGATTATCCCACATAGAATACCTGTGTTTTCTGTAAAACGCCTATTCATTTCTGCGAGTATTCTGTCAAGTACAGGAAGAAATATTCTAAGTCTGTAGTCTTCTTGGGGTTGGATATCTTCTTCCTCAACCGATAATATACTGACGTAAATGATGGTGCAGTGATCGTGTTCTGGACATCGCACTCGTTAGAGATATACAGTTCATTTCAGCAAGACTCAAAGGTTCATTCCAAATTTTTTCGAACTCCTCGACTGAGTTTCGAATTTCGGTAAAATACCGCACTACACCCTTCGTAACTAAAACAGCATTAGCCAGTGTGCTCTCCTTGTTTTGTAGATAATCTGACAATCTCTGACAATCTTTTCAACTTTCCAAGAAAAAGTGTGAACAAGTTGAGTTGGAACAGAAACTGAAAATTAACTTCACTCAATAGACATCTTGCTTCAGAAGAGCGACTGCAATTTTCATTACTTATCCCAGCAAGTGTTAGAGTAACTGCCCTAAACGTTCTCTTTATAGCCACACAAGCTGCAACCTAAGATAAACGGGTAAAAAATATTTCGTTAGTGGTTCAGAAGACACTTAATGCCATAAATAATACTATATATTGAATATCATACAAAGATAGTACATTAGAAGCCGCCATTTTCTGTGTAGTATCACTGACGACACCACAGCAATATACAAAGGACGCGATGACCGATTAGTGGAAGCTCATTTTGATGATGCAGTGTCCTGTCCGAAGGTCGATCTTTGACCCGAAAGTCCCTGGGCAAAGTGAACAAATGATGGCATGCCATAACCTTCCATGGAACTATGATAACGTCCTAAGAACGGGACCTAGAGTAGGATCCAAATAATTTATATTTCCATTGGAAATCGAATCTGGAACTCACCGGGAACACTGGAAGGTCAATAGGAGTAACATTATTTCGCATCTGTTTATTTTCATGGTAACTGTTCGGACAAAATGTGGACCAGTAATCATCTTCGATAACTACAGCGGGAAGCGCGTTAATCCGAATATTTGCTTGAGCTGTTCGGGTTATTAAATTGTTTGGCGTAAAAAGGGAGTTCTCAAAAGTCACAAATCCAGCTACAAACGAATATTTGTCAAGGTTTAGTTCTAATCCAAAACATGTACAGTACCGTATATGTAGTTAACATTCAAAAGTCATTTGAAACAGTCTTGTATTCAAGAAAAGTGGTCTGATCTAGTCCAATAATTCACAACAACTGTTTTTGTTTGAGCAACCAGTCTAAAAATATCAACCCCGCCGGCAAATTGTCATTCGGACAAGCGCAGGGTTCGGATTACGGTGGGTTTGGACTAACGCGAGCAGCCTGTATTGCTAATGGAGAAACAAAATACGAAAATGTGTAATTAAATGAGCTCGAATAAAAGCAAGTCACCTTTACTCATGTCCAATAGAACAGGCTACCAATCATGTTTACACCATGCGAGGGGAAACGATATTAGCAATTCTAGCCATGGTAACTTTATTGGTCCATAGCAATTTGCGAATTATCTGGAAATGATGGGGAAATCCTCCTTTAAAACTAGATACATCATGTAAGTTTTATTTATTTTTTTTTTTTTTTTCGTTTTATTTTCTCCTGGAGTAAAAACTGGAATTAGAAAGGACGGTTTACATGGATTGTGATGTCAAATAATGGACTTCAAGGGTAAACGAACCATGTAAAAAACTTTTTATGAGACTACAAATATTACCACTGCCGTGTCTTTATATATTACAGTTATGAATTTTCATGCGCCAGTATCTTAATACGTTATTTGCCAATAAATGAAACCTCTACTGTCATAATACTAGATATAGGGAAAATCTTCACATTCAATATCAGCATACAACAATGTTTCAAAACGGTCCCATATGTTTAGGTCCAACATTATATAATAACCTTCCTAAAGATATTCGTAACATTGAGTCAACGAATGTGTTTCAATCAGTTACAAAGAAGTATCTGTTGGACAATTGTTTTTATTCAGTAGATGAATACATATCTGCTAAATGCAGCTTGTAGATTGTATAGTGTAATTTTCTCTCATATAATAACATAGCGTCATTGTCTTTTAGTATGTAATAACTATTTCTTTGTATCTATTTATTAACTTGTCCGATTCATACGCTCGTCTTCCTTCGAGCTTCATGTATGACTTATGGATGAAAATGAAATGAAATAAACACATATTTCCCTATCAGTATATTTGAGGAGGGGTGGAGGGAGAAATTTTAGTTTTCTTTCCTAAAAGGAAATGTAAAGTAACAACAATACTAGTAACGCATAAAACCATAAAAATCACGTATATGTCAATAACTGAAATTCAAGTAGAGATATTAAATAACAAAAGTTATTTTTTATTTCATGTGTCTGCGGCAATTACCAGTGATTATATTTACAATTTTTCCAATCCTACGAAATCGGTTCAAATGCCTTCGTAGTTCACGAGGTGCTGGAATTTAAAGAACGCGTCATTTAAAGGTTAATCATGTCTTTTGGTATCATTATATTACTACAAATACAGGGTGCGGCACGTAAAACCGGCCCGTAAAGTGAACACATAAAATGAAATGTAATGTATTAAATATGATTAACTACAACACATAAATGAAATGTAATGTATTGAATATGACTACTCACCTTCACAGCAGCCTTCACAGCAGGTGCTGAAAGTGTCCTCCACCCACTTCAACACACATGTGAGCACGATTGAGGAGATTCATATATACCCTCGTCAGTTCTTGTGTTGTAATGCTATTGGTGACATCCTGGATCCTGGTCTTGAGTTCTTCAATTGTGTATGGATTTGTTTCGTATACTCTTCCCTTTAACAGTCCCCATAAGTAAAAGTCACACGTGTACAAGTCTGGTGACTGAGGAGGCCACAAGCCTTGCTGATTGTCCTCTCTGGTGTAAACATCTCATGCACAAGGGACAATGATGCAGCTGATGTGTGGCATGTTGCACCGTCCTGCTGAAAGTAACATAACTGACGCTCCTCTTCGGTCAATGTGTATAAAACTCCTCCAGGATTCCCATATTCACGTCACTGTTCACTGTCGTCTCAAAGAATATGGGCCCAATAACGCGTGTGGTGGAAATGGCATACCAAACACCAATCTTCTCATCATGCAAGGGTATCTGGTGGATTGCGTGTAAATTTTCCGGATACCGGTTGTTTTGGGAATTTACGTACCCAGACAGGTGGAACCACGCCTCGTCACTCATGATGAGCATTAGTGGATCCAAGAAACCACTGGCAACATTGCTCAACAGCCATGAACAGAAATGCACCCTCTTCTGCAGGTCAGGCTCCTTCAGTTCTTGCACAACACTTATCCGGTACGGTTTTAACTTCAGTCCCCTTAAAACACGTCTGCAACTTCTCTCACTCGCATGAACCTGTTGACTCAATCTCCTGGTTGACTTTCGAGGACTTCTTGTCATTATCTCCTCCACCTGCATCTTTAATTCAGGTGTGCAGACAGATGGTCGTCTGTTCCTGGGAGCATTTTGAACCGATCCTGTACGCCGCCATTTTTCAATCAATTCCTGAATGGTGCTTTTTCCTGGCACAGAACGTCCTGAAAATTTCTCCCAAAACAAATTCTTTGTTTTCACAAAACATCCAGTGAGAATGAACCCTTCAACAATGGCAACACGCTCGGGTATCGAATACGGCATTATCACATACTGACACTTACCCGGCTTAACACAACGAGGCCTTTTTCTCAACTGGTTTCGACAAGTTTCACTGGCTGCGGCTGCACGTGACTGCTGCAGGTCACGTAAGTCGACCCGACCTCGACACACCATCTCTTGGTAGGAAGGTAGATTATTTAAGTGTTGCCAAGAACTCAATATACCAGAATATTACGACGGGCCGGTTTTACGTGCCGCACCCTGTATCTGTCTTAAAATCATTGTTCATTGCAGAGTTAAACAGAATCCTAGAACCTTTTACGTTACAGTCCAATGTAATATCTATTGCTTTTGAAGTGCAGGACGTCAACTTCGGTTGGGGTGGGCGGATGGGTGGGCGAGGCCATCCATCGGGTGGGCAATCGCCCACCCCCGCCCACCCTTAATGCCGTCCCTGGGTCTCGACTTCGATTCATGGTGTGAGAACACCTTAAAATTTGAATGCATTATGGTAATTGAGATTCCTCTACTTTAAAGAGGAGGGGAAGAAATGGCACGGGATAGAGAGCATTGCAGGGAAGATGGAAGTCCTGAAGAGCTGGAGACGAACAGAAAGGAGGACGGAGAGTTCCGAACAGAAAGAAGGCAAGGAGTAGAAGGAAAGACGTGAAGAAGATGAAGGTGTAGTGTACAGATTTGAGTATAAGAATTATGATATGAAATACATTGGGGAAACAGGAAAAACCTTAAGGAAATAATAAAATAACACAGAGATGTTGTAAGGCTTAAGAAAGAGAATAATGCTACTTACAAACACATTAAAGATACGGGTCATAAGATAGATTGGGAAAGTGTCCAAGGACTGGAAAGGGAGAGTCGGATAATAATAATAAGGAAGTGGAAGAAAGCACGATGGATAAAAAAAGAAAGAAATGCCAATTAATGAATTTTACAAGTGTACATGAGCTAAGGCATAAAGTATTGGAATAAATCGGACGAAGAGAGCAGGACTTGACTTATTTGTATGTAATTTATTTCTAATTCTATTTACATTGTTATAATTAGTTATTTCTGGATACTTTTAAATTATTACATTTATAATCAGTTTTATTTACAGATGTCTGTAATTCCTGATTTTTTTTAACCTTCCAAGCTTTCAACTCTCCCCTGGAGTCTTGGTTACGAAGGTTAAAAACAGGAAGAACAAAGCATAAAAACATCAAGGAATAAAAATTTAACCGGCTTACCAAGAGAAGAGTTATATTGTACGGAAGAACACGTTGAGAAGTACTTCAGTGATCAACAGATAAAAATAACGCCTTTCTTGTTCCTTATTGGAAGGTTGCACACTCATTATTTTTATTGTCATGGCAAGGCTGTGAAAATTTTGTAATTATCGCCACTCGTCACTCAAGCTTCCCTTGTCTAAATTTAGTTTCGTTTCTTTTTTTTTAATGAATAAATAAATTTTCGAAAACCAGTCTCTCTACTTCATTTCTAGCTCCAAACAAAATTTATCTATTTAGTATTTTTTAGTATATTTAATATATTTAGTAAATTTTTGTTACGTTTAAGGTTATATCTGCTGTGCATTAAGAGGAAACAAGGGAAAAGTGTTTGATATCAGTAGCAATGCAGGTGGACAGTTGTATATATGTGAGCCTAAAAATATAAACAACAGTTAGACGCGTAACAAAGATCAGGCAGGTGTCAATCAGAGAAAGAACAACATACATGGCTTTCCAAACAAATAAGGAGTGTTAGGCATTTTACTTTTGGGTGTATATTTATGTGTTCCTCATATGTCTTTCATTGAATGGCTGATGAAGACAGCGATAAGTTGTCAAAAATATAATATTTTTAGTTTGGTTTTAATAAATAAATGTATTAAGCTCATGGTATTAAAAGTATTAAGAACGTGGTAGTTATTCATGTAATAAGTTTGTGTTGGATAGGGTTATAGGTTTATTTTTCTTTATAACTAAGTATATAACCAGCCTCTGTAGGAAGGCTAATTGGATTGGACACATTTTGCGAAGAAATTGCCTTCTTTATATCACCATAAAGGGAAAGATGTAAGGGAAGCGAGGAGTAGGAAGAAGAAGAATACAGCTGATCGATGATTTGAAAAATAGAAGAAAATGTTGGGAGGTAAAATAAAAAGAAAAGAAAAGAAAGAAAGCTGAAGATCGAGAAACGTGGAAGAAACATCTCCAGGGCCAAACATTATTACAAAAAAAAGAAAAAGAAATTCGTTAGTCCCAGGACTTGTCAACACGCTAAATACTTAATAATAATAATAATAATAATAATAATAATAATAATAATAATAATAATAATAATAATAATAATAATGAAGTATTAACATAGTATTTTATTTCTTTCTTAAATCCTCATTAATTATTTCTCATAACTAGAAATATATTTATATCATATATATAATTATTTTGACATTTTTAACGTCTCTTACTTAATTATCCTTTTAGTAATTCTAGACAGTGATAAGTTGTCAAAACTATAATATTTTATTCGACTAATAATCCTTAACCAAATTGGTGTTGGAATACTTTACTTGCAGCCGATGAAAATTACGATTCCTACGACAACATACAGCATTACAATTACATAAGATGTATCGTGAGAACAGTATTGGATCCAGTGGCGTATTTAAGAGGAGGGGGGCTTCCGGGGCTTAAGTCCCCCCCCGAAATTCAATAAACTAATTTAAAGTAAATGAAATATCTCGCAGAATATTCACGTTTCCATGAATAAAATTAGCAAAGATCCCCCCGAAACATAATCATAAATACGCCACTGATTGGGCCTAATATACATAATACAAAACATTATAAAAGAAGGTAGGAATCATGTGAAGGTAAATCATTCAGATATAAGCGATGATACAATCCCTAAGTGGAAGAAATGTATGCTTTAATATGTTTCTGTACCTACATTTACTTACGCCAACCTTGTCACACATCACTAAGGTAATAATATCTATTCTTTGAGATGTACACCTGATTTTCAACATATCTAACCAAATGCACTATATGACGAAGATGATGGGTGGAATTGACAAGTGGTTCACTTATTTAATGACTACCCATTTCTTTATGCATTATAACTCTCCAAATATAAATTTAAACCAGATTAAGAAATCTGTAAACAAATAGCTATTACCTTCAGACAGCAAATTTATTTTATTGTTACTGCATACTAAATATGGGTTATGTACGTTTCTCTGGAATAAATCTCAAGCCGACGGAAGTATAGATGATCAATTCTTCCAACTTAAAAACTTCAGAGGGTAATCATCATCATAGGTATTATGTCATTATTGGTAGGTCACTTACTGCAACTGAGAATTTTCCATGCTCCATGATCTTCCGCTAGCCTTTCGTCTTCATGTACGATTTCTCTGTTTTGATATCGTCCATTAATTGTATCTCCTCCGCCCTCTCCCTCTCTTTCCTGCTACATACCCTCTAGCACGTCCCTCATGGTACACTTCCTTCTTATCCAAACAGTTTTTCTTCCTCTTCTTAAAAATATCTAAAATTGTTCTTTTCTCTCCCACCATTTCTAACACCCTCTCATTCGTTTTCCGCTCGACCCAACTCATTCTTTCCATTCTTCTCCACACCCACATTTACTACCAAATGATTTGCTTTAAATATTGAATATTTCACAGAAACATGGGAAACATGTGGAGAAATTATTGTCTAGGAATACCAATTATTGCTTTGAGTAATAATCTTTGAGTAATGAATTTTGCGAAAGAGTGTTACACAAGTATTGCGTGAAAAATGAAACAATAAAATATTAGTTTGTAGATGTTCATAACAACTCCGAAACAAGAAAAAATGTAGTTAAAAAATCCACTGAATGAACCACGTTACTCAGACGTAGGTTTGTAACTGTACCAAAATTCTGCTTATAATATTTTTCGTATAAACGCAAATTCTGCGTTAGAGCGTTATGTGACGTTCGTCTGAATTCGTACACTTTGTGCAGTGTATGCTTCTTGTTGATTGTGCTGCCGCCTAGTGGTGTTAAAAGACAGGATAGAAGAAGAGGAAGAGGAAAGTTATGAGAGGACAACTAGTTTTTCGTTGTGTTGTGTTGGTGTGTGTGAATGTGAGTGACTCAGCTATTTTGCTGATCACTACATTATCTCGTCCTCAGATGTTGTTTTAAGTGAAATATTAGTTACCTTGTAATTTAGAAATCCATCACTGTCTTCGAATATGTAGAAATTATTAACGAATACAGTATTACAAATCTGAACATTTTGGCAATTCTTACGTAACTCATTATCAAAACAAATTAGCCCCAAGTAATATTTTATAAGGACAAGGGGGCGTGTTGGAGGCTAAAAGAAAAAACAAAGAACTTGGAAGGTGGTACTAAAACGCAACGGACATGTAGTAAACGACCAACACAAAAATATATCAAAACTAGTCAACTCTTTATCAAAAACCACGACATAATGTCATCAATGTGTTCACTTGGAATGACTGTCTGCTAAATTCTCAATATTGGAAGAAAGGACGATCTTAGTGAGTGGATTCGACGGATATATAGTGTTCCAACTTAAAATGTGATCACGTCTTTCATCAAGCCATGGCGGACAATACAAAGAAGTGAGTAATAAAAGTGCACTTACGAATTCAATACGTAAACGGGGCGAATAATGTAAGGGAAAGTTTGTTTATCTCAGGTATGTTTATTCATTTTAAATAAATGGCACAATAAGATATAAATTTGTCAGTTTTTCTTTTACAGATTGCATGACGTAATAAGAACGTGATTGTTGGATAACCTGTGTTCGGTTCATGAAAGTAGGTGATGCTCTCGTCTATTTTCGCAATACGCCTTAGATCTTCGCCCAGGTGATCCCCGTCCGAATCTGGACCGTAACGGTGAGGTGTATCGCACCTTCCTTGAACGATCGTCGTGGGGATGAACTTTCCGAACCCGTGAATAAAATAGTGCAAAGCTGTATTATTTGCGGGCGAGGAGTGGGGAGTTCTTCACGGAGGCCGGTTAAGGATGGTGTGCACCCTGCAGCGCAATGCTGCTAGAACCCCAGAACCGTAATAGAATGGCTAAGCCCTTCACAGGGACTAAAGTCTCAATTGAAAAGGTACACGGATCGAACCCTTCACCGTAATAGAATGGCGCCCGAACAGGGACTAAAGTCTCAATTGAAAAGGTACACGGATCGAACCCTTCACCGTAATAGAATGGCGCCCGAACAGGGACGGATCAATTAATAATTATTCACGTTTTTATTAATTGATTCGTAACGGATGTAACATCTGGGAGAAGATCTGGGTGTAATATTTGACAGGTTTTATTTCTCATGATATGCTATATGCGCTAAATTGGTGTTTGTTGTGTTGTATACTTGTAACTTGCAATCATGGCAGAAAGTGAAAATTTGAGTTTGCAAACTTTGCTTGAAGCTATTAATGACATTAAGCAATCACTTAATGACGCTGTTAACGATACTAAAGAACAAATGCAATCACTTAATGGTAGCGTGAATGAAACCCAAACTCAGATAGAAAAATTTTCTCACGATCTTACAGGTAAATTAGAAACGTTAGAACATATAATGGATGGGCGAATTCAGACACTGTCGACTGAGTTAGTACAAATGAGAAGTGAAATAGACAATGTTAGTCGTACTTGTGCGGATAACTTTGAAAAACTGTCAGCACAGTTTCAGGAGAAATTAAATGTGCAAGAAACAAAGGTTGATGAAGTTAAGCTTGCCGTGAAAAATAATGAAGACAAAATACGTTTTGTCAATGCTAAAACTAACCAGTTAGGCGATCAAGTTAGGGACTCTGAGGAACGTATTATAATGATTGGAAATAAAGTTAAGGATTTAAGTTCCGATGTTGATTTAGTGAATGATAAAGCTGAGCGAGCGCAGGAAAAAGTGGGTGAACACGAAGGTAGAATCATGAAATTAGATCAAAGTGTTCGTGAGATTTATGATGTAAGTATTGCAACACGAGAAATAGCTCATCATACTCAAACGATAATAGATGATGTTAAGGGTGAAGTAGAAAGTAAATTCGAGATAGTAAATCAAGAGGTCAGAAACTTGCGCGTGAGTATGATTGAAAGTCAAATTAGGTCATCTACGTTCGTGGGAAATGTAAAGCCCGAGGTAGAAATTAAAGAAGAAAAAGTTGATACCAGTGTATGTAAAAATACCAACCCTTTTCTTGACTATGATGTTAGTTCGGTGTTAAGTGAAAACGATTCTTCGGACTCTCACAGTGATAATAGCTTTGTTGGGGTAAAAACAATCAAACGGAGGAAAAAGCGAGAAAGAAAAGTAGCTTTGAAATTACGAGATTTAGAATCTTTCGAGAAATTCTCCGGTCACGAGAATGAATTGACTGCCACTGCGTTCTTACGTAAGTTTGAAGATCAAGCTTCGCTTATGTCAATTTCTCGTAGTCAATATTTAGACATTATCAAATTTTTGTTGACTGGTTCTGCACAAAATTGGTACATAAACAATTGTGGGTTTTTCACTTCTTACGATCGTTTTGCCGAATTGTTCAAATTAGAGTTTGAGAATGAACAGGTTCGCGCTAACAAGTTAATGGTATTGCAATACAAACCCTATGATGCAAAAGTTGACGGAAGTGTGTACAATTTCGTGTCATATAGATGTAATAAGATTCAAGAAATCAATCCCGACATAAAAGAATCGTTAGCTATCAGTATGATTCTCAATTTGATTCCACCTTACTACCGGCGTCAGTTAACAACTCTGTCTGCTATGAATTTGTCTTCTGTTTTGTCCGTTATACAAAGATTAGAAGCAATTCCCAGGTCTGATAATCGTAACAACAGCAACAATCATAGGTTCCTGAAAGTCAACCAGGTGTCTGTTAATAAGAATGGTAAGCGTGAAAGTAATCAGAATAATGTTAATGATTGTGATGAGTCGGATCAGGTGTACTCGAACGAAAATTCAAACAACAGAGGTAATCGGAAAAGAAAAAATTCCTTTCGTAGAAACAAAAAGAAAAAATGGAATAACAATAGTAGTTCTGATAGGCATGAAGAAAGTGTGTGTTTTTGCAATCATAGTACAAATGTAAGTAATAGCAATGCTAATGTAAATCAAAATGAAGCCACTAGTGATGTGACTAATAGGTCAGTGAATGGTAATTCCCAAACAAGAAATTCACCTCAGACCGGTTACAGTAATGGAAATTTTGTAAATCCTTCGAATTTTGGTAATCCTACTGGCTTTAGGCCACCAAGACCGAATTTTACGAACGTCACTGCAGGTAATTTTGGATTTCAAAATAGATTTCCTCCCCCAAACTAGAAGCACCCTGCCTGAAGAGTGCTCATAGCAGGGAATTAATTCAAACGTGTAGTAATGAGTTAAATAATGCACTCCTTCCAAATAGTCAGACTGTTTTTGTAAAGCTTGATAAAAATCTAATAAATGTAGTACAGTGGGATGATGTTTTCTCATCTGATGAAGAAGAAACTAAAGATTTTTGTAAAGCTAATGTAAATTCATGTGCCACTGCTGAAATTCTTGTCAAAATCATGAATGAGAATCTGTACGCTCTGTGCGATTCAGGTGCTTCGGCTAGTTTGTTAAGTTATAATGTGTGGAAAAAAATATCTAATATAGTGTCAAACGCTGTATTGCAACCCGCTCCTCAAATTGTTCTAGTAGATTATAGTGGTAAAAGAACAAAATCAGTTAAGGGCGAGGTTACCCTCTGTGTAGAAGTTGGTCCTGTAACTTGTGATGTTAGATTTATTGTTGTCAATGACCTTAATTGTAATTGTCTGCTAGGCAGAGATTTCCTATCGCTAGTTAATGCGAAATTAGACTTTGGCGAGAAATCCGTTACTGTAGGTTATGACCCTAACACTTGTAAGGTACCAATGAAAGAGTATGAACACGGATTTGGTAGTGACCCCCTTCTGAGTAATGATAGTAAAGGTAAAGTAAAAATACTGACTAGAGAGAGTGTTAATAAGGTTGGTTTTCATTTAAATAATGCGAATTGTGTTGACGCTAATTCCACTATTGAAAGCGAAAACGAAGATGTAGTCGAACCTGTGCTAGAGTGTCCGATAATTCAGAGTTTAGAAATTCATAAGAAACAGCTGACGCAGGAATGGATGGATAGTTTGTTAGAAAATAGTAAAGCATTTGAACATGTAGATAGGTACACTACCAACAATGATTTAAACATAGAGCAAATAAAACAAGCACGTTTGAACGAAGCTGCTGAAGTAAATTTTTTGTATCATTTTTATGGGGAACAAATACATAAATTGGATGAGGAAATTCAAATGTCTCATAATGATGTAAAAATAAATCTGGATGTTTGTAATACAAGTAAAATTACTCGTAATACCCAAAGTCACTTTCCTTCTGTTACTAAAATTAGAACAAAAGTTCTTGAAATTGAAAATTTGTCTAATGTTCAAAAACAGCAACTATATGATTTATTGTTGAAACATAGATTGGTTTTTAGCGACTTGCCAGGTAAATGTAATAAATTTGAATACACCATCGAAGTTGAAACAGACCAACCGATTGTAAAACGTCAGTACCCATTACCTTTTAAGTACAAAGAAAATATTGAACAGCAAATAGCTGAATGGCTAGAATGTAACGTAGTGGAAGAATGTGTTTCTGTGCATTGTCATCCTTTGTTGTGTGTAGCTAAGAAAAACACTAGTAAACTTCGTACTGTCGTAGATTTAACTCAATTGAACAAATTTGTGAAATTAAAGCAGTTAAAAGTCAATAAGATCGATGACCTTCTTATCAAATTTCAAGGAATCCAATTCGTGTCTTGTTTAGATTTTGTGGGAAGTTATTTACAAGTATGTTTAAGTAAAGAAAGTAAACAATACACAGCCTTTTGTTGGAATGGAAAAATGTATCAGTATACTCGAGTTCCGTTTGGTTACATAAACGGAGGAGCTGCTTTTATGTTGTGTTTGCAAACTGTCCTTGGGGCAGGTTTATATGAAAAAGTAGTCTCGTACATCGACGATGTCTCTGTAATTTCTATGACTTTTGAAGAACAGTTACAGTTTTTGGATCAAATATTTCAGAAAGTTTACGAGGCTGGCATGACATTAAATTTACAAAAGTGTACTTTTTGTAACACGAAATTTAGTTTTTTAGGGTTCGACATCAGTCCGCAAGGCATAACAAAAAATCCTTCTTATGTACAGTGTATTAAAGACCTACCAAGGCCTAGAAATTTAAAAGAATTGCAAAGAGTTTTAGGTTTGTTCCAGTGGTGTGCCAAATTTGTCGAAAATTTCGCTCAAAAATCTGAACCTTTATTTGGTTTGTTAAAGAAAAATAAAAAATGGATCTGGGATCAATCTTGTGAAGATAGTTTTAACCAATTGAAAAGTGATTTGGTTCAAGAGGTAATGCTTGCACATCCTTTGTTAGATCATGATTTTTGTTTAATTACAGACTGTAGTTCAGTTGCTTTAGGAAACATTCTTTTTCAAGAAGTGGATGGTAAGAAACATATTTTAGGGTTTTATAGTAGAACGTTAAAACCTGCTGAGAAGAATTATACTGAGACTGAACGTGAGTGTCTTTCAATTGTAGTCGCGCTCAAACGTTGGTCTCAATTGTTGTATGGAAGGCATGTAAAAATTTACACGGATCATAACTCATTGGTATACTTGCACAAAATGAGACAGTGGAATTCTAGACTTGCTCGTTGGAGTTTGCAAATTCAGGGATTTGATGTACAAATTGTATATATTAAAGGTCAAGATAATCAAGCTAGCGATGCATTGTCACGTATTATTCTGTTCCCTGAGGTTGAAAAGTATGAAGTTAATAAGTACGAAGTGTTGCCGTCTTGTTTTAAACATTTGTCTGTACAAGATTTAATTAGCAAGCAAAGAGAACATCCGGAGTATGAAAATATCATGAAGTACTTAGAGAATCCCAACGATCCTTATGTTAAGGTTAAGAATCGAAATATTGGTGAATTCTACAAAATCGAAAATGGAATTTTGTTGAATCGTAGTTACCATTTTCCTAATCAATGGAAAATTTGTATTCCTCCTTCACTTGTGAACGATGTAATTCAAAATTATCATGAACAAGGTCATTTTGGTTTTGAAAAGGTTTTAGGCTTTGTAAGTGATTGTTGTTATTGGAAGTCCATGCGTAGAGATATCAGCAATTATTTGCGTGACTGTGTTGTCTGTAAACGTACTAAAGTTGAAACTTCGCCACCAGCTAGACCTTTGCAAACTGTGGCTGTAAAGAATGTAAGAGACATGGTCTCGATTGATTTGTTAGGACCTTATCCACCTTCCCATACTGGAAATAAATTTGCATTGTCAATTTTGGATGTATTTAGTAGATATTACACGATGTTCCCAATCAGAAATGCAACGACCAAATGTGTTTTGAGATGTTTAGAATATTACTATTTTGTAACCATGGGAATTCCAAAATCCATACTGGTGGACAATGGTGGATGTTTTGTATCGTCTAAATTTAAATCTAAAATGGAAGAGTATGGTATTAAAATTCACTATGTAACTCCTTACCATCCAAAGAGCTCGATTGTAGAACGTATCCATAGGGAGACGAATAGATTGTTTAAATTGTTGTGTAACGAGGAACATACTTCTTGGGAAAGATACATACCTCAGATTGTCATTTTGTTAAATTATTCTGTATGTAGTAGTTTAGGTGTCAGCCCTGCTAGTCTTCATTTGAATGTAAAAGCAAATTATTCTGTGTTGAAGCATTTTGGCATTGTAACAAACGAAAGCTATGATGAAAGTGAACCTGTAAATTGGGAAAATAAACTCATAATGGCTGACTACCGTAGAAGTGAAAAAGTTAGAAAAAGAAACGAGAAATATAATGCGTCCCAAGAAAGAAAATACAAAATAAAAGAAAATGATTTGGTATTTTTGTTGCAATCACATTTGAGTTCAGCAGTAGACAAAAAGATCCGCAAATTTTTCATGCTTTACAAAGGTCCACTGTTTTGTAAAAATAAAATTTCAGACAAAGTTTTTGAGCTTGTAGATCCTTTAACTGGAGAATCTTGTGGCGTACATTCTATTGATCGTATGAGAGTGTGGAGACCCACTCAAAAAACTAGGAACATCTGGTTAGAATTAGCTAAGAAACATATTCATGAAAAAGAATTTGATTCTGTAAAAGAAAATAGTGAAAAAACCGATTCTTGTGAGCCAGAAACTTTAGTAAATGTAAATTCTTTGAATATAACGAAAGTTAGTTTGTCTGTTTTCAACGAGAGCGAAAGTAATAAGTTTAATGTTCAGTTGTTGTTGAAAGAACTATTGAAATGTGATACATATTTGCAATATTTAAACGACAAACTAGATTGTCGGTATCGTACTCTTGTGTTAGCTTTAAATCATTTGCTGAATCCTAAGCTAAACAGACGTGACATGTAAAAAAAAAAAAAAAAAAAAAAAAAAACTCGTTTACATGAATAATTGTATTGTCTTGTTGATGCTTTGCGATAAGTTATCAAGACTAATTGTAAGATCTTAAACCACCAAATGTACGAGGTGAATTGTATAGCATTCATGTGTTATTAAGAATGTAAACGATAATATGCTCTGATGTAGTCAGAGTAAGAGTAAGTCTTTATGTGTCAGTGGAACACTGTGACACGAGAATTGAATTATGAATGGCAACCCCCCCCTTTCATTTATTTTTAACCTTTGGGTACATTTTTCTATGTTGCTTTATATTCCTACCTCACTAGAAGGTCTTGTTGCCATTCCAAAGGGGTGGGATGATAATATAAGTGTATAATGGGGAAGGGAGACTTAAAAACTTAAGTGGATAGGCGCTTATTAGCGTAAAAGTGTGGCAGACTTACTTCTATCCGGCCTCACTCTTATTGTTACAGTGCAATAGAGTGATAATAAATTTGTTTCATGTAGTTATTTGTTTAAATGATGTTTGTCAGAATAGCTTGAGAAACGCAAGTATGTTTTGTCATTTATGCAATTTAAATATCATGTGTGTAGAATAAGTTTGTTCATTTATTTTTGTGGAATATTGAAATATATTATCCAAATAATATTTGTTTTATCTATTTGTTGAAAAGTTGAGTTGTCCATGATAATTATTTGTTCGTGTTCTATAGTTTTCGTATAATATCGTAAAGTAAGTAATGTGAATATTTTACTTCTAAATAATGCCATGATTTCATATAATGTTTGTGTTAATTTTAATGGTAAGAGCGCATATAGCAATATAGTAATTTGTATATTAAAGGTATATCATGAGAATTATTTGAATATTAATTGTAAGTCATGCACTTATAAATGTTTAATTTAGTAGCAGTGCCGAATGTAAAAAAAAAAAAAAAAAAAAAAAAAAAGAACTTTAAAGACTTTACATATTAAAGCCCCATGAAACTTTTATGTAAGAGTATAATTGCCCCACGCGTTTGTCGTTTTTCTACGTTAAATGAAACTTAATGAAACTTTTTCATCTGATGAAGTGTCACTCGGCGAAAGTTCTTATAAACTTCATTGTGAACTAATGCTCGTCTTCACTTTGGAACAGTGGTGAGTGTTGAAGTGGAATTACAGTCAGGGTTCTTGAACGTTTACCGTTATCCAATGGCGCACGTACATTCCTTTCGACCGCCAATGTAACTGTACCAAAATTCTGCTTATAATATTTTTCGTATAAACGCAAATTCTGCGTTAGAGCGTTATGTGACGTTCGTCTGAATTCGTACACTTTGTGCAGTGTATGCTTCTTGTTGATTGTGCTGCCGCCTAGTGGTGTTAAAAGACAGGATAGAAGAAGAGGAAGAGGAAAGTTATGAGAGGACAACTAGTTTTTCGTTGTGTTGTGTTGGTGTGTGTGAATGTGAGTGACTCAGCTATTTTGCTGATCACTACATTATCTCGTCCTCAGATGTTGTTTTAAGTGAAATATTAGTTACCTTGTAATTTAGAAATCCATCACTGTCTTCGAATATGTAGAAATTATTAACGAATACAGTATTACAAATCTGAACATTTTGGCAATTCTTACGTAACTCATTATCAAAACAAATTAGCCCCAAGTAATATTTTATAAGGACAAGGGGGCGTGTTGGAGGCTAAAAGAAAAAACAAAGAACTTGGAAGGTGGTACTAAAACGCAACGGACATGTAGTAAACGACCAACACAAAAATATATCAAAACTAGTCAACTCTTTATCAAAAACCACGACATAATGTCATCAATGTGTTCACTTGGAATGACTGTCTGCTAAATTCTCAATATTGGAAGAAAGGACGATCTTAGTGAGTGGATTCGACGGATATATAGTGTTCCAACTTAAAATGTGATCACGTCTTTCATCAAGCCATGGCGGACAATACAAAGAAGTGAGTAATAAAAGTGCACTTACGAATTCAATACGTAAACGGGGCGAATAATGTAAGGGAAAGTTTGTTTATCTCAGGTATGTTTATTCATTTTAAATAAATGGCACAATAAGATATAAATTTGTCAGTTTTTCTTTTACAGATTGCATGACGTAATAAGAACGTGATTGTTGGATAACCTGTGTTCGGTTCATGAAAGTAGGTGATGCTCTCGTCTATTTTCGCAATACGCCTTAGATCTTCGCCCAGGTGATCCCCGTCCGAATCTGGACCGTAACGGTGAGGTGTATCGCACCTTCCTTGAACGATCGTCGTGGGGATGAACTTTCCGAACCCGTGAATAAAATAGTGCAAAGCTGTATTATTTGCGGGCGAGGAGTGGGGAGTTCTTCACGGAGGCCGGTTAAGGATGGTGTGCACCCTGCAGCGCAATGCTGCTAGAACCCCAGAACCGTAATAGAATGGCTAAGCCCTTCACAGGGACTAAAGTCTCAATTGAAAAGGTACACGGATCGAACCCTTCACCGTAATAGGTTAGCACTGCGAAGATGGGAACCGTATAGTATATCTGCACAATTCAGAATAGTTTTGAGTAATATCAAGAAAAAAAATTTGGTATTTGTATATCGCAATAATTGATGCCATGTAATGTGATGATGAATTTGCATTAGACGTTGTAAGAAAATATCGCTGAAGAAGATGACAGTTTTCATTGAAAATTTCGACAATTGCTAAAATGACAGACGTATACCAAAGTTAGTTCAAGTCAATAAATGTTCTGCATACTTACCACATTTATAACACCAGGTGTATACAATCTATCGTTATTACTTTTGGTTCTAAGAAAAAGCCTTATACCATACCAGAAGAACACGGCGTATGCAATAAAAGCAAATAGATCAATGGACGCTTTTCCCACTGCAGTCGCTGCTCCTCGTCTGATTCCAGATTTTTCAGCGCACACTAATTCCTTTTCATATCTAAGAAACCATTTTAAAAATAGATTAATGAGTAAATGTTAATACAGCCATTCAGAAAATATATAATTGTCACGTCAAATAATAGGCAGAATTTTCACATAACCAGATAAAATTTACCGTAAAAAATAAACGCAATGCAATTAATTAAACAACTTTGCGACACTACTATATTTTGGAGGACTACGGCGGCTCATCGGTAGAGAGTTCACCTCTGGTGCATGAGGTCCTTGGTTCGACCGTAGCTTGCACCAAATGAGCTTTGTAGCGGACAAACACCGTGTGCGTGGGTTTTCTCGGGGTTCTTCCGTTTCCTTCCACCTTTTTATTCCACCATTTTCATAATTTCTCATCATCAGCGTCTCCTTTAGCCTAGCCGGCATAATCGTGGGCCGTAAAACTTAAAAGATTTCATTTCATTTTTCACTAGTATATTTCCGAGAAACAGAAACACTCAAAATTCCCATTTACATTACTGAACAAAAAAATTCTACAATACTTCAAATCGATAGAAAATAAACAATTAAAAATAAATAAATTCTACTTCAGATAATATTGCTTGTATAGAGATTATGATTTTTGATGCTTTCACAACTTTATGTATGTTTCAAGTACCACTCTTTGTTTCTTATTGTTTAATAAAAAAAAATGATTACAACAATATGATATGACTGAAAAAAAAATATTTTCCTAACATATTTAAAATAACTAAACTAGATATACAGGGTTTGTCCGAGAAGTAGTAGGACTGATTTTTTCCTGTCAAAACGTGGTGAAGGAGGGGGGATGTTACTGGGCTGGTTAGATGGTAGGGGTTCTTAGCTACCAGCACACCAGTCGTCACCAATCATCTCCAAGCCTTCTCGGAGTGTAGATGGAGTTAAAGTGAACCCCTTTCAAGGTGTCTTGTCATCTTCACAACGAATCGTTTGTTAGAACAGCGTCAAACTGGGTGAAGTTTTGCGTCAAACTGGGTAAAACTGCAAGTGAGACCCATGACATGATCAAGACTGCTTATGGGAATTATACCATGGGTCGATTAAGTGTTTTTGAGTGGCATAAATTGATCAACATCAATTGATGTTGATCATCTTGTTTGACTGCAAAAGAGTGGTTCACAGAGAGTTTGCACCGCCTGGTCAGACTGTGAATGCTGCACTTTAATTGGAAGTACTTAAAAGACTCAGAAAATGGGTCGGCCGCGTCCATCCAGCAATCGTTGGATCATGGAAACTTCATTATGACAATGTGTCGAGCCGCATTGTCTTTGCTGTCATGGACTTCTTGACTAAACATGGCACTACACATCTTCCCCAGCCACCTACAGCCTAGATGTCACTCCGCCAGACTTTTTCCTCTCCCCTCGATTGAAAAGGGTCATGAAAGGACGACACTACGGCTCGGTCCAGGCCATTCAAGAGGCTGTAACGATTGAGCTGAAGAGCATTCAAGTTTCTGCGCTCCAGGGAACTTTCGATGATTGGCAGAGTCGCTGGAAACTCTGTATTTATGCAGAAGGGGCATATTTTGAAAACTATTAAGTCAAAGTGTCAAAATTCTGAATAATTAAAAAAAAAATCAGTCCTGCTACTTTGCGGAGAAACCCTGTATATCTCTTCCTTTAAAAATTAATACACGATTGTATAATTAAAGAAATGAATTAACTGCTTTGAAGTCAGTAATGTTTTAGTATGAAAGACGTTGCAGTTTTACGTACCGTCCTTTTCTTAATTTAAAAACTATACATAACTGTCTGCTTTTTGTTAGTGAATTTAATGTTAAAAGTAAGTTAATATATACTTTCCTCAGATCTAAGGGCGAATTTTGATAGCTGGAGCTATCGTTGGCTATGAATTCATTGCTCAACATTGATGCTAGGAAACCTCCCCAGGTCCAAATGAGGTCTCATCTGGATGTCACTTACTTCTAGCAACCACCTAAGAAATGTTAGTAATACTTTGTCTTTCAAAAGAAATTAACAAACACGTCTATAATTGACAACTTACCTCGACTTGCAGAGCACGTTTTTCAAACTGGTGTTCTGCCATCTATAGATATTTTGTTGAAATTTTTCAAGTTTCCTACGATTCGTTCAAGGTTAGGTGAGATGCCATTTGGACCTGGGGAGGTTTTTTAGCATCAGTGTTGAGCAATGAATTCATAGCCAACGGTAGCTCCAATTACCAAAATTCGCCTTCAGGTCTGAAGAGGATAGATTAAGAAAGTACTCTTTCAAGTACAGTAAGTTATCTAACCAAAAAATACCTTTCCAACTCCTTAGTCTGACCACCAAATGCAAAGACTGTTCTGATGGAACTAAGGACTTCTTCTGCCACTGCACTGGCTTTACCAGATGAGTCTTGGACTCTTTCTGTTAAACTTCCCTGCCACTGAGAAAAAGAAAAAAACTTCAGTATTTCAATTATTTCAGGGTTATCTTCATACTTTTAATACAAGGTATTCTAAAAGTATTCATTCACTAATTTTTTTGTCTCATCTGAGTGTTCAATTCGAAATGAGTTGAGAATGCTCCAGGAACATTCCCAGAACGAACTCGAAAAGAACTGTTTGTTGTCTATATCAAATATATATATATATATATATATATATATATATATATATATATATATATATATATATATATATGAAGGATACACGGGAATAACAATCTAAGTCATTTTTTTGCAAATTTGAGCTTTTAATACCGTTTTATACAACGAATAATGGTCTTACATATAGTAAACTATGTATTTCGAAAACGTGACCAATGCCCCTGGAATTTGGTTTTGGAAGAATCGTGTACTTTGGAAAAACGATCGAAGTCCACAGGTCCATCGGAAAAACGATCGAAGTCCTTGGTTCCACAGTCCCACTGATTCAATGCAAAGACGAGTTGAGTTCGTGTGTTTGTATGTATCGTTGTGTGTTTTCATGTTTGTGAGCATAACACAATATCAATGCATAACATTAGTACACCTTTGTTTTATTAGTTGACTTCTGTTTCGCTAGCGTATAACATCGAGTGCTGTGCTTTGCAATGGATAACTCTAGTTTGGATAAACAGTTTGCACCAAAAGCTGGGCCCAGTGGGAAGAAAGGAGTTTAGGATGCATCAAAACGAATTCAAGTCATGAGTCACTTCACTGGAGATGATTGCATAAAGTTTGATGATGAAGTCCCGATGAAGTTTCCTCCATGTTGTGGCATTACTACACGTAAGTTCCATCAAACACTATTAGTGACTTGTACATATTCTGCGATTCCTGCCCAAGGCAGAACAAAACCTACCCAACATTTCGATTGTTTCACTTTATGGTCTATACAACGGAATGGTTTCAGAGCATTCAGATTTCATTTCCAGTAATTGGCTATTTATACTTATAATGTGACAAAAACATAGGCATATTAAATACTCGATCCATATGTGAAACACCTAATGACTGGCATAAGGTCATTGAACACGCATGCAAAAAAAAAAAAAAAAAAAAAAAAAATAATAATAATAATAATAATAATAATAATAATAATAATAATAATAACTCTTTCATTGTGATAGAGTGTAAGCCTTTTTTTCCGACAATGGACAACATTTTTTTAGGCAAGAAATACAAGAAAAAATTCCCTTAGGCACAAAGGACAATCTTATAACTCCTTGTGAAGAAGATGGATACACTGGTTCACCTTCAAAATCATAGAAATCTCTCAACTTCGAGAACTGAAAGCAGACCTATTGCCTCCGATAAAGCAGGGACAGCCGATTGAAATTTCCCGTAAAAAGTTGCAATTCTTGAAGCAATTCTGTGGGCCAGAAGCGGAACAGTACTTCAGTTCATTGAGAATACGCGAAAGTGAGGTGGACGAAGACAGTAAGTTTCAGTAAAGACAACCCCCACAAACAAGAAACAAGGTGAAATATTATGTCTATGTATGTATTGATTATTCAAGAAAGGTTCTGTATTTTTGTTTTGTAACTGTAATTGTTTTGTTTGTAACAGCTAATCATTGTAATCTAAATGACTATAGGATTCACTAAAATAGTCAAACCTATTGGACAAATATTGGTTTGTAACAGTAGCAATAGAAACCAGTGGGTCTTGGGGTCACGAAGGATGTAATTTCCTTAATGAAGTTGGTCATCGAATAGCAATCAAAACTGGTGACCCCCGAGCTACTGCATTCCTTTTCCAACGTATTAGCATCGCCATCCAGCGCGGGAATGTGTCATCGATCTTAGGCACATTACCTCCTGGTAAAGAACTGGACGAGATTTTTCTTCTATAACCCACAATAAGACGGAAGTAGAGACATCCTAGGAGGCTGACAACCACTTTGGCTATGTTCATGAAGAATGTTTTGAACCCAGTTTGGATAAATATACATTCTTGGAAGTCATGGCTAATACCGGTAAATTTAGGAGTGGTAGCAACATTATCTACAGATTTTACTTTGTTGCTCAAAATCGTTAAAGACCCGAAAGATATTGTTGTCAAGCTGTCCGATGTTTATTTTGGAACAAATATGATGGCTACAGATAATCTATGTATTCTTAGATGTGCTTATAAGGAAGAAAATAATGTCCGTATTGTTATTGTAATATTCTTATTAACGGGAAATTGTATGTTTAAACCTATAATGCATATACAAAAGTTATAATATGGATCACTAAAATTGTGTATTACTTAAGAACAGAAAAACAGACGCAATAATTGTAGAGAACAAACTGAAAATAGTCCTTACACTTTTAAATTGCTTTCTCTCACAAACTTTAAAAATGGACTTAGATCGTTATTCCCGTGTACCGTTTATATATATAAACCAAAGATGGTAAACTGTTTGTCTTATAACTGAAAGAAGAATAATTGCGTATGAAAAGCTGGAATGCCTAAAAAATAAGTTGCTTGAACCATGAGCCTGGATAATAAAACAGTAAGTTATTATGTTGAATGATTCGAAGCAGAAGGGGAATAGAGATTATAAACTGAATGAAACCGAGCAGACAGCAACTGACAACAGAAGACCAAAATGTTTCGATTATTGAAGCTAACGCAGCAAACCCGTTTGCTCCTGCAACAAATCTGAAAACAACTTTAGGTTTGGAATGTATTGCAGAGACATGGAACTGTACTCACATTATTTGTTCTGCTTTCCAGATTAAACTAACAGATGCACATATACATGCTCACTTAGAGTTTGCAAGGACGCACATCAACAAGCCACAAGACTTCTAGAACCGGGATTGATGAGAAAGTCTTTAGTTTATACGAAGAAGGAAACCTGTTAAAACGTTCTACGATATGTTGTTTTACGAAGACACATATTCAAAATGGAGAGTTCAAAATTGAAAAAAATCGCAAAATATCATCTCTCTATAACTTACGATTCCCGGGATATGGCTCCTTAAATCTCCCGAAATCAGAACTTTTTTTGGCCAATATCTGGGGAACGGTTGCCAGTTGGCCAGTGGCCACCGGTTACCATTTGGTACCAAAATGTTCACTATCCTCTTAGGTGTTGATTAACACCAATATGATCTCTCTATAACTTACGGTTCCCGAGATATGGCTCCTTAAATCTCCCGAAATCGGAACTTTTTTGGCCAATATCTCGGGAACGGTAAGAGTGACGCGAAAAATTCCATCACTTTCTCAGATAGGGTTTGATGCTCTATCGAATGGAGGGTTCAAATCCCTATGACTTACAGTTCCTGAGATATGGCTCCTTAAATCTCCCGAAATCAGAACTTTTTTTGGCCAATATATAGGGAACGGTAAGAGTGACGCGAAAAAATCCATCACTTTCTCAGATAGTTTTTGATGCTCTATCGAATGGAGGGTTCAAATCCCTATGACTTACAGTTCCTGAGATATGGCTCCTTAAATCTCCCGAAATCAGAACTTTTTTTGGCCAATATATAGGGAACGGTAAGAGTGACGCGAAAAAATCCATCACTTTCTCAGATAGTTTTTGATGCTCTATCGAATGGAGGGTTCAAATCCCTATGACTTACAGTTCCTGAGATATGGCTCCTTAAATCTCCCGAAATCAGAACTTTTTTTGGCCAATATCTCGGGAACGGTAAGAGTGACGCGAAAAATTCCATCACTTTCTCAGATAGTTTTTGATGCTCTATCGAATGGAGGGTTCAAATCCCTATGACTTACAGTTCCTGAGATATGGCTCCTTAAATCTCCCGAAATCCGAACTTTTTTTGGCCAATATCTCGGGAACGGTAAGAGTGACGCGAAAAATTCCATCACTTTCTCAGATAGGGTTTGATGCTCTATCGAATGGAGGGTTCAAATCCCTATGACTTACAGTTCCTGAGATATGGCTCCTTAAATCTCCCGAAATCCGAACTTTTTTTGGCCAATATCTCGGGAACGGTAAGAGTGACGCGAAAAATTCCATCACTTTCTCAGATAGTTTTTGATGCTCTATCGAATGGAGGGTTCAAATCCCTATGACTTACAGTTCCTGAGATATGGCTCCTTAAATCTCCCGAAATCCGAACTTTTTTTGGCCAATATCTCGGGAACGGTAAGAGTGACGCGAAAAATTCCATCACTTTCTCAGATAGGGTTTGATGCTCTATCGAATGGAGGGTTCAAATCCCTATGACTTACAGTTCCTGAGATATGGCTCCTTAAATCTCCCGAAATCAGAACTTTTTTTGGCCAATATATAGGGAACGGTAAGAGTGACGCGAAAAAATCCATCACTTTCTCAGATAGTTTTTGATGCTCTATCGAATGGAGGGTTCAAATCCCTATGACTTACAGTTCCTGAGATATGGCTCCTTAAATCTCCCGAAATCAGAACTTTTTTTGGCCAATATCTCGGGAACGGTAAGAGTGACGCGAAAAATTCCATCACTTTCTCAGATAGTTTTTGATGCTCTATCGAATGGAGGGTTCAAATCCCTATGACTTACAGTTCCTGAGATATGGCTCCTTAAATCTCCCGAAATCCGAACTTTTTTTGGCCAATATCTCGGGAACGGTAAGAGTGACGCGAAAAATTCCATCACTTTCTCAGATAGGGTTTGATGCTCTATCGAATGGAGGGTTCAAATCCCTATGACTTACAGTTCCTGAGATATGGCTCCTTAAATCTCCCGAAATCGGAACTTTTTTGGCCAATATCTCGGGAACGGTAAGAGTGACGCGAAAAATTCCATCACTTTCTCAGATAGGGTTTGATGCTCTATCGAATGGAGGGTTCAAATCCCTATGACTTACAGTTCCTGAGATATGGCTCCTTAAATCTCCCGAAATCAGAACTTTTTTTGGCCAATATCTCGGGAACGGTAAGAGTGACGCGAAAAATTCCATCACTTTCTCAGATAGTTTTTGATGCTCTATCGAATGGAGGGTTCAAATCCCTATGACTTACAGTTCCTGAGATATGGCTCCTTAAATCTCCCGAAATCCGAACTTTTTTTGGCCAATATCTCGGGAACGGTAAGAGTGACGCGAAAAATTCCATCACTTTCTCAGATAGGGTTTGATGCTCTATCGAATGGAGGGTTCAAATCCCTATGACTTACAGTTCCTGAGATATGGCTCCTTAAATCTCCCGAAATCCGAACTTTTTTTGGCCAATATCTCGGGAACGGTAAGAGTGACGCGAAAAATTCCATCACTTTCTCAGATAGTTTTTGATGCTCTATCGAATGGAGGGTTCAAATCCCTATGACTTACAGTTCCTGAGATATGGCTCCTTAAATCTCCCGAAATCCGAACTTTTTTTGGCCAATATCTCGGGAACGGTAAGAGTGACGCGAAAAATTCCATCACTTTCTCAGATAGGGTTTGATGCTCTATCGAATGGAGGGTTCAAATCCCTATGACTTACAGTTCCTGAGATATGGCTCCTTAAATCTCCCGAAATCAGAACTTTTTTTGGCCAATATATAGGGAACGGTAAGAGTGACGCGAAAAAATCCATCACTTTCTCAGATAGTTTTTGATGCTCTATCGAATGGAGGGTTCAAATCCCTATGACTTACAGTTCCTGAGATATGGCTCCTTAAATCTCCCGAAATCCGAACTTTTTTTGGCCAATATCTCGGGAACGGTAAGAGTGACGCGAAAAATTCCATCACTTTCTCAGATAGGGTTTGATGCTCTATCGAATGGAGGGTTCAAATCCCTATGACTTACAGTTCCTGAGATATGGCTCCTTAAATCTCCCGAAATCCGAACTTTTTTTGGCCAATATCTCGGGAACGGTAAGAGTGACGCGAAAAATTCCATCACTTTCTCAGATAGTTTTTGATGCTCTATCGAATGGAGGGTTCAAATCCCTATGACTTACAGTTCCTGAGATATGGCTCCTTAAATCTCCCGAAATCCGAACTTTTTTTGGCCAATATCTCGGGAACGGTAAGAGTGACGCGAAAAATTCCATCACTTTCTCAGATAGGGTTTGATGCTCTATCGAATGGAGGGTTCAAATCCCTATGACTTACAGTTCCTGAGATATGGCTCCTTAAATCTCCCGAAATCAGAACTTTTTTTGGCCAATATATAGGGAACGGTAAGAGTGACGCGAAAACTTCCCTCACTTTCTCAGATAGTTTTTGATGCTCTATCGAATGGAGGGTTCAAATCCCTATGACTTACAGTTCCTGAGATATGGCTCCTTAAATCTCCCGAAATCCGAACTTTTTTTGGCCAATATATAGGGAACGGTAAGAGTGACGCGAAAAATTCCATCACTTTCTCAGATAGTTTTTGATGCTCTATCGAATGGAGGGTTCAAATCCCTATGACTTACAGTTCCTGAGATATGGCTCCTTAAATCTCCCGAAATCAGAACTTTTTTTGGCCAATATCTCGGGAACGGTAAGAGTGACGCGAAAAATTCCATCACTTTCTCAGATAGGGTTTGATGCTCTATCGAATGGAGGGTTCAAATCCCTATGACTTACAGTTCCTGAGATATGGCTCCTTAAATCTCCCGAAATCAGAACTTTTTTTGGCCAATATATAGGGAACGGTAAGAGTGACGCGAAAACTTCCCTCACTTTCTCAGATAGTTTTTGATGCTCTATCGAATGGAGGGTTCAAATCCCTATGACTTACAGTTCCTGAGATATGGCTCCTTAAATCTCCCGAAATCCGAACTTTTTTTGGCCAATATATAGGGAACGGTAAGAGTGACGCGAAAAATTCCATCACTTTCTCAGATAGTTTTTGATGCTCTATCGAATGGAGGGTTCAAATCCCTATGACTTACAGTTCCTGAGATATGGCTCCTTAAATCTCCCGAAATCAGAACTTTTTTTGGCCAATATCTCGGGAACGGTAAGAGTGACGCGAAAAATTCCATCACTTTCTCAGATAGGGTTTGATGCTCTATCGAATGGAGGGTTCAAATCCCTATGACTTACAGTTCCTGAGATATGGCTCCTTAAATCTCCCGAAATCAGAACTTTTTTTGGCCAATATATAGGGAACGGTAAGAGTGACGCGAAAACTTCCCTCACTTTCTCAGATAGTTTTTGATGCTCTATCGAATGGAGGGTTCAAATCCCTATGACTTACAGTTCCTGAGATATGGCTCCTTAAATCTCCCGAAATCCGAACTTTTTTTGGCCAATATCTCGGGAACGGTAAGAGTGACGCGAAAAATTCCATCACTTTCTCAGATAGTTTTTGATGCTCTATCGAATGGAGGGTTCAAATCCCTATGACTTACAGTTCCTGAGATATGGCTCCTTAAATCTCCCGAAATCCGAACTTTTTTTGGCCAATATCTCGGGAACGGTAAGAGTGACGCGAAAAATTCCATCACTTTCTCAGATAGTTTTTGATGCTCTATCGAATGGAGGGTTCAAATCCCTATGACTTACAGTTCCTGAGATATGGCTCCTTAAATCTCCCGAAATCCGAACTTTTTTTGGCCAATATCTCGGGAACGGTAAGAGTGACGCGAAAAATTCCATCACTTTCTCAGATAGGGTTTGATGCTCTATCGAATGGAGGGTTCAAATCCCTATGACTTACAGTTCCTGAGATATGGCTCCTTAAATCTCCCGAAATCGGAACTTTTTTGGCCAATATCTCGGGAACGGTAAGAGTGACGCGAAAAATTCCATCACTTTCTCAGATAGGGTTTGATGCTCTATCGAATGGAGGGTTCAAATCCCTATGACTTACAGTTCCTGAGATATGGCTCCTTAAATCTCCCGAAATCCGAACTTTTTTTGGCCAATATCTCGGGAACGGTAAGAGTGACGCGAAAAATTCCATCACTTTCTCAGATAGTTTTTGATGCTCTATCGAATGGAGGGTTCAAATCCCTATGACTTACAGTTCCTGAGATATGGCTCCTTAAATCTCCCGAAATCCGAACTTTTTTTGGCCAATATCTCGGGAACGGTAAGAGTGACGCGAAAAATTCCATCACTTTCTCAGATAGGGTTTGATGCTCTATCGAATGGAGGGTTCAAATCCCTATGACTTACAGTTCCTGAGATATGGCTCCTTAAATCTCCCGAAATCCGAACTTTTTTTGGCCAATATCTCGGGAACGGTAAGAGTGACGCGAAAAATTCCATCACTTTCTCAGATAGGGTTTGATGCTCTATCGAATGGAGGGTTCAAATCCCTATGACTTACAGTTCCTGAGATATGGCTCCTTAAATCTCCCGAAATCAGAACTTTTTTTGGCCAATATCTCGGGAACGGTAAGAGTGACGCGAAAAATTCCATCACTTTCTCAGATAGGGTTTGATGCTCTATCGAATGGAGGGTTCAAATCCCTATGACTTACAGTTCCTGAGATATGGCTCCTTAAATCTCCCGAAATCCGAACTTTTTTTGGCCAATATATAGGGAACGGTAAGAGTGACGCGAAAAATTCCATCACTTTCTCAGATAGTTTTTGATGCTCTATCGAATGGAGGGTTCAAATCCCTATGACTTACAGTTCCTGAGATATGGCTCCTTAAATCTCCCGAAATCCGAACTTTTTTTGGCCAATATCTCGGGAACGGTAAGAGTGACGCGAAAAATTCCATCACTTTCTCAGATAGTTTTTGATGCTCTATCGAATGGAGGGTTCAAATCCCTATGACTTACAGTTCCTGAGATATGGCTCCTTAAATCTCCCGAAATCCGAACTTTTTTTGGCCAATATCTCGGGAACGGTAAGAGTGACGCGAAAAATTCCATCACTTTCTCAGATAGTTTTTGATGCTCTATCGAATGGAGGGTTCAAATCCCTATGACTTACAGTTCCTGAGATATGGCTCCTTAAATCTCCCGAAATCCGAACTTTTTTTGGCCAATATATAGGGAACGGTAAGAGTGACGCGAAAAATTCCATCACTTTCTCAGATAGGGTTTGATGCTCTATCGAATGGAGGGTTCAAATCCCTATGACTTACAGTTCCTGAGATATGGCTCCTTAAATCTCCCGAAATCCGAACTTTTTTTGGCCAATATATAGGGAACGGTAAGAGTGACGCGAAAAATTCCATCACTTTCTCAGATAGTTTTTGATGCTCTATCGAATGGAGGGTTCAAATCCCTATGACTTACAGTTCCTGAGATATGGCTCCTTAAATCTCCCGAAATCCGAACTTTTTTTGGCCAATATATAGGGAACGGTAAGAGTGACGCGAAAAATTCCATCACTTTCTCAGATAGTTTTTGATGCTCTATCGAATGGAGGGTTCAAATCCCTATGACTTACAGTTCCTGAGATATGGCTCCTTAAATCTCCCGAAATCCGAACTTTTTTTGGCCAATATATAGGGAACGGTAAGAGTGACGCGAAAAATTCCATCACTTTCTCAGATAGTTTTTGATGCTCTATCGAATGGAGGGTTCAAATCCCTATGACTTACAGTTCCTGAGATATGGCTCCTTAAATCTCCCGAAATCCGAACTTTTTTTGGCCAATATATAGGGAACGGTAAGAGTGACGCGAAAAATTCCATCACTTTCTCAGATAGTTTTTGATGCTCTATCGAATGGAGGGTTCAAATCCCTATGACTTACAGTTCCTGAGATATGGCTCCTTAAATCTCCCGAAATCCGAACTTTTTTTGGCCAATATCTCGGGAACGGTAAGAGTGACGCGAAAAATTCCAACACTTTCTCAGATAGGTTTTGATGCTCTATCGAATGGAAGGCTCAAAATTGAAAAATTCGCAAATAAACAGACAGACAGACACACAGACAGAAAATTCAGTAACGAACTTTTTAACTTCATTGACCAGATTCTTGGGCTGTGGTGGCTCAGTGGTAGAGTGTTTACCTCTGCTGTATAGGTCTCTGGTTCGTTCTCAGCTCCCGCCAGTTGGGTTTTATGTTAGAAAAATAGCTTATGCATGGGCATCTTCCCTCCATTTCGTTCATGATATCATCATAACTGTCTCCTTTAGCCTCGGACAATAATCATGTAGGACGTTAAACTAAGATAATAATGGAATAAATAGCCTCTCTGCTGAAATCCCCATTCAGAAATATCAATAAAATAATAATAAAAGCAAGTTCTAACCCACTTACTTAACTTATTTAGGAGGGCTCTGAGTACCGAGTTCAATGATGCGGCTTCATAGTTTTCTGCCTACCCCGTCTAGTACAGTACATACTTTAAACAACCTTTCTTAAGTCTAGCAATTTCGATAATCCGGAACAAAGTAACTGGATTACTAAAAGTCAACTGTAAATGAAAAGTTTTAAAATATTCAAATAATCATTAAAGAGAAAGAGAGGTCCCGAATTGGATCAAATTAAATGTTAGAAAGAAAGTGTAATCTTACCTTAAAAATACAACAAAGAACAATGGCGACCAGTGGGAAAAGTGATAAGCTAACAAGTGTTAGCTCCCAACCGTAATAAAGTGCCATAGCCAAAGAACACAATCCAATAGATACCAAATAAAGGAAATTACCAAGTTTGTCTCCAATACCTTCCTGAAGTTTATTCAAATCACTGCAAAAAAGATTATTCCTTTTTATAATATTTCCGTTGGAATTCGTAATTTTATAGAATTGAAAGATAACTGTAGATAGGGAAAAATAGTAATTTTAGGATCTGACACAGCAAAAAGTGTTTTTGCTTCTTTTTTTTTAATTTGACACTTTAAATAGTAATTTTGTTACAAAATATGTAATTCTTTATTGTTTATATTATAGTATATTAAATTTTAAAACCTCGAAATTATTGTAAGTATTTAAACTTGTGTAAAAATCTATGTAAACAATTTAAGACTGGCTTGAGTGCAAAATATTAACTATCTAAATTGAATGAATTAAGTCAGGGTGTTTCCAAAATCTAATCCCATTTATTGGAATAAGCCCAAAAGTTATTTTATTCTATCAGACATACACGTGGAACTTCCAGACAAGGAAATATGAAGGGCATGGGGATTGCATTTTGCGGTTTTATATAAAAAGGACCACCTACGTTCACTCAACAAACACTTCAAGTCTACACTTCCGCTCTAGACTTGCCATCCGCCTACAAGTTATGTAAGTCAAGAAAAGGCAGAGCCATCGAGGTTTACTTCAACTACCTCAAGGATTATAATGCAAGTATCTTTTCATATTCATCTTTTCTGACACTTTCAGGTTCTTTGCTTCGTATCTCAAGAACAGCCATATGTTAAAAGAGCAAGTAATGAAATTAAAACCTCTTTATCCTCAGTAATCAGTTTCCTATTCTCTTTAATTCATGTTTGTCTGTATCTCTCACAATATTCTGTGAGAAATCATCCAAAGATTTAGATAGACTGATAACCTGCAATCAAGGGTTCGATTCTCGGTTTACACCATAGTATTAACTATTCTTCACAGAATTACAATATGTTCAAATATGTACCGGTTGCACATGAAATATGTAGGAACAATTTGTAATACTTACTACGTGCACAGGATTTTACCTAATCACTTAAAAATATAAATTGACGCACGTTCACAATAATTTGTAAAAGTATTCTTTTGTTTATTGCGTCCAATATTTAATGTACTATTAACAATACTGTTTCCATATCACTGACATCTTCCTCAGCAGATCTATGCAACTCAATTCGTCACTATCGTTCATATATTCCGAAACAGTTTCGATGGCTCATTCTCTATTTCTCAAATGTCAAATCTTTGTGCTTCTCTCTTTTAAATACTGGTTTATTTCTTTCTTTCTTGAAGTTTAACGACCCTTTTCAGCAACAAGGCTGTGTGAGATATAAACCTGCAATTCAAGGTGTAATCCGAACTGTCATTATGGGCTCAAATTTTAATGCTTTCCGGAACTCGAACCCAGGATCAGGTGCATTAAATATTGGTCTTATAATTTTTTGACCACTAAAGCACTAACATCTGATGCACAGAACATGAATCTATTGTAGTATTAGCAGCAAAACGTTGATTTTGAGTTTAACGCCCCGTTCAGCAGCGAGGCTATATGAGACGTGGACCTACTGATTAACGTGGAATCCGAACCACATGAGCTCCCGCCGGGAATCGAACCCGGGTCTCCCACGCCACAGGCGCGTACGCTAACCGCTTCTCCACGAAGGAGCTCATAGCAGCAAAACGTGTAAATAGTGCTTTTGTACATGTAATTTTTATTTCTTTTAATTTCTAGTGTCTACTATTTAGTATTCTAGTGAAACAGACCAAAATCATATTCACGAGGAAATTAAATGTCGAGTAGAAGCAGGGGGTTCGTGTTATTATTTAGTTCAAAATCTCTTGTCGTCGCGAATTTTGTCGAGGAATTTGAAATTTAAAATATATAAAATGAAAATCATGTCTGTTGTGCTGTATGGTTGCGAAAGATAGTCGCTTACTTTGAGGGAAGAATGTAGACTGAAAGTATTTGAGAACTAGATCCTGAAACGAATATTCGGACCCAAGAGAAACGGGAGTGGTGAATGGCGCAAACTTCATAATGAGGAACTACATAATTTATATCGTTTAACAAACATTATTGTGGTCGTCAAGTCTAGGAGGCTCAGGTGGGTAGGTCATGTAACCAGAATAGAAAAAAGTAGGAATACTTTGAAAGTTTTAACTGTAAGCCCAATCGGAAAACGACCATTAGGAAGACCTAGCCGTAGATGGGAGGACAATATTAAGATGAATCTCGCAGAAATAGAAATATAAAGTAGAAACTGGATCCAGTTGGCTAAGGATATAAGTCAATGGAAATCTTTTGTGAACGCGGCATTGAACCTCCTGGTTCAATAAACCATAAAGTTAGTTAGTTTTAGTGAGAAAATTCTAAGTAGTCAACAGAGTTGTAATAAGAAATTTTATAATATACGTGAGAAGACCAATAGGTATAAGAAGTATGTAAATACTATTAGCACGAAGATTTACCAATTTAAAAAGACGGAAAGCACCGTCGGAACTGTTTCAGAACAGAAAAGATAGGGACGCATTAGATAAGCATCTTTATTTCTTTATTTTGATAATTTGCAGTAACGTCAGGTGTGTATTCTAATTAACTATTAAGAATACTCATCAATCCTGACATAATTTTTTCACATTTTGAAAAATATTGTGTAAATTAAAAAAGAAAACCGCAATTATTTAATGTTTTGAAAATACTACTTAGTCTTGTAATTTGAGCTGTCGATATTTGCTATTGTAAAACAAAATATCTTCAGATCAACTATGATGTCTTGGGCTTCGGCAACAAACTCGACAAAAATGACGATCCTCTGAAAACAGTGCGTCGTTTGCTGAGTACGGTAATACTTTCAAGTTAGAAGAAAATTATGCAGACAATAAACTAGGCAAAAATGATAATCACATAAAAACTTTGGTGGTTTGTTTACTAGTAATTTGAGGTTACAAGAAAATTACTCAAACGGAAAATTAGACAAAATGACGACGCTCTGAAAAAATACTAAGTAGTACTTTGAGGTTAGTTGAAAATTACTCAAACGACGGCGGCGGATAAAAATAAGGACCAACTAATAAACCCTGCGTAGTTTCTTGAGTAGTAGTTTGAAGTTAGTAGAAAATTATTCAGACCGAGAACTGGGGAAAGATGACAGCCCTCTGGAAAACACTGTGTACTTTCCTCAGTAATACTTTGAAGTTAGTAGAAGATACGAAGGCGATGAAATGGGCAAAAATGACAACTCTTTAAAAAGTATTGTGTAGTTTCTTGAGTAATACTTTCTAGTTAGTAGAAAATTACGCACAAAAAATATAATATGGACCATATTATAGCCATATGTGAAATTTAGAACCCTGCGTTCTTTATTTTGCAATAGGCTGACAAAAACAACAGAGGAAGCTTTTGAAATAATCCCAAATTTAATCAAATTGATACATCTTGGCGCATAAATAGATGTGTAAACAGTTTACACACACACACACACACACACACACACATATATATATATATATAACGTTATATTTATTACAAATTCCTATATTTTTCTTTGAATTCTGAATTCTGCAAACTTTTTCAAAAGCTGATGACTGAAGAGGACTAATGAGAACTCTTAAAATTTATCGATTTATGTTGAAATTATTTACAATTATAATAAAAGTATAAATGAATTTGTCTTGTGGAGCCAGGGTTATAAATTTAAAGCAAAATTATTTGAAAATTAATTATAGTGTATATCCAAAAGCACAAGTTTTTACATTGGCTTCGACAGCACATAAACTTTGGGGGGACAGACTACCGAGGGAGCTGGAATATATGGAATACTCCCCAGAAAAGCAGAGGGTCCGGGATCCTTTCCCGGAAAATTAAAATAAAAAAAGTCTTCGAACATTGCATTTTAAAGTATTTTTGACTTAAAAAGCAAACAAACACTTAAAAATTTTTGTGTTTTATTTTTACCTTTGATAGTCTTTTTTTTGGGGGAAAATGTGGTACTAAAAATCACTTTACATGATAAAGTTCTCGGGCAATCAGCCAGGTGAAAACTGGTGGATAGACCAACGTTTCGAGAGCTGTCATCGTTCTCATCATCAGGGCAATTATGACAGCTCTCGAAACGTTGGCCTATCCACCAGTTTTCACCTGCTGATTGCCCGAGAAGAACTTTATCATATACGCCGCCAGGAAAGCTTCAAATCTTACTTCAATCACTTTACAGTTTGTTTGTTTGTTCAAACAGGAAAATTCAACCTTTTACAATTTCAGTTAAACTTATATGATACGAAATGTATGTCAAAAACAAAATAATGATTTAAGGTCGTGTGAAGTGCATACTCGGAAACAATAAAGTTTTGAAAACAGGTTTTAGGCCTACAAGCCTACAACTAATGTAAATGAGGCTTAATAATGTATAGTTAAAAAATTAGTTGAAAATTGTTATTTTTTAAGCTAAAATAGACTCGCTTTGCTGCTCGCTATCTAAACAAAAACAGGTTGTTTATTTTACAATTTGCTGCATCTTTACCTTTTTAGGACCAAAAACTAACTGCCTCTTTGCACAATTGGAAACAAATTTTTGTGCTACTATTTTCATATCCATTTTGTCTAACATTGTTTTGTGAACGTAGCAAACTGCTACATGGTTGTGCCTCTTTTGGGTCATAGATCGCCTAAGATACTTCAATATTGAGGGGGGGACGAACACCGTTTTATAAATATTGGCGACCCACGTCCCCGGTGGGATTGACGCCCGTCAGTTCTTATATGGTATAATTAATGGTGAACTTTCCTCTTACATGCTAGCAGAAATTTCGTGTTTTCAACAATTAAAACGAAGGAGGAATGGGATTTTGTGATAAGGATTGTATTGTAGAATTTCGAAAGAAGAGAATTCTGTAGAATTGGGTTTATCTTAAGATTAAAACACTTATATTTATTTTTCGCTCTCTTTCTTTTCTAATTTTTTTTTCTAATTTTCTAAGTTCATATAATGACAGACTGAAAAACTTACTCAGTTACTCGACTTGAGAAATCACCGACATTATGAGTGTCATACCATTCCATATCTTGTCGTAATATAGACCTAAAATACAAACAACGAATTCTGTATACCTGGAATAAAATTAAATACACAAAAGTATTAAATGATAATACTTAATGGTGAAGTACAATAACTAAAAATTACACAGTTCCATAATTATCATGTAATTTTATTTGACTCTGGACCTCACCAGGCGCACAAGAATGTTTCTCAGTTACTGATACTTTCTCTAATTTTTCTCTTCGTGTTTGTTCACTTCTTATCTGATGATAATTTTAGCGAAAGTGCACGTAGTTTTTTAATTACATAGTGTGAAGTATATATATGAGTAGAGTCATGTCAATCCGGATGTTTTTTAACAGGTTTAAAATTGGATCAGAAGATGGAAGTATTGCATTGCATACAGATGAACTGGCAACTGCTTCGTGTTACTGATAAGCGGCACTCACTTCCCGCTCTAATCAAGAGACCATTATTTAAGATGTCGGACAATAGTGTGGTCGTTTAGACAGAACAAAATGTGGTGATGAATTTTTAGTGAAAGAGAACATAAAACCACCTGAAGTTTACAGAAGATTTCAATCAATATATTGGGATGAGATTCAATTGCGGTAAGACATCTGAATGATACAAGCGCTTCAAAGATGGCAGTACGTCTGTCACTGACAATCAAGATTGTGGTTGTTTATAGCCTGCAGCAGTCATTCCTGGAAACATTTAGCGCGTTGATCAGCTTATCATTGCAAAAAGTATCCTGAAGTTGCAAAGATGTGTCATTTCTCTTTAGGAACAACAAACTCAATAATTCGTGACTACTCGCTGTTCCGAAAAGTGAGTGCACACTGGGTTCAAAACTAGTTTTCACTTTCGAGTGGCACAGAAGAATTGAAGTCTACTCTGAATTGAAGGACCGCTATGATAAGGAAGGCCAATATTTCCTGAATCGCATCATCACATGTGATGAAACATAGCAGGGTTCCTACTGATCTGGAGAAATCTATTTCCTAGACATCTTCCTGACTTTCCCTGACTTTTGGCAGAAAACTCCCTGACTTTCATGACAAGTGTCGGATGACGTTGACATATAAGCAAGGAATAAATAACGGTGAGAATTTATATATGAGAACATTTATTCTATGGAGACAAATAATAAACAAACAATTGCTCATACGTACATTCCACTTACCACCCATAAAAATCTGAGTAACTTTCGATACTGTGATCATTAATGGTTGCCTAATCTGAAATTGATTTACAAGTAACGTTAGAAAAAATATATTTTACTTTCCCTGAATTCCAGTCTTTTTCCCTGAGTTTTTCCTGATTTCCCTCACCAGTAGGAATCCTGCATAGGTTCACAATTTCAGGCTGTCCTAGAACGATTTACATGTACTGACAGATCTTTATATGCCAAAATCTTCTAGGATTAGTTAAACGCTGGGATAAATGTATAACAGTAGTAAAGGGTTATGTGGAAAATTAAATGCAGGTTACACTCTTTGACAGTTACTCTCCTTTTTATTATTTATTTTGTGCAAAAAGTCTCGGATTTACTTAAATGATTACTTATATAAATTATATATAAACAAGTATATTTTAAAAACTTTTCATTTATTAAAATCCAAACTACAATATAATATGAAATTATCTTAAAATGAAACTTCTTTAAGTTACCATTCAGCATACCATAGAAGTTCAACGTAACTTTTACAACATCAGTGAATCTTAACCATACAACAGGGATATGTTTCATGATTTTAAAAAAAACGTTTAAATATAAAACTTAGAAGAGTGGGTAAACAATGATTTAGAAAATAAAAATATAAATAATAACGTATTACCAAGAAATAATCAAGTTGTCTCCCATAATACATCACAGTAACGAGAAATTTACCTTTTTTCATAACTACATTATTACTGTTATTATTTTAACAAAACCACGTATGAAGTGAATTGAAATTGTTCAAAAATGTTTTATTACAGCGTTTGCACACGTCCCCGGCAATGCCGCGCGGTACCGACAAGGCCGGAACCGGAACCGGGGCTGCTTTGCACACGCTGCCGGCAAAACCGGTGCCGGATCCGGCAATGTCGGTGCCGGCGCAGCTTTGCACACACATCCCGATAATGCCGGTGCCGAGAAGTAGTTTGAGTTTGAACGTGAAGAAGAGAACATGAGTCCAGCAATAAACAAACGGTATCTCCTTGCCTTGCTGTACTTACGGCGAAGAAAGAGGAAACAAAGCAGCACTAGAAAGATTTGGATCCATCAATTGTTGACAATGCGTCATGTGGAAGGTTCGTTTTATAATTATATGAAAAGCTGCGGAAATATGATTCGAAATTTTTAAATTACTTTCGCAATGATTGATAGAAGCAGTCTTGCAAACTATTATTTTTCTATATTTTCCCCTCGGAGGAGGCTAAACAGAAGAACGAAATAACAAGGTTATTTGCTCTTTGTGTGTGTGGTTGTGTGCGCACGAGGTATATGGTCTTATTTTGGTTTCTTTCTCTTTTTTCACTTTTGTTGCCACAATTTTAACATCTCTTTACATTTCTCAAAATTGAAGCAAGCTGAGATCACGATATTTAAAATAATAATAATAATAATAATAATAATAATAATAATAATAATAATAATAATAATAATAATAATAATAATAATAATAATAATAATAGGTTCTGAAAAGGCAGCATTGCGGTTGCCTATTCACTCAGTCCACAATCGTTCTATGGAACAAATGTCAGACTAGACACAGAGTACATGAATATTTTTATTATTATCTATAGGGTAAAGCAGCACGCAACCACAAGACTGGAAATTGTCTTGTTCTGTTTGTGCTTTTTCAGTTCGTTCTGTAGTTGTGTTTTAGTTTTTATTTATTTTAGTTTTATTTACAACGTTTGTTATGCTTGGAAATTCTTACTTGTTCGATTATGATGGAGATTTAAACCCTTGTGTTCTTATTATGAAGGTTATTCATACCCTACATACTGAGTTGCATAATTAACAAGATAAACACTGGGCAACTATCCTGGATTCATAATTTCTTCACATCTCCATTTTGTTCATTTCCGCCATGTTGATTTTTTTTTTATTATGACTTCATATATGCTAAGACATATTCTCTATCAAAACGAATCCAACTCTTTTGTTTAAATCATTTAAGTAAGTTTCGGCTGTAGAAGATAACAAATTAATACACATACATACATCTGTGAAACTCACTTTCCGCGTTGCCGTAGTTGGGTAATTCAAACAAGATCCGAATTTCCCTTGCTGAGAATTTATGTAAATAGCAAACCGCTATATTTGTGGCACCTCACAACCATTTTGATTACTTCATTATTCATTATATATTAAAGTGATGTGAAAAAAGAAAATAACAGAAAAAAAATGAAGTAAACAAAAAATCAAAATACAGGAAAAGAAACAAGAATACACAACGCTCACTCACTGTAGCTAGATTGAAGAAACCTATCAGCAAGCCAACTCCGGCATTACCGGCTGCGTGTGCATCCACGCGTAAGAAAGCATTGCCGCCGACAAAACTGGAGTCGGAGCCGACACCGACATTGTCGGCGACTAGGCTGACTGCATTTGCCGGTCCTGGGAGTTCCACCGGCTTTTATTTTATTTTATTTTATTTTATTTTATTTTATTTTATTTATTTATTTATTTATTTTTTTGCCGGGTCGGAAAGCGTGTGCAAGCTACCATTTGATTACATTGCCGCCGATACCATCGCTAGCATTGTCGGACAGGACCCGGCATTGCCGGGGACGTGTGCAAACGCTCTGAGGATGTTTTAACTGAGGTTTTGATTATTATTCGGAAACACCAGACTACCGGAAAGTATATATTTTAAACTTCAACTACTGCAAAACAAAAGAAAATTCAGACATCGGATTGAGTGTCTGATGAAAACAATGTTAAGTTGTTGAAACTATAACACTTTATTTTAGTTTCAATAAATAAGTGTATTAAGCTATGGTCAGAAAGTCTTAGTTATTTATGTAATAATTCCAGAGTCATAATGGATAGAGTTATATCTTGTTATATTCTGTTAATTGTACGTGATCAGGAATAATTAGGAATAACTCAATTATAACTGATAATAAATTATTAGCTGACTTTTTAGCCGTATTTCGTATCAGTTTTCCAGGTATTTCCTGATGAGGATGTTAACGGTCTTCTATTATCCAACAATTTATGTACTATGAAGTCATCTGTGATTTGGCCTCTACGGGTAAATCAACTTGAGGTATTGATGGTATTCCGGCTTTTATCATAAAGGAATAGCTGATATTATTCCTGATATTGTTCCTGTATTGGCTTCTTTGTTCAATTAGGGTCTCAAAATTAGCATTTATCGTGACATTTGGAAGACTTTTGTCATTACTTCAATTCATAAAAGTAACAGTAATTTTATTAACGACTAGCTTTTGGCCAGCTGGGAACCCCGCCCCCAGACCGCCGCGTTTGCTCGGTCTACGGCCTCGTATCTCTTATGTATCAGTCTTTGGATCGAGAGTAAACTTCGTGCATTTGCTCTTAACATTTCCTGAATTTAGCCAGCTGGGGGTTTCACCCCTAGACTCCCATGTTTACTTAGCCTACGGCCTTGCATCTCTTAAACGCAGTTCTACCGAATTTCATGTTTCTTTTCCTGTTTTAAATAACTAAAAGGTAAAATTTTGTATCCCAAAAAACGCCTATTTAAATAACATGGAAAATTTCTACATCTCTCGTTTAGATCCCATAAAAATTAAAAATATTCACTTTTGGCAATTTCTCTGTAGGTTAGTTCCGAAAAGCTACAATCATGCCAAATTTAATCATTGTGGCCTACAGGAAGTGCCCAATAATTTTGGGGTGTACATGGTGTCCCATAATAAGTAACATGGGAAAGATTTTTTAGTTCCCCATAAAATTACCCTAGAGTTGTTTTTTTTTTCAATTTTTGGCGATTTACTTAGGTAACGGTAACGAAAATGTACAAGCATACCGAATTTCAAGTTTTTATTCCAACTTCAAGGACCTAAAATATAAGAGTGTAAGAAAAAAAAAAATTAAATAACATGGGGGATTTCTTCATCCCTCCTTTAGACCACCTAAAAATTAAATATATTCTGAAAAAATTAAAATATTTTGAAAATTTTTTCTGGGGTTAGCCCCGAAAAGCTACAATCATGCTAAATTTAAACTTTCCACGTCAACCGGAAGTACTCGTTATTTTACGTCAGTGAGTTCATGTAGTTTTATATATAGTTAGAATTAGAATTAGGATTTTAAACCAATATCTGTTATTAATGTCATTCCAAAGACTTTCAAAGAAATAATTAATAAATATTTGTGTAATCTCTCGCATGAGAAAATTGACATTAACCAACTGGCTTTATGAATGGCAAACCGATAATTACTAATTTTTCTAGTTTAATGAACAATATATTACCTGTAGTTTATAACGGTGGTCAAACAGATGCAATTTACCACGATTTTGCTAAAGCTTTCCATAACCTGCTTCATAACTTGCTGTTGAAGAAGTTGATTAAATTTCATCTACTTGTTTGTATTACTAATTAGCTTGCTTCTTATTTGACTAACAGAAAAATTGTGGAAAAATATAAAGGTAGTTTGTCTTCTGCTTTTAATAGTACATCTGGAGTACCTCAGGGCTCAAGTGTGGGCCCCTTGTTGTTTCTATTGGACATAAATAACATACCTGAGAAAATAACTATTATATATTTACTATATGCGATGATATACATCTCTTGTAATTTTGCGTTAAATACATGGATACATAATGAACATTTAGCTGTCATCTTAGAAAATGTAGACATTTCTGAAAGGGAGAACAATAAAGAACCAAAGCTCGATTTTTTTCCTAAATCATTTATGAAGATTGTAGTGTAGCTGTCTTGTTAACATATACATTAATAAAATTTATTCTGTTCTATGAAATCTCACCTGTCTTTCAGCTGTACAGTTGAATGCTAGAGTGAAAATAAAGCAGAAGACGAATATTCCAAATGAAACAATTGCATTGTATAAAGCAAAATTTGTTACTGTTTCCATAAAGTTACCCTTTACAGGTAACCAGCTGAAAATAAAGTCAATTGAAGAAAAAAATATTAATGTAAATTCTATCAATAACAAATATTTATAACAATTGAAATTTATTTGAGATTAGACGAGAAAACATTTAAGATTGTGGCAATAAATCTTAAGAAAGGGATATAATATTTATCTAGTATCATTAAAATAACAAGCTAGAAAAAACAGAGATAGACAGGAAAACAATTATCTACTACTAAGCTATTTTGTGCTACTAAACTGACTTGCATTATGTTCAGTTCTCTACAACGAAACACACACACACACAAACATATTGTAATATCCTACACGTGGTCTGTATTTGTAAACACCAACATGTGCTCTTTTATTTTGTTAACAACACTGTGTGCTCCCTTACTAAAAGTACTACAATTAATACAAGGAGCAGACGAGGCATCATCGTTGTCGTCACGTCATGTGACAGAAGAGGAACACCAGGAGTCCAGGATAAGATATAAAACTCCATGTAACATCTTAATCGACATCAGTTTCTACTGGCCAATTCCCCTTTCTTAGCTTGCTTGGAGCGTTGGTGCCCGGGCAATTCCCCGGTTTGTCCGACTCTTGGTGCTAAAGCTTGGTTCTGTGTGGCCGCAGTACATGGTAATTGTGTTGTGCCTCATAATCATGGTAACTTCTTTTAATTCGTTTTAATCCAGATCTGATAGGTCATAGAATTTGTCATTATTGTTGAAAGCCTGTTGTGCAGCGAATTTTATTTAAAGTTAGTAAGCTCAGTACTTGTAATATAGGACTGATATCGTATTAATACAGCAGGATTAATTTCTTAATCGTATAGTGCTATAACCTCGACGAATTTACGGTAATGCCAATAATTTGATACACAAATGTAATAAACTGCGAGCGAAGTGAGCAGGAATTTTTATTCTCGCCATGTTCGGAAATGAAAACTGCGAAAACTTAGGACTCCATTTATACAATTTGCTTCTTTTTTATTAAAAACCTGTGGCGCCCCTAATGTACCGAAAGGCCCTGCGCCCGTAGGCAATGCCTACCCTGCCTACCCTATTGCTACGCCACTGAGTAGAAGTGATTCTTAAGTATTGAATAAAACACTATATATACAAAGTTTCACAGAAATCAGAGAATTTTTACTTAATGTACCACACTCAGATAAAAAAAAAAAAATGTTTTTAAGGAGAGGGGCAAGTTCATGCTATATTTTTGATTGGCTTCAACTTCAATCTTACTCCATGAGGATGGGGATGAGAAACCTTACATGTATAGGCCTACTATGCCTAGGCAAGGACGCCGATCCTGACCAAAGCTCATGTCCCAATTGTATTTATGAATGTACAATATTTGGCATGGTTTGAGTGCAATTTGTCTTAAAATCCTCATATATATATATATATATATATATATATATATATATATATATATATATATATATATACCTTCTGCATCTCAATGCCCCTCCCCCCAAATTTACAGAGAAATCGGCGCCCTTGTGCCTAGGTACAACCATTTTGCATCGAAAACGAATAATCTTTACGAAGTTGTAACACAAAATAACTCTCTTATTACATCATGCATATGCGGAAATTTCCAAGTTGAAGATGGAATAAATGGCGCATTTTTTGTTCTTGTTATTGAAGGATGTCAACTTCATACACGAGGTATATTTGCTAAGGATGAAGCAAAGCACAAGCAAAAAATCACTGGACTGCTATAAATTTTACAAAAAAATAATTGTGAAGCAGATATACATACACACACAATTGCAGGTTAGTCGAATGGTAGAAGCTTGCTAACACTCCATTCAACTATTATTGTTATGAAATTGAATCTTTCAACAATTATGCCCTTTAGGCTAAGGAAAATGATGATTAAGGCAAGTGAATGAATAAACAATTGGTAAAATGATAAAGTGGGAGGAAACGGGAGTATCCCGAGAAAACTCAGGCACGATGTTGTCTACCACAAACTTGCTTGGTCGCCGATCCCACGCACCAGAGGTAAGTGCTCTGCCACTGACACACCGTGACTCCTATTATTATTATTATTATTATTATTATTATTATTATTATTATTATTATTATTATTATTATTATTATTATTATTATATTATTATTATTATTATTATTATTAATTTTATTATTATTATTATACCTAGCCATTGGATGTCTCGAAAGTTTTTATCTGACTTCAAAGTGTTATATTGAAAGCGGTTGGTCGTTTTTGAACGAAACATCTATAATTCAAAAGAGGACGTATTCAACTTTTATTTGGTTGGTAAGAAATGTCAGTAGGGTACAAGAACGATCGGGCCTACTAGAAAAGATTTTTCCCTGGGACGTGGGAGAGTAATAAAAATCAAAATGTGTGAGGCTGCACTGTAGGGATGCGCACGAGACGAGTCGAGACGCAGCTCTTCCAATAGAGAAGAATACATTTTTCGAGTCGAAACATCACTTTTACAGCACATTTTCGAGACGAGACAGCCTCAAATCTTGTCTCGTGCGCATCCCTACTGTACTGGGACACTACTTGCTAATGTAAAACAAGAAATATAATAGGCTTAAACTTATTAGTATAGGCAAGGAATTGAGAATTTACTTAGTTTTCGATGGACCTATAGCATTAGCAACAAACGCATCAGTAACTTCTCCTAAAAGTGCAACTTGTATAGGGAAACAAGCGCCTGCAGCTAGAGCAGATACAACACCTAGAAGGAGTAGCAGGACTTCACTACAAGTAGCATAACGAAACTGCAATTAAAGAAGAAATAATAATATATTGTATTGTGGTAATTTAATAGTGAAAGGAGAAAAATATACTTGCTGTGCTTCAAGATATAGATTTCGAAGGAAAGGAAGTAGTTAAAAGTTTCCGAAGTGAATTTTAATTTAAATTAAATCCAAAATATAAGTGCGGATTAATAAACTAATTAAATAAACTGATTAGTTAAACCTAATCCTTAGGTAAACTTAATCATATGACAATAGTTTAATTATGTGCTTTAATTGTATGAGTAGGATAACGCATTAAACCTTGTCTGTCCTGGCGTCCTCCACAGGGGACATAAAATATGATGTCATTATTATTGCTTTACAACTTTAAAATTCGACTGGCAACATTGAAAACTGTTTACAAGGGATGGTCCATTTATGATTATCCCCTGTAAAAAGTTTTCAATGTTGCCAGTCTGATTTTAAAGTTCTAAAGCAATAATAATGTCATATTTTATTTCCCTTGTGGGGGACGCCAGGACCGACATGATTAAGAGAACTTACGAGCTCGACATATTAAAAATAATACAAAATTTACCATTTTTCTTTCGCTTGGTTTTCATAAGTGAAAGGAGATAACAAAAAATACGAACCTGAAGAATTTTCAGTGTTGCCAAAATAACAATTCCGCCAATATCTAAGTTAAGGCAGCGACTAGAGGAACGAACTCAACTGCATTTGATTACGTATCATGTTGTCTTGGTATCCTGTGAACTATCTTTTTTTTAAAAAATAATAGTTGTATTAGTTTGTAATAAGCAAAATAGTTTTAACATACAGTTATTAAAATTAAATAATAATGTTATTTGAAAAGCAGTTCACAGGATACAAACAATATGATACGTAATAAAATGCAGTTGTTTGTTCCTCTAGTTGCTGCCTTAAATTAGATTTTGGGAGAAATGTTATCCTGGCAACACTGTAATTTCTATCGATGGCAACAATCAAAAATTCTTCAGGTCCATATTTTCTTTGTAGAATAGCATTATCTATGATTGTGATAAGTAGCATTTCATTATCTCCTTTCAATTGTGAAAAACGAAAGCAAGAGCAGCAAAGGAAAATTTGTAAATTTTGTATTAATTTTAGTACGTCAGGCTCTTAAGGTACTTAACCTTATCTGCCCTTTTCTTGTTGCTGTCATACTACAATTCAAGGAATTTCTTCTGCCACTCATAAAGGTTTATGGAATTTACCAGAACTATAAAAATATTGTTGTGTCACAATATATGGGAAAACTATTAATATTTTCAATTATATCTGTATCAAAAAGACGAACTGGCATGTTCAATGCATTATTTGTAGTAGAGCTGGCTATTTTGAGTAGTAATTTCTAATTTCTAAAATAGTCAATTAAAGAATTTATGATTTTGACAGGATGTAATAAGTTTCTCCTCCTTTGATAGCTCTAACATTTTATGAAAATATTACCTTATATAACAAACGTTCTCATCTAAGGGTTTGACCATGTCATGTTCTACCTGTACAGAAACTTACATAAGTACCTGGACCCCTGACTGTTATAATTCCATTACTTGGGGTCCAGGTCATTTGCGGTTGTGAGAACGCCCACACAGATGCAACCCAAGTTACACGTAACTTTTCTCGGCACTGACAAGCAGTTGGTAGCACTGAGCCAGGTCTTTATGCAAGTAAAGTTGTGAGTAGATGACTCCATTCTGAGATGAATCTCTGGTTCAGAGCTTGTTGTCCAATGAACAATTATGTAATGTATTATTTCATTATATACTGTATATTCAAAGAAATAAAAACACTGATCACATTAATTAGAAAATGTTTGAAAGTAGACGAAAATATCAAATCTAGAACAACTGCTGGAAATAAGTTTGTAAACGAATGCCTCCATTGAGAGACCTTCTCCAATTCTCCTTATTCCAACATCTTTTTCATTCTAGGGAAGAGAAGATCTTGCTTGTCACACTGAGTATGCATTGAAATTGAAACAGAAACACTTGAAAAATTTTCAGCCTGGTCGGGATTAGAACCCGGGTTTACCCTAGTAGTTCTATGTTCTAACTACCCACCTACCGCGCCACTTAATCTTCCACCCAAACTAATACTTATTTAAAATCGTTTCATGAAAAAATATAAACACGATACTAATGATTGTGTGAGTGTCTTAATATCTTACTCAAGATTTCCTTGTTTAACTCAAAAACAAGTTATATAGACGTTCTTCAATGAGGAAAATATCACCAATCGTGCTTCAAGTTGAGGCTACGTCATCGGTTGCAGGGATGGTCCCGATTCACATTACATTTCGTCTTTACCATAACTTCTAAATTCCAACGAATAAAAACGACATAAATTATTTTCACATTCTTTGAATTGTATCAACATGTAGAAATAGACAGTTCTATGTTTATGTTCCATACTACTAGTTTATTTTCTTATATTGATATGGGGAATTTTTGGCAAATTGAGCTGGTGGCACTAGCCGAGTGATCTCGGGCGTTCGGCTTCTGATCATGAGGCGCAATCCACTAGGGCTTCGAATTCCTCTGAAGAGCAAGGTCGGAATTTTAACTGTCCTCATTATTTCTGTGTTCGTGTCCCTGTAGTGTTTGGAATACGTTGAAAGGATATCAGGTGCCAGTGGCAAACAATACTCCGGTTGGGGCAATTTGTTTAAAAGAAATTGTGAAAGCAGGAAACTCCCATTGAAGCTACCTGGGTTCAAATCCCGTCGTGGCAATTATTAATTTTTCTAAATGGGAAGATAATGTTTATGTAATTGGTATTGTAATTGTTATTCCTTTATTATTATTATTATTATTATTATTATTATTATTATTATTATTATTATTATTATTATTATTATTATTATTATTATTACCGCAGAAGGAAAGAAAAAGTAACATAGTCGAAGGTATTTATAGGAACAGAAAAGATATACAGTATATCAGATGATTCTTAGGTTTACACATGAACGCAATAATATTATTACATTTATGGATTTATAGATAGAATTATCATTTTATGACAACAAGAAATGGAATATGAATATTTGTTAGCTGATAACAGTAATGCATTTTGTTTCGCCCTTTTTCTAGGTAGAAAGGTGATGTGACATTTTAAATAGGATCATTCTCGTGACTAGCGTTGTAAGTTCGATCACTATTTGCAATTTGTGCACAGCTAGGAACAATTACTTGGAACTCATTTTTGGCCCATACTACACCAGTAAGGATGTGTTTAGCCCTTATGTACTCATCAATTCTTGCCCAAACACGTTAATCCCAGACAGTTACGAATGACGTAATTTTGTGTATTGGCATTTCCCCTGTGAAGGAAGTTGTCGCAACTCTTAGACCAAGAGAAATTGAATATTTTTCATGTTAGTATACATCAGAAGTATCAATATTGCAAATTATTAAAAATCCTGAATTGCCACAGCCGGAGTCTGAACCCGCGTCCCCAACATGATGAAACTAACGCTTAAGCCACTACTCTAAGACCACTGTTCTGGGAGAAGGAAAAATGAGTGTGCAGTGAATTAAGTAATTACACACTTTTACGATTCCAGTGTAATAGTGCTGAAACTTTGATTTCAGCCATGATAAAATAGTAAAGTATTATGCAGAAAGAATAGTCCAGAGAAGTCAACTTTAAATTGACAATTCATATGTACGGAGGCCCTGCCGTATGCTCTCGCCTCGGCTCTGATTTTTCACAGCATGGCATTGGACATATACTCATATTGATTGGAATCTGGTGTTTCAGGGCACTGGATTCTTTTTTAAAGTTAACTAATTTAACGAACCTTTCTCAGTACTTTGTTTCCTATTTTTACGCGTTTTACTCACTTTTGCAGTTTTTCCACTAACTCTTTAAGAACAGGGACAAAAACATAGAAACGTTGAGAACAGTAAAAGTCACAAACACTATTCGCGCGTTCTTCCCTTGTCAGAACTAGAACAATAAAATATGGTGAACATGCAGTTTTGGGTCTTCCATCTTCTATGTAGTGTCAAATCCAGAGCTGGAGTGGGTGAAATGGATCGAGTTTTCTGAGTGGGTCAGTGGGTCGTGGGTCAACAGCATGTGACCCACTGCGACTTATAATCCAGCGTGACCCACTGCTACCCACCAAATACCGTGACCCACTCTGATCTACCGACCCACTCTGCTCACTGCATTGTAGACAGCATCTTCTGAACAGCACATTTTTTCACCCTCGACCCTAGCCATAGAAACTAAAAACACATTTCTGATTGGTTGCAGCTTGCGATTGTGCAAACCTTTTGGTGTATGTATTGTGTATTATAGTAGTAATAAAAGAAAATTGTCACTTTGTTGGAATTGAAGAAGAAGAAAATTGAAGAAGCAGTTGAGGTTAAATTTATATCATGGCAGACAATGTGGAACATAACGAGCCCTGCGGGGCTACTAACCCGCTCCTTCTCCTCCTCCTCCACCTACTACTACTTATACGGTGGATTCGTATAGCAAAACTGCACACGTAACGTAATCATTTTTGAGTATTATTTTCATCTTATTTTAATAAAATGAGTGTTTTGAAAATTTTAAAAATAAAATATAAAAATAAAAAAAAGTTTCCTTGGCCTGGGTTTGAACCCACACCAAAAGCAATTATAATTACTAGCACATTGCGCTAGTTCGCTCAGCCGCGAAAACCGCCAGTAACAGACACTTGATTTTTGTTATATTTATGTTACGTCGCGAGAACTTAACTCCAACTTACCAGAACCGCGTATTTAGCTCCTATGAGTAGGTCGAGCATGATTTAAAAATATGCTTCTGAACACTAGTCCATTTGTTTACGTTTTATTTTCAAGTCCTCCATTTCCCTTTTTCATTTGTTTCTGTTTACTTACCTGAGATGAGTATCTCTAAGTGAAAAAAGAACTCGAGGCATTTTTTGGTAACTGATATTTGTAATTGTAATAATAGGACGTATACTACTACTTAGCTTTTGGGACATACAGCCTGTGAGTTTTAGAGGAGCTAACTACTGGAAAAAAATACATTTTTGAATCACTGTAATATATAAATTATTAAATAAAAATTGGAATGTAACTATATGCCTGATCATCACGGCCAAATTACAGTCAAATAAAATGGCTTTTGGTATATAGTTAGGCCTTAATCCAAACTGTGATGTTATAATATTATGTTCATTATCATAATATCCTAAGGGATAGTGGGGATCCGAATATTTGCGAAAAAAAGTTGAGTATCTCACAAGCGGTTAAATTTACGGAGCTGAAATTTAGTACATTAACTCTTTATTGGAAATAAACAAAACGTCTCCTAGCATTTTTAACATTCTTCTTCATGCGGAGGGGTGCACTTTCTACATATGGTAAATAGATAGTGGGTTAGTTTGTAAAAATAATCGAAAACGATCGATATTAGTTGAGAAACAAATTGAGAAAGAACAAATACAACCGGGTTCGATTCCCGGAAGGAGCTCATGTGGTTCGGATTCACGTTAATCCGTAGGCACACGTCTCATGTAGCCTCGCTGCTGAAAGGGACGTTAAACTCAAAATCAACTCAACTCAACAAAAAATACAGTGCTTCTCATCATATATCCATATATGCTTATCATGCGCTTTATAATAATTGCTGAAGCTTGTTTATTATATGGAACGCTTAGAGCACAGAGAAATCAACCAATAAAGTTGTGAGAAAAATAGACATAAAATTTGTAATGTAAGCTTCTTTATGTTGGTCTACTTACCTTGATTTGGGACTTTCAAATGTCATCCGTTTTACCACTGAAAAGTATCGACAATTCAACAAGGAAATATAATAATTATACCAAGGTTATTTTGATTGAAATTCATCGTAATTTTGCCCATGACAAACACGTTACCATTTTATATCGTAAAGGTTAGATCCATCGTTATTGTAACAGAGCGGTATTTGAGCGATTGACCGTAGAAATTCAAACTCCGATTAGTTAGAATTTGAAAACCTGGTTTTGTTACAAGTATAAACTCTTTAGTCGGCAGAGAAGAGACAGTGGATCATGTGTCAGAGTTGACGACGATATGCTTTGGAGGGTCAGTGGGCCATGGCGAGTTGTGGGTCAGAGTGGGTCACAGTGATGGTGGGTCATGGGCCAGAGTGGGTCACGTTGGATGGTGGGTAATGGTGGGTCGTGAGTCAGAGTTGGGCACGGTGGGTGTGGGTCAATGGGTCGTAGGTTAAATTTTCATTGACCCACGCCATCTCTGCTCAAATCTGTAAAACCAAACCAAATAAAGAGCAATATTAATACAAAACGCTTAACATCTTAGCTATTCATGACATAACTATTGCATGATCATTTGTCATATTTTACCGAAATACGTCATGACTTCCCCTACAACCTGATACTTTAAATGTTGTTAATACGCAAAGTTCATTGATCTCATCACTTACACTTACTCTCTTATGATCATCAAAACTTTAGGGTACTTCCCGTAGATATAGAAAGGTGAAATGCAGTATCCAGAATTGGTGTAGCGTGCAAGTAAACAAATAAAAAGCAACAGAATAATATTTCCTCCCCCACACCCCTACAATGGAGTGTGTTGATTATTCAACAAAAAGACTTGAAATCCAATCAGAAAATTCATAAAATATAAAATATGTGGCCAAGTCTCGACTTTGCAATAATAATAATAATAATTACTACTACTACTACTACTACTACTACTACTACTACTACTACTACTACTACTACTACTACTACTACTACTACTACTACTACTACTACTACTACTAATAATAATAATAATAATAATAATAATAAAGGAATGACAGAATTACAAAATCAATTAAGTGAACAATACCTTCTAATTAAGAAGAAAAGTGATTGCCACTATAGGATTCGAACCCGTGTCTCTGCCATACGAGTTTCATAATTTGCCAAACCACCACAAATTCCTCATACAAAGATAAAACAATAAACTAGTAGTTACGGAATATAAAAATAGAACTTCCTTTTTCTACACGTGTTGATGCAATCATCGGCGCAAATCTGTCTTCAACATTGGGGGGACGGGTAAGATCGTTCCCATATTATATATATATATATATGTGTGTGTGTGTGTGTATGTATGTATGTATGTATGTATGTACAGATGGTGATCAGAAAAATGGAAATAACTATAGTTGGCAACACGTCAGATGTATGGGTTGGCAGTGGTGTCGTGGCGCTCGCAGCGCCGGACCGGTGGTGGTGGTGTGTTAGGTCGGTCTTCATACTACGTCAGGCGCAGTGGAACAGCAGTGTCCAGTGGCTGCAGCAGACGGAGGTAGTGTAAAATGGGAGACCTCTCAGATTTTCAAAGGGGGCAAATTGTTGGTGCGCGGTTGTGTGGAGTGAGTGTGACGGCAGTGGCTACTGTGTTAGGTGTATCGCGTGGAACAGTGTCGAAGGTGATGACGGCTTACACAACACACGGGAAAACCACATCGGGGAAGCGGAACAGTGGGCGGAAGAAAATCATGAGTGACAGGTCACGCCGGGTATTAAAGCGCATTGTCACGCAGAACCGTCATGCCACTGCGGAGCAAGTGACGGAGGAACTCAATCAGCACCTCCCCCATCCTGTTTCGACAATGACAGTCCGCCGCGAATTACATGACATGAACTTACAGGGTCGTGTTGCACGGGCCAAACCGCTCATCAGGGACCATAACGCTTTCGCACGCCGCAAATGGTGCCGCGAGCATGCAACTTGGACCGTTGAGGACTGGAAACGTGTGATGTGGTCGGATGAGTCACCCTTCATCCTATTCCCAACCACGGGCCGTGTTTATGTGTGGAGAACGCCCAAAGAAGCTTATGATCTGTAGTGTCTCCGCCCAACTGTGAAACATGGCGGCGGCTCGGTGATGCTGTGGGCCGCAATATCATGGTTTTCATTGTTTCCTGTGGTCACACTTAGAGGACGAATCACTGCCAACGATTATGTCGCAATTTTAGGAGACTACTTGCATCCTATGGTCCGGATGTTGTTCCCGCACAATGACGCCATCTTCCAGGATGAAAATGCACCCATTCACACAGCTGGCGTTGTTGCAGCGTGGTTTGAGGAAGATCAGGATGAAGTTCAACACCTCCCAATCTTCAACACCGTTGTCCCGCCCAATCCCCAGATCTCAACATAATTGAACATCTGTGGCCTGTCTTCGAAACACGACTCCGGCGACGATTTCCACCTCCATCCTCTCTCACAGAACTGGCCGATGCTCTGCACGAGGAATGGTGTAAAATTCCACTTGCTACCATTCACGACCTCTATGCCTCCATCCCACGTCGCATCAAGGCTGTTCTGAAGGCGAAAGGTGGCCCGACACCATATTAATCTGGTAAGTTGCAATTTCGTTCAGGTGTTTCCATTTTTCTGATCACCATCTGTATATAAGCGATGTTCAAAATATTTATGAAGTTGAAAAACAATGCTGTGAAGAATCAGGGGAGTAGAACTATCTTCAGAGGCGTATTTAGGAGCCTATCGGCTCAAGCTCCCCCCGAAATAAATTTGTTACTTTTTCGCATTCCACGTACAACAATAATCCTTACCATTTCTAAGAATGTCATTGACTTTCTATTTTCATATGCTATTTGTTCAGAAATAATACTGTATTTGTCAAATTTCATTCCATGTAAGAACTGCGTCCTTTTGTTCTTTCTTTCGTCCTTTCTACTTTTGTTTCTTTTTCTTGACGTAACTTTCTTTCATTTCGCCTATCATACTTTATCGATCGTTGTCAGTTGTGATTCAAGTCGCCGTCATCAGTAACACCAAAACTAAGAGGAGTTGACAAGCGAAACTAGTGTTCCACACCAACTTGCGCGGATATCAACATGACAAGGGAAAAATTATATCGTTTAGTTATTTTTAAAAGAAGGAAATGTTTGAATTAAAGGAAATCAAAACGGGGGAATATTTAGCCCGGGAAATTAGGAAGGCCAAGAGGATGCTTCCTTTTTCTTGTATGAATAAATAGAGGGTCACATTCACCCTAAATATTTGTCTCATATTATATAGGATTTATCGGTCTGCAATTATTGTCATTATAACTTCAATTTATGCATAAATTAAAATATATTTAATTTTCAAACTCTGGTGGGCAATTGCCCACTTCCTTCCTTGTGTTGGGCATAGCCCCTGGAAACAAAATCCTAAATACTCCATTGCTTGTCTTCAACATCGGGAGGTGAGCAGATTTGAGGCTTATCCTAGGGAAGGGAGATGAAACTCATATTACGGTAGATGAATCTGATCAACTGTTGCAGAGTGCATTATATATTAGGCGATGTAGATGAAGTAGTGGTACATATCAGTATTACAAATCACTGTCGTGAACACATTCTGAAATCTGAATACATGCATGTTTATAATTGGTATGTTTCTAATTAGGCATCCACAAAGATCCACGTAAAAATTGTTTTGTAATAATATAATAATATAAATAATGACTTCCCCAAAACTATGAAGAAAGAATATCAATTATCTATGATGCAACAATACTCTTTGCGCAAAATGATGATAATCTCAATAACATTACAGGAATCGTTACAGAAATCTGACTCATGTCATATACTCTTAAGTTAACAGATATACCTTAAGATTATGGAGAAGAATATTCCAGCAATTGAATTCTTTTCTTTGTTTACGAAGCATCCTCTCACAAAAGAAAAATTAGGACACGCGGAAATACGAAGGAACAAACTATGGTTCGAATTAGCAGAGGAGAGAAAACAGGCAAAATTACGTTGGCTACAAAATCCGAATAAAATAACTACACAAAATTACGTAGACATCAGGCGGGAAACCTCCAAAACTTTTAGAACAAAGAAACGCAATTTTTTGAAAGCTAAAATTTAGGAACTTGAAGATAATAGTAAAAATAAAAACATTCGGGACATGTATAAAGGGATCAAGGAATTTAAGAAAGGCTATCAATCTTGTGCTTATATTAAAGAAAGCTGATGGAACAGTTCTCACTGATACAGATAGCATTTTAAATAGGTGGAAAGACTTCTTTGACGATTTGCTTAACACGCAGCCAAAAACTAATGTGCGTGGAGAAAGGGAGATACACACCGCAGAGCCGTATATTCCAGAACCCAACCAAATAGAAGTAGAAATCGTTATAAAGAAATTAAACAAACACAAACCTCCGAGTGTAAACGAAATTCCGGCTGAGTTCATTTTAGCTGGAGGCGAAAAATTGTGGAACAAGATACACAAACTCATTCTCCTTATCTACAACAAGGAAGAATTGCCACAAGAGTGGAAAGAATCAATCATTGTTCTAATTCACAAGAAAGGCAACAAAACTGACTGTAATAATTATCGAGGCATCTCTCTTCTGTTAACATCCTATAAAATCCTTTCAAACATTCTATTAGCAAGATTGACCCCATACGCAGATGAAATTATTGGAGATTATCAGTACGGATTTAGACGAAATCGATCAACTATCGACCAAATATTTACCATTCGCCAAATACTCGAAAAGAAGTGGGAATACAGTAGCCCGGTTGATTTTGGAAAGGCTTAGGTGAGAAACATTGTACAACGTTCTTACAGAATTTGGAATACCGAAAATGCTAATTAGATCAATTAAGGCATGTTTAAATGAATCCCAAAGTAAAGTCCGGGTAGGAAAATTTTTGGCCACGAGCTTTCACGTTGGGAATGGCCTGAAACAAGGAGATGCGTTGTCGCCATTATTATTCAAATTTGTCCTGGAATACACTATAAGGAAAATCGAAGACAGCAACCGGGGCCTAGAGCTGAATGGTGTTCACCAGGTTATGCGTACGCCGATGATGTAAATTTAATAGAGGATGATAAGAGAACAATAGAAAGAAATGCAGAGGTCTTATTAACGCTTGCAGGGACAAGGGCTTAGAAGTAAATGCAGAGAAAACTAAATACATGGAAGTGCGTCGGGACCGTAATACGGCAAATTATGAATGCGTTAAAATATTAAATAATACTTTTGATGAAGTGGATACTCTTAAATATCTAGGATCAATATAAAAAGACGAAAATCATATTCACGAAGAAATTAAATGTCGATTAAAAAACAGGGAATTTGTGTTATTATTCATTTCAAAATCTCTTGTCGTAGCGAATTCTATCGAGGAATTTGAAGCTTAAAATATATAAAACGATAATCATATCTGTCGTTCTGTATGGTTTCGAAACATGGTCCCTTACTCTGAGGGAAGAACATAGACTAAAAGTATTTGAGAACAAGATGCTCAGACGAATATTTGGACCCAAGAGGAACGTTAAAAGGGAATGACGGAAACTTCAGAACGAGGAACTACATAACTTATACGGCTTACCAAACATTGTTAGGGTCATCAAGTCTAGAAGGCTTAGGTGGGCAGGACAAATAGCCAGGATGGAAGAAAGTAGGAACGCTTTCAAAGTGTTAGCGGTAAGACCAATCGGAAAATGACCATTAGGAAGACCTAGGCGCAGATGGGACGACAATATTAAGATGGATCTTCGTGTGCTAGGACCTAGGGGAGAGGAGGAGACAAGATTTCATATCAGTTTACGACTCGCACAGTCGCACGACTTCATTTTCATTAAAAATGGAAAAGCCAAGAGAAACAAATTTCATCTCACTTTCCTTTGTGGCAGTCAGACACAAATCATCACACTTATCCGCAAAATGCACTTTTCAAATCGGATTATTGGGAGAGCCTCTAGTTCCAATGCTGGGGGAGACATGTCTCCTCATTTCTCCGGAATTTGTGCCTGTACCTACAGCTGAGACAACTTTCCAGCATGAGGAGAGGGACATATCCTCCTCTAGTATTTATTGCAATTTGTGCCCAAGTAGCGGAAGTGCAATTAATACATATTGATGAGACTACAAAACGCACTACAGCATGAAGTTCAGTTTCAAATACTACAGAATTCTTTTTTAAAAAATGGGAAAGCCAAGAGAAATCAATTTCATCTTACATTCCTTTGTGGCAGTCGGACACAAATCATCACACTTATCCCAAAAAGCACTTTTTAAGTCAGATTATTGGGGGCACAGTCCCCCCAGGTCCAAGATTGAGGGGGACATGTCCCCCTCGTCCCCCAGGATTTGCGCCAGTGGATGCAATTCAAAGAATGAGAAAATAATGTATGTCGGCGGTCGAGTCATGACCTACATATAGCGGAAAGTAAATCGGCCCTCGTATCCGTAGCGCAACATCCTCGTAATGAAAATCGTTTTCGGCGTGGGATCAAACCCTGCCTAAGGATTTTTTTAATTTTTTAAATTTTCGTAACATTTTTTTCATTAAAATAGGATTGAAAATAATTCTCAAAAAAGTAATGTACCGATTATTTTTTAAAATTTTCGTAACACTTTTTTTTACATTAAATAAGCTTGCAGTTTTACTATACGGATCAATAGTAAAAGTAATAATAATAATAATAATAATAATAATAATAATAATAATAATAATAATAATAATAATAATAATAATAATTATTATTATTATTATTATTATTATTATTATTATTATTATTATTGTAGTAGTAGTAGTAGTAGTAATAGTAGTAGTAGTAAGAACGGGTTAGAAGTCCCGCAGAGGTTGGTTAGTTTCTGTTCTCTTGCCCAAATTTTTCTGTATATTTTATATGACCAAATTCAAACAGCTGGTTAGGGAAGCGAGCGAATAATGAAACCTTGGGAACGGCGTAAATGCTGCCGGCTTTTCTTCTTTGGAAATTAGAAGTTATGATGAGGAAGAATAGTAGTAGTGTAAATCGGGACCAGCTAAAAACGATGAGTTAGCCTCAACTTGAAGAACGTTTTGTAATATTTTCATCATTGATGAACGTCTATATAACTTGTTATTGTAACACTAATATGGAACGTCTTTTTATACGAGCATTAGTATTTTGTATAGTATTACATGCAACGAATTTAACTAGCTAATAATTTAGGTAAAAGATGAAGTGGCGCGGTAGGTAAGTGGTTAACGTATTGAACTTCTATTCGGCGGACCCGGGTTCGAATCCCGGTCAGGTTGAACCTTTTTAAAATTTTTTCGACTTCAATTTCAATACATTCAGTGTAACAAGCAAGATCTTGTCTCCTCCAGAAAAAAAAGACGTTGGAATGAGGAGAATTGGAGAAGGTCTCTCAATGGAGGCAATCATTTACAAACTTATTTCCAGCAATTGTTCTAAATTTGATATTTTCAGCTACTGTCAAAAATTTCCTGATTCGTGCGTGGTCAGTATTTTATTTCTCTAAACTTACAGTATATAAAGAAATAATACATTACATTCACAGCCATATTGGGATTAATATATGGTGTTGTTTGGAAAACACGATACGAACCATAAAGATTCATCTTAGAATGGAGAACTGTTTCGTTAGTCACCTACTGTACAATTTTAGCTGCATCAACACCTGGATCAGGGCTACCAACTGGTGTCAGTGCCGAGAAAAGTTAGGTGTAAGTTGGGTTGCATCTGTCTAGACGTTCTCACAACTGCAAATAACCTGCACCCCAAGTAATGGAGTTATAACATTCAGGAGTCCAGGTACTTATATAAGTGGTTGTACATGCAATGGAATATAAGCCGAATATTTTTCTTGTATATAATTGTGCACGTTTGTAACTATTTGGCAAAGAAAATTTTTGGAATAAATCTAATTGGAATGAATACTCAATAAAAGTCTGAAAACCAGGAGATACATAACGCTTATTCTTCTGGGCACAAAATTAGCTAATTAGTGTTGTCACTTTCTTTACGTTAATCTATCCACAGTCCATTAGAGACCGAAATTTTATGAGCGCTAGTCATATCCTGCGAACAAAATTTTAAAAATCTTCTTAACGACAACAAGAAGTATTTGTTTAAAAATCATCGGCGCAAATCTGTCTTCAACATTGGGGGTGACGGGTAAGACTGCTCCCATAAAATTTAATTTTTTGCGATGTTAAAAATATTTATGCAGTTGAAAAATAATGCTGTGGAGGATCAGGGGAGCAGAGTTGTCTTCAACATTGGGAGGTGGGCAGATTTGAGGCACATTCTGGGGGCGGGGGAGATGAGACTCAAATTATGGTAGAAAAATCTGATTTCTGAGGTGAACGGTTGTATATACAGCAAGGGACACCAATTTCATCTCAATTTCCTTTGTGGCAGTTGGACACAAATCATTACATTTCTACCCCAAAAGACACATTTCAAATTGGATTATTGGGGAGGGACAGTCCCCTCCAGATCCAAGATTGGGGGACATGTCTTCATCCCCCAGGATTTGATCCAGTGTTAAAAATAATTCATTTAGATTAATCATGGTCAATTTTAATGCACTGCTAATGAGGACAAAATCAGAACCTAATCTGGGGACCAGGAAAATTAAAAATAAATAGAAAATAAAAGTAAACATACAACGATGGTAAGAAAACATTATATTCTTATTGTATTTTGTGGATCTTTGTTCTATCATGCGTATTCTGTTTCTTGTTTCATGTCTAGGCTAATTAGGACCTGAGCAGCGAACATTTGAAACTAACTCTATGAAATCTGCATTGAGTCACTTCGGTCAGTTCGGTTCCAACGGCCTTACGTTGCAAAGTGGGCTTAGTAACCATACAGTTAAGAAAATATGTTTAAAATTAAAAGTCAAATAACCAGTCAGGTATATTATGATTGTCAGCTACACCTTTCCTGTTATACACAGAATTAAAAAAAAAAGTGGAAATGAATCATGCACTTTCATTATTAATTCGCGAGTCGGATGAAATATACTCACTGATTTGGATATCACTGGTTTAGATACTAATTTTAAAAATCCCCTCAACAAGACATCATGTTCTCTCACTTTCAAATTTCAACTGAAGAAAATAGTCAGTCATTAGGGTTAAACGTTGTAGGCGAATTGAAACGAACAGCAGAGAGGTAAGGGAAATTTCGAATGAGGTCACTCTCTTCAGATAGTAATAAAGAGAACTGATAACGAAATACGTTATGTGCTTTTCGTAAAGATCAAGAATATTTATCTTCAAAAGAAACGTTTATGAACATTATAATCGAATTTCAGATAATTCATAATTAACAATGACATTCATTCTTTTTAACTGAACTCAAAAAGAAGGTTCTCAGTTTGACTTACAATTGAGTATGATTATTATGTTTGTACGCAATTATCTTAAAAACCTTGGTCTTATTTCGGTGCGTTTTTCCACTAATTTGAAGAAGCTATTCCCAAGGAGGATTTATGCATATAAAAAGATTCAAAAAACAGTAATTTATCAGTTAATTTTTAAAAAATTCTGCGTTTGAGAAATACATATCCTAAAATATGTTGCAACCAGCACTTAACCAGAGTAAAGTGGGTTGCATACAGACAAGGGATAGAAATAGCTTTTTAGCCAGCTTACTCCGATCCGAATGATTTAACACTGATGATTGATGTTTAGGTCATTTTGCGATGTTTTGACTGTTTAGGTGCCAGTCTTGCTCTACTTTCGACAGAATACCATGCAATTCTTGTGTGATTAGTTCCCCCACTGTGAGGAGTATCCTGGAGATCGAAATTTTCAGAACGAAATCGACTGTTTTACTGACTTTTGTGTCTATGTTTCCTTCGTTTGAACTGCCTAAATAGCCACAACCTGGGGGAGAATGGTAATTTTCGGGGAAAGAATGGTCAATTTAGGGGAAATGGCAAATTTTAGGGGAAGATTGGTAATTTTGAGGCCAAAAGTGGTAAATTTTGAGGAAAAGCATGGGATCAATGTTGGTTGAAGAATGGTAATTTTTGAGTGAAAAATGGTAAATTTTCGGTGAAAAATGGTAATTTTGTGGCCAAGAGTGATAAATTTTGGGGAAAAGAATGATCAATTCGGGGGAAGAACGGTAATTTTGGGACTAAGAGTGGTAAATTTTGGTGGTGGAATGCTAGATTTGGGGAATGGACATTCATGTGTTAAGTGCACGGTCTTATTTATCTTTACCCTACGAGTGATGATGCAAAGAGCTAGGTCTGTACCCAATGGATTGCGCTGAAGATTGAAAATACGCATGAATAAACATTTATAATCTTAATCGGTAATAATTTTCAGCAAAAGTCTGATTTCCTTCTTACTAATCTGCAGTAGGAGATAGGCTTTGGTCTATCCTCATCAGTTTTACTATTAGTCACAATCTCTTCTTCTTCCTCTTCTTCTTCTAGGTCTAGAGCAATTTCAGGGTCATCAGGAATCTCACCCTTGCGAAAGCTTAAATGAAAAAGTAATAAAAATTAGAAGAAAAATATCTTTTTCATATGGAAGAAATTGAATTATAGTTATCAGTATTCTAACTAACTAACTAACTCTATGGCCTATGGAACCCGGAGGTTCAGTGCCGCGTTCACAAAAGCTCTCCACTGACTTCTATCCTTAGCTAATTGGATCCAGTTTCTACTTTGTATTCCTATCTCTGCGAGATCCATCTTAATATTATCCTCCCATCTGCGCCTAGGTCTTCCTAATGGTCGTTTTCCTATGGGTCTACCAGTCAAGACTTTGAAAGCGTTTCTACTTTCTTCCATTCTAGCTACATGACCTGCCCACCTAAGCCTCCTAGACTTGACGACCCTAACAATGTTGGGTAAACCGTATAAACTATGTAGTTCCTCGTTATGAAGCTTCCGCCATTCCCCATTCTCGTTCCTCTTAGGTCCGAATATTCTTCTCAGGATCCTGTTCTCAAATACTTTCAGTCTATGTTCTTCCCTCAGACTAAGCGACCATGTTTCACAACCATACAGAACAACAGGCATGATTATCGTTTTATATATTTTAAGCTTCAAATTCCTCGACAGAATTCGCGACGACAAGAGATTTTGAACCGAATAGTAACACGAATTCCCTGCTTTTAGTCGACATTTAATTTCTGCGTGAATATGTTTTTCGTCTGTTAATATTGATCCTAAATATTTGAAAGTATCCACTTTATCAAAAGCATTATTTAATATTTTAACGCCTCCACAATTTGCCGTATTACGGTCCCGACGCACTTCCATGTATTTAGTTTTCTCTGCATTTATTTCTACTGTTCTCCTATCATCCCCTATTAAATTTACATCATCAGCATATGCCATAACCTGGTGAATGCCGTTCAACTCTAGGCCCTGGTTGCTATCTTTGATTTTCCTTATGGCGTATTCCAGCACAAAGTTAAATAATAATGGCGACAACGCATCTCCTTGTTTCAGGCCATTTTCGACGTGGAAGCTCGTGGACAAAAATTTTCCTACCCGGACTTTACTTTGGGATTCACTTAAACATATCTTAATCTAATTAGCTTTCTCGGTATTCCAAGCTCTGTAAGAACGTTGTATAATGTTTCTCTCCTAATCGAGTCGTAAGCCTTTCTAAAATCAATAAATAGTTGATGTACCGGGGTATTGTATTCCCACTTCTTTTCGAGTATTTGGCGAATGGTAAATATTTGGTCGATAGTTGATCGATTTCGTCTAAATCCGCACTGATAATCTCCAATAATTTCATCTGCGTATGGGGTCAATCTTGCTAACAGAATATTTGAAAGGATTTTATAGGATGTTGACAGAAGAGAGATGCCTCGATAATTATTACAGTCAGTTTTGTCGCCTTTCTTGTGAATTGGAACAATGATTGACTCTTTCCACTCTTGTGGCAATTCTTCCTTGTTCCAGATAAGGAGAATGAGTTTGTGTATCTTGTTCCACAATTTTTCGCCTCCAGCTAAAATTAACTCAGCCGGAATTTCATCTACACCCGGAGATTTGTGTTTCTTTAATTTCTTTATAGCGGCTTCCACTTCTATTCGATTGGGTTCTGGAATATACGGTTCTGCGGTGTGTATCTCCTTTTCTCCACGCACATTAGTTTTTGGCTGCGTGTTCAGCAAATCGTCAAAGAAATCTTTCCATCTATTTAAGAGGCTATCCGTATCAGTGAGAACTGTTCCGTCAGATTTCTTTAATATATAAGCACGAGGTTGATAGCCTTTCTTAAATTCGCTGATCCCCTTATACATGTCCCGAATGTTTTTATTTTTACTATTATCTTCAAGTTCCTTAATTTTAGCTTTCAAAAAATCCCGTTTCTTTGTTCTAAAAGTTTTGGAAGTTTCCCGCCTGATATCTGCGAAATTTTGTGTAGTTATTTCATTCGGATTTTGTAGCCACCGTAATTTTGCCTGTTTTCTCTTCTCTACTAGTTTAATGCATTCTTGGTCGAACCATGGTTTGTTCCTACGTATTTCCGCGTGTCCCAGTTTTTCTATTGCTGAACTTTTAATGCTATCTCTAATTTCAATCCAAGTATCCTCAACACTAGTGCACTCCGAGTCTTCTAAAACCGAGAATCTATTCGAAACTTCAATCTGGTATTCCTCTCTTACCTGGCTCTCTTCTAATTTCTTTAAATTAAATCTCTCCGTTTTCGGACATTGAGTATTACCTTTATTCAACGATAATCTCTCCCGTATTATCGCTGCTACCAGGTAGTGATCAGTGTCACAATCAGCCCCTCTAAACGACCGGACGTCAATTATGTTAGATTGTCTTCTTCTATCTACTAAAACGTGATCAATTTGATTATGTGTTTTTCCGTCTGGTGATGTCCAAGTGTATTTATGAACGTCGCGATGTGGGAATTTTGTACTCTTCACGATTAGGTTTTTGGATGTTGCAAAGTTCACGAGTCTAACACCGTTGTCATTACTTTCCTTATGCAAACTTTCGTTCCCTATAATCGGTTTGAAAATACCCTCTCGTCCTACCTTCGCATTGAAATCCCCTAATAGAATCTTCATATGGTATCGCGGGAGTTGGTCAAATATCCGTTCCACTTCTTCGTAAAAACTATCTTTTATATCGTCACCCTTATCTTCAGTTGGAGCATGTACATTTAAAACAATAATATCACACCACCGTCCCTTAAGAGTAATAAAAGACAGTCTGTCAGTAACAAATTCAACCCGTTTAATTGCTGGTAATATTCGTTTGTGAACGAAAAACCCTGTTCCTAACTGGTGATTTTTATTTCCTTCCCCGTAAAAGAACGTAAAATTTCCGGAATTCTCAGATCCATTTCCTTCCCACCTAACTTCCTGAACTCCTACTAAGTTATCAGTATTCATTAAATTTAAATGATAATATTAGAAATTACAAGATTTCGTATTTTCTTCAGTTATTACTATAGCCTATAATAATTTTAAGCAGGAAATTCATGTTATTATTCGGTTCAATTTTTGTTGTTGTCGGGAATTGTGTCGAGAAATTTGAAGCTTAAAATATATATAATGATAACCATGCCTGTTGTGCTGTATGGTTACGAAACATGGTCGCTTACTCTGAAGGAAGAACGCAGACCGAAAGTATTTGAGAATAAGATCCTGAGACGAATATTCGGACCCAAGAGGAATGGGAATGGGGAATAGCGGAAACTTCAAAACGAGGATCCACATAATTTATACGGTTTATCAAACACTGTTAGGATTATCAAGTCTAGGAGGGTCAGGTAGGCAAGTCATGTAGCCAGAATGGAAGAAAGTAGGGATGCTTTCAAAGTTTTAACTGGGAGTCCAATCGGAAAATGACCATTAGGAAGACTTAGGCGTAGATGGGAAGACAACATTAAGATGGATCTCGCAGAAATAGGAATATAAAGTAGAAACAGGATCCAATTGGATAAGGACAGATGTCAATGGAAAGCTTTCGTGAACGCCGAATTGAACTTCCGGGTTCCATAGGCTATAGAGTTAGTTAGATAGTTACAGTAATTTTATGTTATACTGTATACGGATCCATGAAAAGAAATGAATATGCTACATACTTTAACAAAAGAAAATTTTACTTTTTATGTTAGTATTAAGCTTAATTGTGCATCATCAGGTTAGTACATATTACAATAAAGCAAAATACGAATTTTCTCTATCTGTACAGTAGAGTTACTAGAGGTTACGTTTTTCTCGTAGATTTTAAGTTTCTCTGTCATATTTTACGTTATACCTTTTTTAATTTTTACCCGTTAAACGATTCTTCCGTTTTTAATACAAAAAAAAGCATAGAATAAATAAATAATACAGCTGGAGACTTTAAAAATATTTTTATAAGTTAGTGGGAGAAAATGTTTAATAAGACGATCGGATTTCTAATTCAATATTAACAATGCAACCCCAGATGAAATTTAGTATTCAGAGAGAAAATGCAACAGATTGGGTTTTTATGTACTGTATCTAACGAGGACCCCAATCTTATGTATAAGAATAGTTAAGTTGTAGCATCTTATCCTTCGTCTGAGAACACTATTTCGATTACATCGCAGTTTCAGTCAATCATATACTAACGTCAGGGTACTGTGGACTAATAGGAGCAGAACTAATAGAAGCTGTTGTGAATTTCGATGTCATGAATTATTTAATGTATATAAAAGGATGTGGGGCAAGGACATCGATCCTGGGGGCTCCCCCAATGCTTTATATCATTCCCGTTTTATTTTTAGGAGTATGCATTATTTATACATATGTATTTTATTGTTACATTTATTATTATATGTATTTTTTATGAATATACAATATTTGGCATAATTTGAATTCAAATTGCCTTAAAATCCTCATATGAAGGATAAGGGGAAAAAACAAGGAATGTCCATGTATGTGTTTCATCGAGTGCTTTGTCCTATCTGTTGGTGACTCTTGGTACTAGTTGACTCAGGCCCGTATCCAAGGGGGTCTAGGGGGCCTGTCCCACCTAAATTTTTGCTGGCCCCTCCTAAAATGTTCACGGTAGTATTGCAAATGAACTATAACATGGTAATGAACTGTAATATGGTTGGATCGCCCCCTAACTTCACTCCCCCCTAAATTTCTGGGCTGGCTACCGGCCTCAGTATATGCCATGCATGCGTAGATGTAGAAATGTTCAAGTAAAAAAGGGCAAAAGATTTAACTAACCCTATTCTTTTTTACGCGGTTTGAAATATTAAAGCGCCATTTTTCTCGAAAATGCAGTTTTGTGACATTCCTTGTTTCTTCCCTTTCCCTTAGATATATGCCTTCTTAGATCCTTGTCTGCAACCAAATACACATCTGAATGCCCTCTCTCCACAGTTACAAAGAAATCGGCGTCCTTGATGTGGGATTCTCAAGAAATGCAAAGTCTTTATTAAAATACATTAAAAGGGAACAAAAGAGTTACATAAAATACTCGGTTAATTGGATTTGAGTTTAGTATCCCCTTCAACACCAGAGCTATATGAGTCGAGGACCTACAGTTTAACGTGTGGTCTAAAATATGTAAGTTACCACCGAGAATTGTCATATACTTCTTGTGTTTTATGTGCTTCGATTATTTTTAATGAAACTCCGCCTGTTTTCAACTATTTTGAGTTACTGTGAGAAACCATAAATGAGTTTGGTAAATGTAAAAGTCTCTGTATCACATATCTTCCGCTTTTCTCCTTTAAATATCACAAAATCTTCCCTTTTTTTTTTCCTATCTGATAAATCTGACAACCCTACTGTTCAGTTACTGAAGGTGCTGAAACTGGCTGTCGTTAACGGCAAGACAAATCACAATGACGAACAGTTCGTTGAGCAACTCGGTAATAGTGTTTGCAGGAAACACTGTTGTCAACAGGTGCTTTCAGCAAGTATTAAAATGATGCTCAAAATCTAACCAAAAGTGGATAATCGAAATTTCTGCTCTAATGCGTTACTGCAAAAATTTGTGAAGACTTAATGATGTTCGCTACACGAACTCGACCATTTATTTCTTTAATTCCTGATGTAACATTTCTTTTATATTTAAAATATATTTTCATGTTTATTCGCCTTCCCATACTAAAAAATAAATCAGTGGTATTGAACACAAACTATAAGAAAAGATTTAACAAAAATACTGTTTGGGATTATCGGTATCTCTTATATTCTACAAGAGAAATTTGCCAGGCCCACTTGATTAAACTTTGAAAATATCTTGTTTATTTTAAATAATAGCTTTTTCTTTCTTTTTTCTTTTTTTTTTTTTACATATGTTTATATTCTGATAGACCATGTAGCTATCTTTCAGTGCAATGTTTTGAAACACACACAAACCCACACAAGAAAGAAAAAAGCTTTATTGGGAGTATGTATTTGTTAGAATTACATCTGCAGCCCCACATCCGTTAACACTAGGCCTGTCAGAGTCACGAGCCTGACTGCTTGTGGGTCAAGAAGTACGTGTAATTCGTCCTATCAGTGGTAGAGTAGGAACTAAGTAAAGGTAATTAAAAACTACCTATATTAGTGCCGAATTCATAGTTTTCGAAGTTTCTGAAAAGAATATTAACACCCCCCGATGATGTTCAAACCTAAATTCATTCCGTGTTCTCTTGGGGTGAGGCGTTGGGTGGTAAAGTGATGCCCTGTACAAATACTCGAAAATGATCGATATTAGTGACCAAGAATCCGTCGTTTTCGGGAACGCTGGTATGAATACTGACATATCCGATGCCGTTTAAGCCCAAGCTCAGCCACATTGGTATGTGAGGGTCAGATATAGGGAGGGGATGAGGGAGACATGTAAAAAATAATCGAAAACGAGTTATATTAGTGTTGAAATTATAGTTTTCGCAGTCGCTGAAATGAATAGTGACATTCCAGATGCCTTTTACAAATTCATCCTCCATGTGTAACTTAGTCAATATTTTCTATAAACCTACTCTCCCTGTGCGAAGAACGTACACTTCAGTTATTCTCTATTATTACTAAAACACTACCGCAAGCGAAAGACGGTACACAATAAATAAGTTAATAAATAGAGTAGACACACAATAAATGATACTGAAAATGTTTTCCTATTTTCTACAAGACTAGAAAAAAATTACCTTACTACACTGTTCCTATCTATAGAATATTGTACCCTTGCTGCACTTTTCACCATTTTTTAATTTTCCATTCACATTCTTTTCGATAGAGAACCTAAAATATTTTATGAAGGAAAAAAGAAAAATAATAATAAAAACAAAATGGTTAAAGTAATAGAATAAATCCTTAAATTACAGGTGATAAGAACACTTGGCAAGAGCAAAAAAAAAAAAAAAAAAAATCAAAGATACATGGTCCAGCAATAATATCTTCCTTACTTGAAGAGGGCGCTGTATGAGTTGTGGTGGGGATCAGGTGGCGCAGAGGGTATGGATTAATAGCGGTATACGTGCCATTCTCAGTAGTCGCAATTGCGTGGAGCAGTGAGCATCGTGGTTTGTTGTGGAGAAGTATATTTGTAATGGTGGTTTTATGATTACTACTCAGTGGCCATTTCGCATTCGGTTCGGACTTGGCCGACATGATTCTGCTCCGGAATAGAAAAACTATTCAAGTTCAGGTATCATACTTTAGAACATGTTCTGCCTTGCCAAAAAAAAAAAAAAAAAAAATCACCTGGCCGACCTGTTTAAGTGCTGAACACTTTGGAGTGCTAGATGGACACTCTCACACGCGCCACATTTTCCGTGGCTGTTACGGTCCGAAGCACGTCAGGTGACTTTTTCTCACTGCAGAATACTGTTGCTGTAAAGTTTGATACCCAAACTTGAATAGTTTTTCTATCCGGAACAGAATCATGTCGACCAAGTCCGAACCGAATGCGAAATCACAGAACCACAATTACCAATATAATCCTCCACAACAAACGTACGATGCTGAGGCATCACGCCATTGCGATTACTGAAAAATGGCAAGTATACCGCTGTCGATCGACACTCCCTCCACAGCCGTATCCCCATCACAACTTACACAGCGTTCTCTCCAAGTACGGGAGACTTTTTTGCCGGACCCTATATAAATGTCCATTCTGAGTGTTGAAGAAAAGATGCAAGTATCATCGAAATAATTTAACGTATATATCAACAGATTGCGTTACGGAAAAAAAAGATTTTTCTTGTTTACGCCTCATGTCTATGCTTTTTAGATCAAAGAAGAAGAATATTATGGAATAGCAGTATGTTATGAAAAGGGAGAACCCAGAGAAAAACCCACGAATACGATGTTGTCCACCGCAAACTCAACAGCGATCGAACCAGGAATATCTCGCACCAGATATAAACGATCTATCACTTTTCTAAATTCGCTCCAGCCGGATATTTGACTTCACGACCTTCTAATCAATCTTGTTCAAATTTTCTGCTTAATCCGATACGTTAGAGGCAAGGGTTCTCAAGTATGGATTGACATAAATTTTAGATTTATATAAAAAATACTATATTTCAACTTCAGTAATAAAGCTAAGTTTTTAAACATTACGTAATTAGTTTTGTTGATATTGGTATATATATATATATATATATATATATATATATATATATATATATATATATATATATATATTTATAACCCTCAGGTTTGTGATTTAGTCTTACCTTAGTTTTATTTCCTATTCTATTCAAAGATAAAAAAATAAAAAAGGTAATTGTAAAGATAATGGAGTATGTTTAGCAGAAGGGGTCCAGAAACACGTAAAAAAACACAAAATTTACAGGAGAAATGAATGATGCAAGTATTTAGACGTAACATAACGTAACCAAATCTAATCTAACCTAACCTAAGCTAACCTGAACTAACCTATCTAACTAACCTAAACTAAACGAAATGAAATTCTATAATTTTTTTTTTTTTTTTGAAAATTATGCTAGATCCCTACACTAACATAACATAAACTAACCTAACATAAAATTAGCTAAACTAACCTAATGTGAACAGAAATGACCAAAATTGTCTTTTTATATAGAAAAAAGAGCTAGACCCCTTCTGCTAAACATAGGCCGAGATAATTTTTGGACATCCTGTATAATATACACAATATGATGGTAATATTTACATAATAGTAAATCACTTTGCAGCACTGTTTCTACGTTAATATTTGAATTAGAAATTAATCGCCTACACATAAAAGTTCCTTAAAATGGTAATAGTATACATGACAACCCCCTGATCTGCGTTTCTTCTGTGTTCTATTACCACTTCTACATGAAATATCATAAATTTTCTACGTAGTGCAATAGTAAGAAGTATCCATGTGCACAAGACATGCGATATGCGTTAAATTCCCCCGCCCCCCCCACACACATAGTCGTAGATAAAGTACAAGGGATAGGACATCCTGTATAATATACACATGCAGATATAAAGTACAGGTACGTTCTTTTTTTATTTTCGTATCAGTCGATAAGTAAATAAAAGTCGCTTTGTTTCGCCCTTTGTAAGTTCGTACATACTCAATGAATAATCCCTAAAAGTATGAGCGTCCTGCTTTTTCGGGAACTGATGCAGCTTCATGTAAACTATATCCCAATTTGCCCATTTCATATCGAGAACAGAACCCAACCAACCCCTGCGGCGCTTCTAACCCGTTCCTACTACTACTACTACTACTACATACTTATACTATGGATCCGTATAATAATACTGCACGCTTAATGTAACGTAATCTAACGAACTTACTGGAATACAACCAAATTCCAGTATTCCAGTAAGTTCGTTAGATTACGTTACATTAAGCGTGCAGTATTATTATACGGATCCATAGTATAAGTATGTAGTAGTAGTAGTAGTAGTAGGAACGGGTTATTAGCGCCGCAGGGGTTGGTTGGGTTCTGTTCTCGATATGAAATGGGCAAACTGAAGACTTGCCCAAAATTTTCTATACATTTCACAATTTATGGATTCGTATAGTAAAAAAAAGTGTACCTCTTTGCGAAATACTTCATCCACCTCCAAATACAGTGCCGCTTACTACATCAAAAACAACCACTTTCTTAACTTTTACTATTCCCCTTAAATGACTTTCGCTCATTTTTCCTCACAAACTTAAATAAATTCTCTAATTGGCCCGGTAAACTTCCTAAAATTGGTCTGGCGATACAGTACCTGTACTCAACTCCTAATAAGTACTGTTATATTAATGTAAACAAAGCCGCTCCATTAATTACTGTAGTAGAGTAATATTCATTAAAATGACTTCTCTCTGAATAATAATAATTTAATGGATTTATCTAATTTAATAAAAATTGAAATTTCATTTAATAATTAGTCTATTAATTACTTACAAGGATAAACAAAGGTGTAAGTATCATATTAATCTATTATAAATGTAAATATAGTATTACAAAACAATATTTTCTTCCTTTTCGCATCAAAATCCGAGATTTGAATAATTGATACACACATGAGTTCTTGTCGCCTATGCTCAAAATATTATCCTTAAAGATTCATAAAGTATTATATATAGAGAAGGCAGCTTGCTGAAGCTTCATCACAAATCATGTTTTATTAACACACAGGATTCTATATGTAGGTCTATACAGGGCCGGCGAGAGCGGTCGCAGGCCCCGGGGCTGAGCAATCCCGGGCCCCTTACACGTTCCCTTATAACCTTTTACGTACTTACCACTTTGGACGGAGGTAAACTAAAATGAACATTAAGGCTTATTTTGAACTCTCTATTAGACCATTAATGCGTTTAATTTACATGTTAAACAGTATTGCTATATCTCCAAATAAGTGAATAATAAGAACTCTAAACCTAGCCTATGTTCACTGTTCGCTGAAAACAAAACAAAACAACAACAACAAAAAAAAAAAACCTCATTAATTTACTATTTATGATTTTGTTTAGACTCTATAGTTGTTGGTTCTAAGATTTTTGAAGGCTTCAAAACTAAAATGAATAAAAAATAATATATTTAATACAACGGTATCAAAATACAGAAAAAAGTAACTTATCTACAGTATTTGTAATAGCAAAAGTTCTCCCCCAATGCTCAATCAAATTCTCAAAACAAACTAATTTGTGAAGGAAATAGAAAAAGCACGTATTAAATAGTTAATAAAAGTTGAGAAAGTAAATGTTCTCAACCATCCAACCTACCCTGTACTATGAATATCTTTGCACAAATTGTTGCTATAAATAATTATATAGAAGTAAGCTATGCAGTTAGTCTTCCTTAACTAGAGACATGAGGCATTAGACCTAATTTAGTTATTTCAATGAAATATTGCTCAAATTAATTATAGTGTGAATAATAATGTGATATTAATAATTGCCTGTAGGAGAAATTTATTATATGTATTACTACTAGACAACTGTTACACTTACAACGTATCCTTTTCTACATATATTTACAACAAAATTCCCTTTCTGGCCTTTTTCAGGGCGAATTCGTCAATGATAGCATCCACGTTGGTGCACTTGACAAGTTCTGTCTCCACTGCCAACACGCCTAAGCTTGATAATCTGTCTTGACACATTGTAGAGTGTAAAACATTTTTACTCTATTTAACACAGAGAAAGAGAGCTCTGCGCTAGCAACGGTAGCAGGGATTGTGGCGAATATACCAAGGGCCACTGTCAGATTTGGAAATAAAATTTGGATTCAAAGTTTTGATGTTATTTAGGAGATCCCATGGTGAAAGCGTTTTCTTACCAAAATTGGCCGAATATATTAATTTCAGGCTATGCAGTTCATCAGAAAGATCATCTACTAAATCTTTTGGGTATCGCTGGACTAGTGCAGCTGCTTGTTCTTGGATCAAGTCACCTGTCATTTCTTTGCAAGACCACAGTACACAAACATTGTTACACAAAGAGCGTACTGATTGGAAGCGAACTGAGCAAGAATATATAACATTTAGTAATTTTTTATCCTCGGCCGCCGGGCCCCCTTTGGGGTCCTGGGCCCCAGGGCTCTGGCCCCTCCTGCCCTCCCCTCTCGCCGGCCCTGGGTCTATACCTACCTATAGGCTATACATAGATGGATGGATGCGGTGATCCTATTCTAATTTTTTAACAACCGGAGAACCGGTTCTCTCTCTCTCTCTCTCTCTCTCTCTCTCTCTCTCTCTCTCTCTCTCTCTCTCTCTCTCTATATATATATATATATATATATTGATAAATAGATAGATAGAGAGAGAGAGAGAGAGAGACAGAGAGTGAATAGATGGATAGGTAGGCAGATAGATAATATAACTCTTTTAAGAAACAAACCATACAAGATAGACAAAAGCCATTTTTTTTTTTTTTTTTTACTGGATACCACAACTGATATGTAGGGACCTACATAGCATCCTAATACAAGGTAGTGTGACGAAATTAGGGAGCACTGCGAATATCTTGGAAACGAATTATCCGAGATAGATGGTTGTCAAAAGTATTGGAAAGAGCTAATTCCAGCAATGGATCGACGATTGTTGATAGTGGTATGTTTGCGTTTCAAATATAAATAACCCTCACTAATACACTCATGTGATCCCAATTCTCATTCTTGATATCTGAGCATTTAAGATGAAGAAATAAATGCTTATCATGCCTTGTTCTCTTATGTTTAGCTCTGTAGTGGCCCCGCGTAGCGTAGTCGCTAACGTGCGAGCGCTCTCGGATTCGATTCCCGGTGAGGGGCACTCAGTCGAAAAAGTGTAAAAAGCTTTTTCAGGCCAGCCACCTTGAATGAGGTTTTCCTGGATTTTCCTCTTTCACACCAGGCAAATGCCGGGATGGTAACTAACTTATAGGTCCCAGGCCGCTTCCTTCCTTCTCCAATCCTTTATTCCTTCCCTTTCCCCGGATAGTGTGCTCGCCGAGGGACGTCGTCCCTCAAACGTGACAGGCTAAATGGCCATAAGATGCAGAGAGCCCATAAAACTAAATCCTAAATGCTAAATCCTAAATCCTCTAGCCCTGTAGTTGTAAGAATTTCTGAAAACAAAGATAGTTAAACTAAAATTTACTGTTCCTGGGTATAACTGAGTAAAATTTACTGTTATGTCTGGGTATAACAAACGGTTCTGCGAACTCGAAATATTATAACAACCGGATCTAGCGAACGGGTGCGAACCGGCTGAATAGCACTATTGGATGGATGTTTGTATCTTCCAGAATAACTGGAACGTCTGGAGCAATTTCATCCTAACTTGGCACACATATTATTTACAACCTGAAAAATAATACTGTGTGGGTAAGACTCCCCTGCAACATATAGGGGAAGTAAAGAGGAGTAAAAATGATCGAAAATCACCGATAGTAATATCGAATTCATATTTTCATGATCACTGAGGTGGATTGTGACCCTCGTGATGCCATTTAGGCTGAAGTTCATTCCTCACCAGCACCTCTGGAGCAGAGTTGGCGTGGGTCAAGTTTTCATGAATGAAAACTTGACCCACGACCCGCTGACCCACCACCCATCGTGACCCACTCTGACCCACCATGATCCACCACTCACAGTGACCCTCTCTGACCCATCACCCACTGTGACCCACTCTGATCCACCACCCACCGTGACCACCCACCCACCATGGACCACTCTTATCCACTGTGAATCACTCTGTTTCACCAAAATCCATCGTCATCAACTTAGATACTTTTATAAAAAGGCCTTGTGTCCATCTTAAACACAAATTAAACATAAGTTTCTTATAAGGCTGTTTATATTCTTTATTATAAATTAACGAGAATTGTTACAGTTTCGGAAGTATATCACTTCCTTCTTCAGACTACTACTCCAACTGAAATCATAGATAACATAACATAATTTGTTATCTCTACCAATCAGCATACAGATTATGTTATGTTATCTATGATTTCAGTTGGAGTGGTAGTCTGAAGAAGGAAGTGATATACTTCCGAAACTGTAACAATTCTCGTTAATTTATAATAAAGAATATAAGCAGCCTTATAAGAAACTTATGTTTAATTTGCGTCATCAACTCTGACACATGATCCACGGCCTCTTCTCTACTGATAAAGAATTTAAACTTGTAATAAAACAAGACTGTGAAATAGTCACTAACCGGAGTTTGAATTTCTACGGTCAATTTCTCAAGCACCACTCTGTTACAATAACGGTGGATCTAACCTTTACGATATAAAATGGTAAAGTGTATGTCAGTGAGGAAATTGAAACACTTCGAGGTGGGAGGAAATTAGTGTGTGCCTATGCAGGGGTGCCCACAAGGGGGGGCTATGACGCAAACCGTGTCATTGAAATATTTGGGGGGGCTTAAAAATCTATTTAAATATGTTTGAGGGGGTGTAAAAATTAATCGAAAAGATTTTTTTCATGGAAGAACACCTACGGATAGACAATTGAGGGGGGTGCGTCATGGACATGAGGGGGGTGGGCACCACTGGCCTATGTATACTTGTACTAAGAGAGTATCCTTTGCAAGTGTTAATTTCTCAACGCATTCCAAAAGAAACTTCAATTCGCAGGAAAATACTCCTATACAATATAGAAAATCATAACCTTTTCACAGTATTCTCAGTTCACAGTATTTTTCTCACAAAAGACTTCAAAAATAAGTTTTTCATAGCGTATAAAGGTGCTCGGGTATCCCTTGTGAGAGCATCTCCATAAAGTATGCTCATAATTGTAATTTGCAAAATCACTAAAACAGCATGTTAAATTTAAGTTACAAATATGCATAATTGCGATTATTATGAATATTTATTCAAAGTAGTTTACCTTCTAATTTATAAAAAGCAAAGAAGAGACTTATTAAAAATAAGGTACAATATTGAATAACACAAATAAGCCATTAATAATACAAGTATATATTTTCCTTAACTCGTAATTTGCCAATTTAAAACAAATCTGAAATCGGATTTATTTCTTGTTGGCCTCCAGAACTTCTTCGTAGTAAATCATCCGCAGCGGAATGATGTCCATCCTTCAGCCAAGAAATAACTAGCTCGTCTACTTTGAGCATGTCTACCGGTGGGCCATTAACATTGATGAGCAACAAGTTAGACAATGTTTGAGAACTTAGTTTATTTCTAATATCAGTCATCTGTAAATTCATAAGGGGAAATCCCCGTTGCACTCTGTCGTGGAAATTGATAATACTTCTACCCGACTTAGAAATTTCTGCAACTCTTCATGGACAATCTGCTTGTTAGACCTACGTAAGTCTGATAATGATATTTCTTCGTCATTTTTTAAATACTCAGCAAGAAGTATCACCATACAACATCTTTTCCATATCGACCATGTCAGTTGGCAATGTCGACTCATGGAGAACAGAAACTTCATCTACCATGCCTTCGATAGAGAATCTTGTGAATAAATTATCAATTAAAGCCTGATAAACTGATGATTTCTTATTTGTTTATAAATTTAATTTTTAATTACATACGAAGGTTTGATGTTGTAACCGGCTGGAGTTCGAGTCACTGTTCGGGTTGTCATTTATTTGTAACCGCCCTGAGTTCTGTTCGCTGTCCTTGGTTCGTGGTATTACCAATGAGTATACTCCTGATACTTTAACTTACCTGGACAGGACGACGAAGACCTCTCCCAAGAAAGGTTACAAACTGTTTCCAAAAAGCTCGTCGGTCTCAATAATATGAGCATTAGGCGCCGAGAGGTTCGGGTGTCTCGTCTCGAAAACCTCACGGACGATCAAACGGTCATCCAGACCATAACGCACACAAACACCATTCATACATACAACGAAAACACACTGGGTTAAATGACACTATACTTATTTATTAGAACACTATTTTGAAAAAAATAACGAAGAGAAATGAACACAACACTGGACACTAATAAATTTTGCCGCTGAAATTACGTTTTGCCCTTTTCGGGAAATAGAGCCCTTTCTATATATATGATTATAATTCAGGTATCACTATAAATACTTTGCTCACACCATTAACACACTTGGGGGATTCACACTGGGGAAAAGTTGTCTGGATCGTCCCACGATGAATCCAGTTGTTACGCTGAACAGTCCTGCAGCGTAAAGGTGAATCTTCAGCAAACACACAAAAGAAAATCTCCACAATGGAATACAGATATTGGAGGGCGCGTATGTAACATTTTAAACGCACAAGGTCTGAGGACCTGGGATTTCACTGATTGGGGCTAGCCGTAAGAAATCGTCCTTCACCGGCTAAATAGCTTGTGCCCCTTAACACAACTTATGTTTGAAGTTCAACGCGAGATGCGTGGTTGCATCTTCCAGACCTGGAGTCAAACTCCTCGAGCATCCAAGCTCAAGCTACGGGTTGCAATGGTCAACGGAAAAGTGTTGGCAGTACATTTCAAAAATCACTCGGTTAACTCACCTGTATGCACATACAAACAGAATACGGAAAACAATTTATGTTAATTTTAGTCAACTGCCTATAATGCACTAGACACGGCGATAACACTGGCGTGAGAAAGTACAGATAACGAACTACGAAAATTGTGAGGCTGGTGCCACTTTGGCTACTGGGACATCTGGTCAGCCCATATTTCTCTAATCTATTATAATGTTTCCATAAGCGATTAAAGAAAACACTTAATTTAGTTCCCAATAACTGCAGAATATATACTGTGCATATAATAAGTCAGGGAGAAACACTGAAATGGTTAGTCACTAACTGAAATGTTCTCAGCAAAAGCAACGTTTAAATATATATATGAAAAAAAACGATGAAAGACTTCTTTGTCCAATTGTGTGGGAAAGAAGCAATTCCCACCAAAGAAAGAACTTATATGCGTTGCAGAATAAAGTATAAATCGAAAATAATAATCACTGTCTTCACGAAATATACAGAGTGTCCACAAAAATTCCTTCTATAACCTGGTAGCGGTTATATATGGTGTCCGAAAGTGGAACGACCTGTCAAGTGCACACGTAGACAGGTTGAGAACCCTTGGCCGTATGACGAAGTATGAATAAAATTAGGTTTTTCACCTGAAAATTTAAAATAAGTTAGTTGGCAACACTGTCATATGGTGTGAGACTTACGTGTATAAACGATGAATGGTTTTTCACCTGAAAAAGGGCTATTAAAATAGTTAAATATCTTGTTCACTCACTAGAACATGATGAGGTTCCTGCATGAGCAATGTCCAATCCAAATGTTCCATAAAGTAATAAGATCCTCTTGAACAATTGGCGCAGTTGGGTTTCCTTATCTTCCGTTTCTTCACATGTTGAAACCATGCTGTCTTCCTGTGTGAGTATCCACCATTCCTCCATGGTTCTCCAACGATGAGTTGATGAGGGGAGAAGGGGAGATTTTTTTTTAACACTGGTGTGAGAAACGAAGTACGGTTACAACACCTGTATGATAACTCTTTTTTTTTTAAGTTCGCAGAAAGCGTTTATAGGGCTATTTAAATTCTTATTTTTTAAAAAAAAAAACACAAATACTTTTTGTAAAATGTTTAAGTGTTCCGTTTCGATCACTTTATTGGATATAATATGAAGTAAATGTACACACTCAATAACTATTCGTGAAAACATCGACTTGAAGAATTATCAAATATCTCAATAAAAATTAGTAAATATACTGATATCTGTATTTAAAATATCAAAATGTGAATGAATAAGCAAATAGCAAAACATGTTAAAGGTACTAAAATATTAAAATTATTGTTAAAGTTTCGATATCACTCTAATATATTTGAAAGATATGAAAATCATTGAAAAAGTAAAATGAATGGAAATGTAAACACATGATAAACTGACAATATATAAACAAAATAAGATTTTCACCTGTATGTCCCCCTTTTTTTTTAACTGTGCCTCGTGTTGTTTGGCAGAAAAGAACGAAAAATCGTTTTTCAAAAATAAAAAAAAAAATAAACTTAAGTGTCAAAATTGACGTTCATAGTAATTCCAAGAAATAAGCATGATTCTGCATATCAAAGAAAAAGATCGTGATTTCGTTGACATGTATGAAGAAAATTCGGCACGCCATAAGATCAAATGCCATCTGCTCGTCGTGAAAATCGAGACTTTAATTCAATAATGCTCAATACAACAAATGGTTTCATTCTGAAACAAAGTTATTGTTAGCTTAGGCCTAGAATAATGGTTGTTCACTTCCATAAACGTAAACATTGTAGGGTTACCAGAAAATGTGACTACTATCTGCAAAAAATTTGTTAATAAAGCGTTGAAAACTATTCAAAATTGATCCAAGTTTTTCAAAGGTCTGAATCAAGGAAGTTGACTCACTAGTCCAAACATTCCTGAAAATAAATGGTCATTATGCCATGAATTGACCAAAACCATAGGTGGGAAAAATGTGTAATACTACACGTACTTACACACACAATATGCCATCGACACCTGCGAGGCAAAATTAGAAACGAAGAAGGCCTGCAACCATAGGCACTTACAAAATGTTTCTATACATAACTGAAATATCAACACTAATATTCAGTAAAATACACGTATGTTCCCTGGAACATAACGTACATCATCCACCTGGAAAAAATGTGTAAACACACAAAATACAAATGCTCTCGTAGCATCGTAAAGATATGTCTGTATGAGACAAAATACATGAGACCTATTAAAAGAAAAACATGAGATACAAACAAGAATATAGTCAACGACATTACAACTCTCTGGTCGGTCTGAAACATCAAGATTAAATTCCCTACAAAACGGTTGTGTAATTTCACGACAGTTAAACTTTCTTAGGCATCCTCGCTACAAAATATTCAAAATGTTCTTATTGACACATTAAAATTCAAAGTCATCGAGCATATGAAATAATTAACAAAATAATTTTAAAAAATCGTTATGGCTTCATGCTGTTGGAAAGAAAGTAAGTTTATTTTTCGGGATCTATATCAATATTTCTGTGACGGCTGAAACCTCATAAATAATGGGCCATGTCGATTTTTGAAGAAAATCATCCGTCATTGGTAGTATGGCTGAAACCTAAAGGTTTATATTCCAAAACCTTTGGCCATGTTGATTTAAAAAATCCTCCATAACAAAAACAATTTCACTACTAAATTCCAAATAGTTTTGGGACATACTGTGACTAAAATATAATTTTCTAAAAATTAATGTATAAACTAAACATTGTAACACATTAGCATACAAGTACACAATATAGTTACGATTCATAAACGTTAAAATATTCGCTGAAATGTTACTAGACAATAACATACACTAAAAAAAAAATCTAACCTAAGAATACACATGGTTAGTTACGGGTTACTATAAAAATGAAAACGAAAATCTAAGATTAACATTGAAAAAGAAATTCGAGATTGATTATAAGTGTAAAATTTCATATTCTACGCATGAGATTACGTACTAAGTTTCAATGACAAATATACAAATATACGGTATATATAATTAACAACTAAAAATTTTCTTATCCTGGGCATCTCGATACATTCCTTTAAAAAAAATTCTAAAAGAAAGCCAAACATTAATTCTAAATAACATGTAATAACTTATTTAAGAATTTCGTACGTGGGAAGGGATCCTAAAAAGGGATTTAAAATTTAAAACATTGAATAAAAATATGTTATAAGGCCAAAATATCTTCCCACTAGCTGGGGGTACGGAAATCGCGCCAAGATTTCAAATTGCTTTTAAAATGCAATTCCCCTACGTATGTGATACATTAATTATTTACTAAAAAATCTAAATTCAAACATCTGAAATGAAAACAAGAAAAAATTAATGACATTAAACTAATAGTAAGTCAGTGATAAGGTTTGCAACACAAATGCACAGCTGACTGAGGTATGAAGTGCTACACGGAGCAAAGACAAAAAGAGGAAAAGAATTAATCAGCTGTGTATCACCCGTTATTCGTAACCATAAACACAGGTGTTCGAAAATGCAGGGACTATCTTATCAAAATAAAGAAAGAAAAACGTGTTATCTGCTCTTTACTGAACAGTTAAAAGCTAGAAGCAAAAGAAGTTTAAAAACAATGCGTAGTTCTCTTTTCGTATTCAAGTGTTCTGGTCAAAAACTAAAAGCAAAAAGGAAGAAAATGAATACAGTTTATCGCTTAGAAATGCGTCGCTCTCCTAGGAGAAAAATTTGTATCAACACACAAAGTCTTGGTTACTTTTTTTTTCTTTTTCTATGATTACTGTTTCTACTTTGATAGTTACGGTTTGTTCGTCTATTTCTACGATGGTTACCTCTCCGTACAAATCTATGCTTAATGTCACACAAATTGCGGTTCCTGTCTAGTATGTGATTGTGACAATTACGCTCACACATTCAATTAATTGTTCTTATATTCAGATTAAAACATATTTATATGTAAATTCAATTTATTTTAAAAAGTCAAGGAAAATTTTATTTTGTTTCATTTAGCAGCCAAGCGAACCTCTTTCATTTGTCCCAGGTAAAGAAGTTTCTCTGCTTTTCAGAAAGAAAAAAAAAAAACATAAGACGGTAACCGCACTAATTGACCACCCACTTTTCTACCTCGCCAGTAAATGGTAATGGAATTTGCTATTGTTCCTCCAGCCATGCTGTCGCACTACCTAAGTACCTCGATATCGCAAATGTCACGTCACAGACACACAGGAACCAAAATTTTTTATCTACAATCTTCGCAAGTGCTTATGAAACTCTTGAACATCACGTACTAGCCCAGAAGAGACGCTAGAAACCCAAGCCAAATTATCAACCGATTTTTGGGAAATGGTGTCATGAACTTAAAGCGGCGAATCAGAATCCGAAATTCAAAATTCACAAAGAGAAGAATGAAGCGTCTATTTTTTTTAAAAAAATAAGGAAAGCTGGGAGAACTCCTACACGGAAGAGAGATTTACTCTAAGTCGACACTTCATCGTGAAAACATCACCAACACGCGATTCATAAGCATACGTCAACTCATACACACACACACACACACACACACACACACATATATATATATATATATATATATATATATATATATATATATATATATATTTAAGTGTTTAAATTTCAGAGAAATGGCTAGCTAAAGACCCGTTAGCAGCCAGCTACTTAAACCACGCGTTATCCACAGCAACTTCGTCGTTACAAGATTATTTATACAAATATTTAAAACATCGACACCTAGACATAATTTTTATCATCTTATGGTGACGCTACGTAATTTGTAATTTTGAACTGAGTCTGTGATTGATCTATATACGTGGACTTCCTGTATTCAGAGAGGAAAAGTAGTGCGATGGATGGCGGATATATATAAACTGTGCGAGTGAAATTTAAGTGCAGATGGATGTGATAAGTGACGCATCGTTGCATTTCAACAACATGGAGATGAAGGACGGAGACACGGGTTCGATCCCCGATACTTGGAACAGATGCCTTGCCACACGAAGACCCAGACGCTTCAGACAAACGTGGACCTCTTCTCCGGGAGTAGAATCCAGAGGACAGCGGGGTCTGAGAAGGGACATTAGGAAGCATTGTGACGGTCAGTTAAGTACAGTGCAGTTTTCTTCTGAAGTGTGGAAATATAAGCGGAAGGACTTATTAAGGTAGGACAAAGTATTCTGTTATTTTCGTTATTGAAGAAGGACTATGGCCAATATTTCCGTGATTCGTAATCTCCATACTCACCTTTTTCTAGAAACTTCGGGACATTGTTTATTCATACGGAACTGTCCGTAAACATTTAGAGCATTTTTTTTAAAATTCTTTTTAAAAGAAGTAAACAAATAGCCTAATGCCTTGATTGCATTTCCAAAATTAGTTCACGGATATAGGAACTGTTAATTTCATTCTTGAATAAGTACCATAAAATTTTTGATTATTTTACTAGTGAAATTTGTATACTTTGATTTGATCTTCAATCATGCATTTATTTGTAATCGTCATGTGTCAATATTTAGATCCTTGAAGCCGTCATTATAATCATTTATATGCAATCCAGTATTTATTTATATCAAGTATGGATTATTTCTCTTTTAAACATAAATCGCGTTTAAGATGTGTGAATGTAATGTAATTTCTGTTTTGAGTAAACTATGATTTAGCGTCAAAGTCTAGTTTTTCAAATTTTAACATTTGTATAGGTTGTGTTAGGGAAATATGTGTCAGAGCGGTAAACAGGCTTAATATGATTTTATTGTAACTTGTCAATTTTTATTATACTCATTCTTAAAAGAAACAATCAATATAAAGCTTCCAAAGACGTGCTATGTTGAGTAAGTTTCAGACAGATAAGTGTAAATACTCTTATCTCGTAATATCGTTAGAGTCTCATAAATAAGGTAAACAACTTAAGATACTCGAGTAAATCCCTTCGGAGGTACCTATCTGAGCAACGAACGCAGATAGGGTCCATAGCTATGGAGAAACGTGTATTCGCAAAATAAGGAATCAGTGAGAAAATCAGAAAGCGTCGACAATGTAATTATTTTGATCAATTGGCCAAATTATAATAATAGTAGTACCATATATATATATATATTTCTGTGTAGTGCATTTGAATATGAAATATTTGTGTAGTTAGTGTTGTGTAACGATTTTTACTGTGAATGGTATAATTTTCCAACTGATATAGTGTGTGTACAAAGCTATGTTTTGTTTATGCAAATCTTTTAATATTGAAAATTCATTAGAGTTCATTAGAAACAGTGCACTAAATTTTCTCAAAAGCATACTATCGCTTCTAAACTATTTCCCCAGTAAGTCTTGCAAGCAACATAAACCATTAATTCTTTCATTCCGCAATCCGATTCTTAAACTTATTTCCATTTCTTTTATTAAATAAAAAAAAAGGTAGTAACTGTGGGCGAATTACCTAATAGTCGGTTATGTCTGGGAGGAAAACAATAAATCATTTTGCTAATTAATATTCAGTTTAATAGAAATTTTTGTTTGTATAACTACGTCATGGTAATTATAAAGAATCGAATATTGTCAATTTAGTTGAGTAGAAATAGATTGTTGCTAAATTTTACAGTCAAGATTGAATAATTTGAATATTACGTTGTACAGTGAAGAATGTGTTAAAAGAGATCATATTATTTGGTCAAAACAGTCAAAAGTCTGATTCATTTTCAGTAAAGTCAATTAATTCATTTTTTTTTTTTTTTTTTTTTTGTAAATCCAAATTAACTTTCTTGTTGATTTTTGTAAATATAACCTTCTTTCTCGTTAAATTCATTAAAAGTCTATTTGACGTTAGAACCAAAGCATTTATGTGGTTATCATTTCAAAGATATGCCTATTTCTTTAACTGACATTAGCATACCTAGATGTTATTTCAAATTACCCTGTACAGAAAAAGTTGAAGCACGGTTACATTGACCATCAGAAATTTTTATCTAAATTAACTCATTTTTTTTTAAACTTTAAATTAAACTTTCCTTGTTTGTTGCTTTTTAACTATTTTTGCTATCTCCACACACTTCGGTGACAGAGTGATAGTCAGTGTAGCCAACTGAACAACCCATTAGCGAAAAATCTTTCTTTCAGCTTTGCAGCTTGTGAGATTTTTGCTCCGCATGTTTAAATCACTTAACTACGCACCTGTTTTCCTAGCGCCTTGGAGACACCGTTATGGGGAAAACAGGATCGATTAGACATTAGGTCATCTTTCGTTGTATATATACCATTTTTTTTATTCCAAACCATCTTAGCAAAACGATATTTTTACTTTGGAGAACTGAAGTTCGAGCCCCGTGGAGTCAACTTCAATTCTCCAAACTCTCATTCATTTTTTTTTTCATTTGTGTAATAGGCAGATGAGTTGTCGCTCATCAGTACCATTCACTTTTCAAGTACAAGGTCAGGTATTCATTTTTCTGATGCATATTAGGCTCATCCGTGAGTGCCTTAATTATTCGTTCTCGTTCAGATTATATATGCAAATCAGAGATAAGGAATCGAATTCCGAAAACAGCACGTTTCATATTCCTCGTCGCCCGAATACGTAAGATCTGCTTATTCATAATATCACGCGGTAATTCTATTTGGTAGCCCGAGCAGACACTTTCCTTTCATTGTTAGTAATTTTCAATCGTTACAAAACTTGGCTTCCAATACCGGAACCCCAGTGTTACATGATAACTCAGGTTACGTGGCCGTGATTTACGACTTCTTTTGTATCTGTTATTGCCTTTTCGAGTGCGGTCTTGGTTCTGATTCCCTTTAAATTTCGTATTGTTTACGCTCCGGTCTGCGTATCTTTGCCTATTGCTATAACTGTAACCTCGTTTGCGCTTTTTCACTCTGTGGTTAGTGGTAGTTATTCTTGTGCGCTTACGACCTCTGTCGTGTACAATCATATGTTCATGATTTTCACTACTACTGTTACTACAAGCGGCGTCACTAGATCCTGAATAGATAAAATCGTTGCCAGATTTGTTACGAGGTTGGTTTAGACTACCTGTCTCTGGTTGGAGTTCAGATTCCTGCGTTTCCTTTTCACTAGGAGTGTTAGTTTCTAGCTCAGGTTCCAATTCCAATATTTTGTTTACACTAGGAATATCAGTCACTAACTGAGGTTCAATTTCCGGTGTTTTGTATCCAGTAGGAACATCTGACTGTAACTGGGGTTCACATTCCCGTGTTTTGTTTTCAGCATTTTCCGTTTGCTGACTATTTTCACGAAATACGTCCCGTAAACCGTCTATCTTTTGCCCTAATTCGCTCTTTACCTCTTTCTCTAATCTGTCAATATTTTCTTCATTTCGATTTATATATCTATCAACATTCTCTTTAAACTCAGCACGGCTCTCTTTCATTTCTTTCTCTAATCTAGCAAAATTCTCTTTAAAAAGTGAACTTATCTTAGTAATCATATCTACTTCCTGTGCCATCTTGGACAAAAATAAACTTGAAAAAACATACAATTAGAATAAAATATAATGTCACAAGCTATGATTAGAATCACCTAAAAGAGTCTTTTTTTTTTTTTCAGATTACTGGTACTAAGCTGAAAGAGAAATGATATATTAAAATATTAATCTTAAATGTATATTCGAGCACCAACGGTCTCGATTCGGGTCGGTAGTTCGGGCGTCATTTATTTGTAATCGTCCTGAGTTCGGGTCACTGTTCGGACGGCCATTTATTTGTAACCGGCTAGAGTTCGTGGTCCATGTTCGGGCTGCATTTATTTGTAACCGGCTGGAGTTCGAGTCACTGTTCGGGTTGTCATTTATTTGTAACCGCCCTGAGTTCTGTTCGCTGTCCTTGGTTCGTGGTATTACCAATGAGTATACTCCTGATACTTTAACTTACCTGGACAGGACGACGAAGACCTCTCCCAAGAAAGGTTACAAACTGTTTCCAAAAAGCTCGTCGGTCTCAATAATATGAGCATTAGGCGCCGAGAGGTTCGGGTGTCTCGTCTCGAAAACCTCACGGACGATCAAACGGTCATCCAGACCATAACGCACACAAACACCATTCATACATACAACGAAAACACACTGGGTTAAATGACACTATACTTATTTATTAGAACACTATTTTGAAAAAAAATAACGAAGAGAAATGAACACAACACTGGACACTAATAAATTTTGCCGCTGAAATTACGTTTTGCCCTTTTCGGGAAATAGAGCCCTTTCTATATATATGATTATAATTCAGGTATCACTATAAATACTTTGCTCACACCATTAACACACTTGGGGGATTCACACTGGGGAAAAGTTGTCTGGATCGTCCCACGATGAATCCAGTTGTTACGCTGAACAGTCCTGCAGCGTAAAGGTGAATCTTCAGCAAACACACAAAAGAAAATCTCCACAATGGAATACAGATATTGGAGGGCGCGTATGTAACATTTTAAACGCACAAGGTCTGAGGACCTGGGATTTCACTGATTGGGGCTAGCCGTAAGAAATCGTCCTTCACCGGCTAAATAGCTTGTGCCCCTTAACACAACTTATGTTTGAAGTTCAACGCGAGATGCGTGGTTGCATCTTCCAGACCTGGAGTCAAACTCCTCGAGCATCCAAGCTCAAGCTACGGGTTGCAATGGTCAACGGAAAAGTGTTGGCAGTACATTTCAAAAATCACTCGGTTAACTCACCTGTATGCACATACAAACAGAATACGGAAAACAATTTATGTTAATTTTAGTCAACTGCCTATAATGCACTAGACACGGCGATAACACTGGCGTGAGAAAGTACAGATAACGAACTACGAAAATTGTGAGGCTGGTGCCACTTTGGCTACTGGGACATCTGGTCAGCCCATATTTCTCTAATCTATTATAATGTTTCCATAAGCGATTAAAGAAAACACTTAATTTAGTTCCCAATAACTGCAGAATATATACTGTGCATATAATAAGTCAGGGAGAAACACTGAAATGGTTAGTCACTAACTGAAATGTTCTCAGCAAAAGCAACGTTTAAATATATATATGAAAAAAAACGATGAAAGACTTCTTTGTCCAATTGTGTGGGAAAGAAGCAATTCCCACCAAAGAAAGAACTTATATGCGTTGCAGAATAAAGTATAAATCGAAAATAATAATCACTGTCTTCACGAAATATACAGAGTGTCCACAAAAATTCCTTCTATAACCTGGTAGCGGTTATAATGTCATTACTAAGTCCCCCCCCCCTAGAAAGTAAAAGGGAACGAGGTTCCGGAAAAGTGTTCAGAGGCGAATGGGAATTTCCCTCCTCCTTCAATTACCACACTACTGTTTGTCATGGGCCAAATTACGATGAATTTCAATTAAATTATCATCATATAATTATTTCCTTATTGAACTATCGATACCTTTCAGTGGAAAACAGGATGAAATTTGAAGTCCCAAATCAAGGTAAGTAGACGAACGTAAAAAGAAAACAAGTGTAAAATTTTCCATACAATTATGCGTACAATCCAAACTTAAAATTTCCGTGTAATTAAGCTTACTGTACAAATTTTATTCCTATTTTCTCACAACTTTATGGGTTGATTGCCCTGTGCTGTAAGCGCTCCATATAATAAACATAAGCTTCAGCAATTATTATAGTAAAAAGCAATGGATATATGAAGCCAAGCACTGTATTTTTTTGTTTCTGATTTTTTTCTTAACTAATATCTATCGTTTTCGTTCATTTCTACAAACCAACTCATTACCGATTTTCCATGTATAGAAAGTTCCCCCTCTCCACCCATGAAGGAGATTTTTTTAAAAAAAGCTAGGACACATTCTGTTTATTTTCGGTAAAGATTTAATACACTGAATTTAAGCTTCGTAAGTTTAACGGCACGCAAGATATTCTTTTTTTTTTTCCCGCAAAAATTCAGATCCTCACTACCTCCTTAGGATATGTATTATAACGAAAGCAATATAACATCTCAGTTTGGATTAAGGCGTAACAATATACCAAAAGTCATTTCATTTCACTTTGCAATTTGGCCGTGAGGATCAGGCACAAATAGTTACATTTAATTTTTTATGTAATACTTTATATATTACAGTGATTCAAAAATGTATTTTTTCCAGTACTTAGCTCCTCTAAAAACTGACAGGCCTCGAAAGCCAAGTAGTAGTATAAGTCTTATTGCTATTATTACAAACACAAATATCAATATCCAAAAGTGCCTGAAGTTCTTTTTTTCACTTAGATATACTCACCTCAAGAAAGTAGACAGAAATGACTGGAACAAGAAGGGAAATGAAGGTCTTGAAAGTAAAACGCATACAAATTTACCAGTCTTTAGAAGATACTGTCTACAATGCAGTAAGCAGAGTGAGTCTGTAGGTCGGACTGAGTCGGTGGGTCGCAGTGGGTCATGGTGGGTGGTGGGTCGCAGTGGGTCACATGCTGTTGACCCACGACCCACTGACCTACCGACCCACTGACCTACACCATCTCTGCTCTGGAGGGGAAGGGAGACATGTAAAATAATCAAAAAGACCAATATTAGTGTCGAATCAGTAGTTTTTGGGATCCTAAGTTGATTGGCGACAGTTAAGATGTTCTAAAATTCCAAGTTCAGCGGTCCTCTGTCAGGTGTGAGAAGTACAAAACATCTAAAAATAATATTAAAAAGACCGATATTAGTGTCGAGTCCATAGTTCTCAGTGTCGCTGAGATTCGTAGTGACACTTCCAATGCCGTTAAAATCTAATTCAGCCCCGATCGGCAAGCGGATTAAACGGGTGAAAAAGCGTCTGAAATGATCGAGATTAGTATCGCATCCATAGTTTTCGGGATCGCTAAGCTGTTAAAGTGTTTCTATTTCAAGTGTGCCCTCGGAAAATATGCGAAACATTCTTCGATCAGAACCCCAACTCCCTCTTACGGACGAAACCTTCCCTTTGCTTTTGGGAAAGAAGTGAATGACCCCGGCTGTGTTGCCAATTTGTCATTCAATCGTTTGGTCTTGGCGAATGAAGATCGTAGGCTAATTAGAATAGCTATTATGCTGCCAATATGTCTTGAGCCGTGGCAAAAATGCGAACTAAAGCTCACACCCTCGACACACCCACGCGTTGAGCCAATAAGGGTTGAGCTGTTGCTGAGCGAGAGAACCTTGCAGTCGTCTACGCTATTGTCAGATTTAAGAACAAGAAACTCTCGTATAGAATTCGCACGTTCTGTACTGACCGCAAGATTCGCGTTCCGAAGTGCGGCAACATTGCTCTATGGATGACGAAAGAGAGTGGAATTCCTTCAGCCGATAGCAGCGCTTGGAAAGGAAGACTAAGTATCAAGACAATGTGGCATCTCTATAGCAAGGCAGTGCACGCGAAACCCGTGAAGTAATCCTGTCCGCATCCAACCATTGACGTATCTCTGCCTCAGCAACTTGTCCCTCCTCTTTTGAGGGAGGTACGGGAAAACACACATCGACAGCAGCGCCAGAAGGGGCACAGTTAAAATAGAAAGGCTTTAGCTGCAAACCCCGATGGCGTTTAAGCCCAAGTTTAGTCATGAACGGGTATATCAGCTGGATTAGAAACTTGCAGCGTTGCTCGTATATATTCCAGCGTACCAGTAACTGAAATATATAGTAGACACATGACTTACAATCTGGAAAAAATTCTGTGAGAGTAAAGCATCTCTAGGGTTGGGAGTTCGAATGTGTAACATGTGAAAATAATCCAAAAGATCGATATTAGTGAGCAACCCATAGTTTTCGAGCTGGCCGGAATAAATAGTGAGGCTACCACTGCCGTTTGAGAGCAAGTTCAGCCCTATCGCTAAAGATACTGAGAGAGAGAGGGAGAGAGGGAGAGAGACAGAGAGAGAGAGAAAGAGAGAGAGAGAGAGAGAGAGAGACAGAGAGAGAGACAGAGAGAGAGAGAGAAAAGGGGAAGGGGGAAATAAAATGTCAAAAATGATTTAGATTAGTGTCCAATTCATAGTTTTCGGGGTCAGGAAAACGCCTGACCCACTTGAAATAGCTTTTGAAAATGTAGTTAGTATCTACATACCATACACGTATAGAGGTTTTACATATATGCTTACATATATAGGCACACGCACATATACGTGCAGGCAAGATGATGTCAATACATAAGTAGAATCTATTACTTATTTATTTTATTCTGTATCATTATTCGGTAAAAATCAATTTTTGATTAATTTTATAAACGCTTGCTGATTAAGATTAAAAGATCAAAATCTTCTATATTTTGTGCTATATTGTTGTTTAGTTTACACATTCTGACCGATGGTGAATTATTATACGTATTTGTATTGGATGTTTTATACCACTACAGATTTCTTCTTCTCAACGTTCTGTCTCTGATATTAAATTTAATGTATTGTAAAAAAAATCACTATTATCAAATACTATTTTGCGGAGACATACTTCTTGTGCAATAATACATCTATCAGAAAGTTGAATATAATTAAATTCATTTAACAAGTTTGAGTAAAATATTCTATTTACAAGAGCAGACTGTCTTGTTTCTTTTATAATATAAGTACCTTAGGGATCTTTTTTGTATTGTTTCTATCTGGTTTTCTTGAGTTTAACATTTAGCTGCTCAGATCACTGATGCATATACCAATTTTGTCAATACTAGACTTTTAAAGGGAAAAAATGAAATGAAATCTTTAAGTTTTACGTCCCACGGTTATGCTAAAAGAGACGGTGATGATGAGAGATGAGTGAAAAGGTGGAATGAAGAAAGTGGGAGGAAACGGGAGAACCCAGAGAAAACCCACGAGCACGGTGTTTGTCCACCACAAAGTCCACACGGCGCGATCTGGGATCGAACCAGAGATCCCAACCACCGGAGGTGAACGCTCTACCACTGAGCCACCGCATCCCTACTTTTAAAAGGAATTGCAATGACATTTACGTTTGTAAACATTTTAGTGCTTCTGATTACAAATCCCAATTGTTTGAAAGTATCTTGTGTGATCAACAAAATGTGTTTATTAAATGACATTTAGCTGCTAAATGTAACTCCCAAGTCCCTATACATACCCCCCCCATAATTGATTTCCTATTGAAAATGGAAGAGTTTCAGTTACAATTCTTTGTTTTGTAAATACCATAAAGTTAGATTTTTAACGTTAAAATTTAATTTATTTTTTTATACTCCATATATGCATGTTATTTAAATCTTCTTGTAGTTTTAATATATCACAATTCGTTTGTATTTCTTTATACAACATCATCTGCATACAATAAATATTTAGAGTTCTTAACATACCTTGTCAGATCATTTATAAAAAGTAAGAATAATAAGGACCCAAGTTTGAGCCTTGTGGTACTCCGGAATTCAAATTATAACAAAATGATTTTGACTGTTTAAAACTTACATATTGGTTTCTTTGACTCAAGTATGATATGAATAATCTGAGTAATCCCGATAAAAATCCTAAGATCGAAAGTTTTCCAAGAAGAACATCATGATTAATCACGTCAAAGGCCTTTGAAAATCAATAGGGGAGAAGTGCCGATTATCACACCCCTTCCTAATTCCGTACCCCGTTGGATTTCGGCCGGGGAGTGCTGCACTCTGGTGTTAACACGTGTACTATAATCGGCTGAGGTATCTACTCCAGTAGACGGAGTTTCGCCACGCTGTGTGCACGTGGAAGAAAAGCACGAGCTGTTGTAATTTTGGTGAAGGCCAAAATATTTTGCAAAATTGTCGTCAACGATATATTCTGCAGTCAAAGGTATGATATAATCATATAATTAGTGCATAAATGGTATGTGTAACTACCTAGTTATAGTGTAAAGTGTATATTGCGAAGTAGATACCAATGTTTTGGTAGAAGTAGGCGCCATGTTAGCATGCCCACTTGTGCCGAATATCGCACCCTGCATATGTTCCAACTACCGCACGGGTGCGATATTACAAATAGCACTTTTCACCTTGTAATGATGTCACATAAGGCTGTACAGGGCATGTTCAGTGTGGGTTGTGCCGAACAGGATATAGATAAGCGAGTTTCCATTAGGTTAGGGCGAAAACCAACTCTTGGGTACAATCTGGAAAGTGAATTAGTGAGGTATTGTGTAGATATGGAATCTGTGTTTTTTGGTTTAACGGCCAATCATATCAAACTTTTAGCTTTTCAACTCGCTGAAATCAATTCCGCATCCATTTCCGAAGAACGATTAGTCAGCTGGTGCTAAATGGTTTCGTGGCTTTATGACTAGCAATCCAAAGCTCACTCTAGGAAAACATCAACCGACAAGTCTTGCTAGACTTAAGGGGTTCACTAAAGAAAAGGTTAATGCATTTTTTTGATATATACGAACCACTGGTTGATATTGTGCATTATGAACTAACAAAAATTTACAACGTTGACAAAACAGGCTTTACCATCGTCCAGCACAAAACAACAAAGGTGATTGCTCTTAAAGGGAAAAGGCAAGTTGGTTCAGTTTTGTCCGCGGAACGTGGTTCCCTAGCCACAGTGGTTTCATGCATGAGTGTGACAGGGCATTTTGTGCCACTCCTTATTGTATATCCTAGAAAGAATATGAAGCAGGAACTTCTGGATGGTACCCCTTATGATACCATCGCTCATTGCCACAGCTCAGGCTGGATACAAATTGATAGTTTCCTTAAATGGTTCCAGAAGCAGTTCTTAACGAACGTCAGACCCTCCAAAGATAATCCAGTTATTCTTATTCTGGATGGCCATTACTCACATACGAGCAATGTTAGGTTGCTTCAATTGGCACGCGAGAATGGTGTTCACATTTGTTCTTTGCCACCAGACACGACACATAAATTGCTACCTCTCGACAGAGCTCTTATGCAACCACTGAAGACATATTATGCGCAAGCAATAGAGACATGGCTCAAACATAACAAACACAGAGCAGTTACCCACTACGATGTTGCAGCATTGTTTGGAGAAGCTTACAAAAAAGCTGCCACAATTGAAGTAGCTGCCAATGGATATCGAGTGACTGGTCTGTATCCCTGCGATCGCAATATATTTCCTGAGCATGAATACATTGCTGAAGCAAACGAAGAAGTCAGCAAGGAAGCAGCAAACGGAGGGACTGTGGCTTCCACACACGTGAGAACACTTAGGCCTACATCACCAACAGAAGACCCCAAGACATCTACAGCATTAGGCCTGCATGAGTCACCTGCTGCTCACTCTTCAACGACTTTTGAAGGCAGTTATTTAGGAAACACCGATACGTTCAACCAGTCTTCGCATTCTTCAAATGGATGCACCTCCAGTTCATCGTCGCTCGTCTTACCATCGGTTGTAAGTCCAGTGCCTCATCATGTGCCTAATCTTGGTATGTCTAGAGGAAGACGAGGTGGTTCTGCTACTCTTCTAACAAGCTCACCACACAAAAATAAACTCACTGAAGATTTGCAACGCGCATCTCAAAAAGGAACAGTCAAACAAAATGAAAAGAAAGCAGCAAAGCGAATTGGAAAGGACACACGTTCGTACAGAGAATAAACAAACGTTAAAGAAGGGGAGGAAAAGAACACGGAAGAGAAGCCCTGGCATAACCAGTGATGAAGATTTGGATATGTCTTTTCATTTAGTGTCAACTGATGAAGACAGTGAAAATGAAAACTGAGAATGTCCTTATTGTAACGGAACATTTTCACGTGACAAAGGAGGCGAAAAATGGATCCGTTGTATTCAGTGAAGCTCTTGGTGGCATGAGCTATGCATGAGTACTGACGACTAAAAGCAGTTTGTGTGTGATTTGTGTTTGGAACATTAGAATAATCACTTTCACATTGAATTTGACGTGAACACTGAACAACATTAGCGGCATTGTTTTTTTTATTTCGCGTCTTCTATAACTACATCTTTTCTAATGTTTTCTCAAAGCATCCATTCCATATTTCATTGAATATTTCTAGCTGTGTAGCTCTATGCAATTTCGATGTTTCATTTGTAATTTGTAGCACACATGTAGACTATTCTGCAATGTCCATGTTCCATTTCTGGACAATTTGTACAAGTATGTGTTGTATGCTTTAGAATGTACACCAGACATGTTTTTTTTTCTATTTTAGCATGTAAGAGGCGTTAATAGTTGTAGCATATTAACATGTAAGAAGCCTCTGTTTAATTGCATGCCTCATTATAACTTCTTGTTCTTGTTTTCGGCAACAAAGTCTTGCACATTATGCCCTTACAGAATGTGTTCTTAATATCGCACTGGGGTACGATATTATGCACACTTGTTTTCAACTCGGAAAATCGTAGACTTTTGTTTAAAACGTTATGTACAAGTATGTAATGTATTGAAATCCATTCTAGGCATCACACGAGTTGGCAAACACTCCATCCTTTGCCTTGTCCTTGTTCTGTTTTCATTTTCAACTATTTCTGCTTCGCTACGTACGAAAAATAAAATGGGTGCGATATTCGGCACCTCTCCCCTATATACTACATCTACACGATTACGATTATGAATAATCTCGAGAACAAATTGAGTAAAATTAAAGAAATTTGTTACTGTTGACCGACCAGAATAGAATCCATGTTGGTGTTCATAAATGAGGCTTTTTTATGTGATTAAAAATACGATCATATAATATTTGTTCAAAAAGTTTCACCGGTGCACAAACAATCGATAGTTTTCTACTTTCTTATTATTCCCACTTAAAAAACTGGTGATACCCTAGTGTTTTCCAAAGTTTGGGAAATGTTTGTGTTTTAAGTATTAAGTTAAATAATGTAATCAATGGCTCATGTAAAATTTCGCAACATGTTTTTACCAGATGTGGAAAATTACGTCCGGTTCACATGCTCTTTTGGGTTTTTTAGTGTCTCTTTTATACTTCGTATTCCTCGTCTGACATTTTATCAATTATCAAACAATTACTTACTTCCATTTGTATTGAGTCAGAACAGTTATATGATGCAACATTTATATCATACTAACTGAAATATCCATTTCTCGCATGGGTAAGATAAAATATCTATGTAAACAAACTGAACAACGAAAGAAAAAAAAATATCGGTCATTTTCTACTATCTTTACATATCCCGATAAACGTCCCTGAGACCCCCAGTTTTGAATTAACAAAACGCCTCTGGATCCCAGCCGATTGGAAGTCAACGCGTGTGGGAGTATCACCATTCATCTCAGCGACCGCGAAAACCATGGTTTTGACACTAATATCAGTCATTTTGGATTATTTTTACATGTGTCGGTAACCCCTCGTCCTCGCAGATGACCCCTACCCGCGCACAATGGTAGCTGAATTTGAAAGTCATCACCAACGGAAGTATCAATATTGATATCAGCGACCACGAAAAGTATGGATTTGACACTAATATCGGTCATTTTACACTATTTTTACATGTCTTTGTATTCCCCCAGTGACCCCCAGCCCGCAGCCGAATGGGGTGAATTTAGAAGTTAATGCGATCGGAGTTTCACCATTGATCTCCGCAACCTCGAAAACTATGAATTCGACACTAATATCGGTCATTTTCTACTACTTTTACATGCCCCGGTAAACGCTTTCCCCCCTGAAACCTCATGTTCGAATTTTGAAGAAGCGTTTTGTCTTGGTCTGAGTTCTAGACCAAGGTACCTGTGACCAAAATTTGGTAACTCTCGGTCCACTCTTCTGGTCCCCAGGCCGCACACAGAGACATAAACAAACTTTTTATTTTATTTTATTTTATTAATATTAGATACTGAATGAAAAACATATTGCGAAACCATCGGCCACATGCTTGTATGTATCCAGCATATCACAACATTATTACTGAAATTATTGCTAAATCTTTTACCTTTTATATAAAAACCAAAATGATCTTATATTTTCTTTAATTTCCTTCTCACTTTCTTTAACATTGCATTCATACGCTTTACGTATCATTTTCTTTGAATCCCTTCTCATAATTTTATACATGCCACTATTGTATTCAGAGCCTTTCATATGTGTTCTACTCCTTTAATTTTAACATATCAATTATCTCTTTTGTAAACGAACATGGATACTTTTAACATTACAGTCTCGTTTCTTAGGTACTGTATTAGTGATTATTTCACACATTACCCTATAAAGAAGTTTCTGTTGCATCTACCATCTTCTCAATTTTCTTAAGATAGTCCAGTTATTATCTTGAATTAACTAATACGTACTCCCATGCGCAAAAAAAATTGCGCGTATACTGTAACTCACGATTTTTCGCAATTATTTCATTTTCCTTATGTTTATGGGTAAAATTCAGTTATTAGTATGTGGACATAATAAAAAGCAATCCATCTAAGGAGATATTTCCAAAAAATATAATAAAATAATAAAAATATAAGCAAAAAACAAAATTATGTTCGGTTTTGTGTATACTGGCAATAATGTTTTCGAGGGAATTTTTGGAGTCGCACAGCACGATAGTAGAGGGAATTACAGAATTGGTAACAGAACAGGGGGAGAATTGAATCAAGGAACAGTGGAGTAAAATATTGCATTTATTGGCTTAAATCTAGGGTGTAAATTGTCTGCCAAATATAAATTAGCTTCTGTAACCAAGATGTTTTACGGAAATATATAAACAAGAGAAAAACTGTTGTCTTAAGTTTGGAAGTGACATGCTCTATAGCCGTGAGCATTTATTTCTTAAGAAAAAGGTAGGTAAGAAAAGAAAGTCTGTGTGGTCAAGTGGGTAGAGTGACGGACTAGTAATTCTTATACTGTTTTGACCCCAGATCGAATCTCATCCGATCCTGTTCATTTTTTTTTTTTTTTTACGAAACATTATAGAAGTGTATAATTTGTATGTTAATAAAAACTGAAACAATACAATAAAGAAATAACTTTTTGTTTCCTCTGATGACGTATTCATTTAGAATTAGTGTACTATTAGTAATAGCCATTGCTTTCAGTTTATGCTGTTATATAGCTTCTTTTATCATTCTCTTTTCTTGAAAAAAAAAACAAAAAAGAAAAAAAACAAAAAAAGAAAAAAAAAACAAATTTGTCTCCAATAAGGTATGAAAAATATATATAGACAGAAACAGACATCTTAGTATCAAACGTGATTTATCGTGATGAAATAAACAAGTTTCCCGTTATTAAAAAAGAAAACTATAGAAAATCATTGAATTTGGTCTTTAGGTTTTTAGCATGCTATATATATTCTTTATAAGACTATACTTTATAAGGCAAGATGTGCGATCATACCCACAAATTTAGCTAGTGGGTGAAAGATGTTTTCGGCACAAATATTTTACAGGTCTAGGTGCATGAAACACCAATACGCCATGGTCTTGACCTTCGTTTATTTCACATTATTAGCCGACATATCATACCAGGTAAAAAGCAGCATCAAGCGGCATGAAAAACTGCAAGTTGTGGTCTTAGTCTGTTTTTGATGCTCCGGACTCGATCGCCTAGCACGCCCGTCTATACCTTGAGTCATACGTCTGTCATTCAGTGCAGGCACATATCCAGCGTTACTTTTCGGAGGGGGCCCGACACGAAAACTCGTAAGCACGTAATTCTAATGTTTCAAAAATATCAATAGTAATAATAATAATAATAATAATAATAATAATAATAATAATAATAATAATAATAATAATAATAATAATAATAATAATAATGAGACAGTTCTGTTTTTCTCTTAAACATTTCTTACTTTTCATTTATGAACCGGTCAAACTGCATTCTAACACAAACGAAATAAAAAAAAAAAAAGATCTAGAGACATGTAAGGAAAACTGTCTGCTACGTATATCACATAACAAAAATAACAAATGGCAATGAGTGTATCGTTCTAATACAGTAATGTTATAAACAGAACGGAAACGAAATTGTAATACCATTTAAAAGTATTCTTTAATTCCACCTGGTATCAATGGCATTACGGTATATTCTTACAAGTAACACTTCCCAAGTGTAACACTCCGATTTTGATAAAATTTGACAGGCAGATACTACACATAAAATAAACGAATACATGTTTGTTTTTTTTTTTAATTTTCTGCGGAAAAACGGTTTTAGGGGGCAAAAGCCCTCACCCAAAATTTTGAAAGTTAACGCCCGAAAGACAAAAAAAGTGGACCAAAGTGAACGAAATTGTGCACAGATATGGCAGACGTAAAATGAAGGAATACGTGTTTTGTATTTTCCTGGAAAAACGGTTAGGTGGGGCACAGACCCCTCCAAACCTTTGATCATGAAATATCAAAAGTGCTAGTAACAATATGTCTGATGTGTGTAAAGGACGAAGAATTCCAACGACACTTTGTGTATGGACAATACGCAAAAACTAAACGAATACCTGTTTTTTATTTTCTGCGGAAAAATGGTTTTAGGGGACAAAAGCCCCCATCCAAAATTTTCAAAGTTGACGCCCGAAAGCAAAAAGAAGTGAACCGAAATGAATGAAATTGTGCAAAGATATTGCAGACAAACAATGAGGGAATACGGGTTCCGTATTTTCCTGAAAAAAAAAAAAAAAACGTTTGGGTGGGACACAGACCCCTCCAAAACTTTGATCGTGAAATATCAAAAGTGCTAATAATAGTATGTCAGAAGTGCTTAAAGGACATGAAGAATTTGAACGACACATTGTGTAGGGACAATACGCAAAAAACAAACGAATACAGGTTTATTTTCTGCGAAAAAATGGTTTTAGGGGGCAGAATTCCCCACCCAAAATTTTGAAATCGTGCATAGATATTCTAGACGTAAATTGAGGTAATTGTGTTTCGTATTTTCCTGGAAAAAAAGCGGTTGAGTGGGGAACGGACCTTCTAAGCTGTTGATTACGAAATATTAAAAGTGCAAATAAGTATACATCACAAGTTCCTAAAGAGTATGGAGAATTGCAACGAAACTTCGTATAGGGACAATTTGCAAAACAATAAATGAAATGCGTTTTAATTTGTACGACAAAACAGTGTCTAGAGCCCCTCCAAAAAAAAAAAAAAAAAAAAGTAAATATTACCGTAAAAGTGCAGGAAGGAATGGACCGAAGCAAATGAAATTGTGTGTAGATATTGTATAGACTGTATGTAAAATAAGGACTTTCGTGTTTTTAAGATGTCCCTATCAATTTTGGCACATCAACAACAAACAGGAAATTAATCGGCACTTGTTTTTGTTTATGCGGAAAAACATTATAAGGGTTAAAGTTGCCTCGTGATATACTAGAAAATACGCTGTTTGTGCTTGTTGTTGATCTGCCAAATTTGAAGAAATCTGATGGAGACGCTTGTGAAACACGAGAGGCTTTATTTTTCATATCCAATATCTACAGACAATTTCATTCGCTTCGGTCCTCTCCTTCCGACACTCAACGCCTCGGCCCACTCAACAGTTTTTATTTTTCTTTTCAGGAAAATACGAAGCACGTATTCCCTCATCTTACCTCTACAACATTTGTGAACAATTTCATTCAGTTCGGTCCATTTCTTCTTCCCTTTCTTGCGTCCAATTTCAAAATTCTGGGTGGGACCTTTTGCCCCCTAAAACCGTTTTTTCGCAGGAAATAAAAAAGCCGTATTTGTTTATTTTTTGCTTATTGTACTAACACAAAGTTTTGTTCCAATTCTTCGTGTAAATTTAGGCACTTCTGGCATACTGTTATTAGCACTTTTGATATTTCATGATCAAAGGTTTGGAGGGGTCTGTGCCCCACCTAAAAGTTTTTTCCAGGAAAATACAAAACACGTATTTCCTAATTTTATGTCCGCAATATCTGTTCACAATTTCGTTCACTTTGGTCCACTTGTTTTTGCCTTTCGGGCGTCAACTTTCAAAATTTTGGGTGAGGGCTTTTGCCCTCTAAAACCGTTTTTCAGCAAAAAATAAAATAAAGAAGCACTTATTTGTTTATTTTATGTGTAGTATCTACCTGCCAAATTTTATCAAAATCGGAGTGTTACACTTGGGAAGTGTTACTTGTTAGAATTATAACAACAACGCATTGTCCACAGTTTGGACACTGACTCAAAGTAATCTGACATAAAAGAACCTCAAAAGGGAAAAAGTAGGTTTATTAAAAAGTGCTTGAGGTTTGGTAAGGGACAGCTTCCAGGACCTCACGCTGGATACGTCACTGAGTCAATGCATTGTATTTGTTTCTTGCAAAACATGATAATTAGATGCGTAATATGTAAAATTATATCATAGTTTGACTTTTAATAGGTCTTTCCTTAATACATCCATATTATCCGGCGTTCTGCCTGCCTGTTTCATGTCGGATAAGCGAAACTCTACTGTATTTTCAAAGATAGCATATACACAGGGGCTAGAGGTCTGCACGGGCCGGAATTTTTAGAACGGACCCGGCCCGTCCCCTTTAATTTATAATCTATAGGCATTAGCGGATTAAGGGCGGAGCCAATGGAGCCCAGACTACGGGGCCCCAACCTCAGGGGGCCCTTTAAAATCCCTCTGTTTAATACTAAAATATAGTAATTAACTTATTATATTATAGGCTTCAGACCGATGCTATTTTTTTTCCCCCGCTCGTTACGCTCGCTGTATCGCTAGATTTAAGTCTTTCTATCAGCAGCATTTACCTGTTAATAATGAATGCAATTATTTAATTGTTAATAATGAATTTAACTAAACTAATTATTCTAAACTTGGAGCACATTCAAATATTACAGCATAGTTCTCGGTAGTTCCATAAGCCTATGAGGCTGTGGAAGGCAGAAGAGAAAATTTATGCACTGGAACTATTCTTAACATAGGGCCCCTTTAAAACAGTCGGTTCTAGGTCTCCAAAAGCCTTAATCCGCCCCTGTCTATAAGCAATATTTCACGAAAGCTGGTATTTTTTAACAAATGTGTCCATCATCAAGTTTTCATAAAGTAGTCCCTTTCTTCTTTAAGTAATTTCAGAGCCCACGGTGTTTCAGTGGTAGAGCCTTCACCTCTGGTGCATGGAGTCCTTGGTTCGATCTATGCTGGCGCCAAGTGAACCTTGTGCTGGACAAACACTGTGCGTGGGTTTTCTCGAGATTCTCCCGTTTTATCCCACTTTCTTCACTCGATCATTTCATTCATTTCTTATCATCACTGTCTCCTTTAGCCTATCCAGCATAATCGTGGGACGTAAAACTTAAAGATTTCATTTCAAATCATTTCAATCAAAAAACAGTTGCAGGAAGTATGTAATTTCGAATAAAACAAACTACTATATACAATTCTGAGTATATTATTCTTTTATGAAATTCTCGCGAACCTTATTTCTAAATCGAAGGGTAAGAAGACTAAATTCACTCTCTTATTATTATAGATCCATTTCAATTGAAGCAGTTGGAATAGTTGAAAAAAAAAAAAAAAACATACCCTATATTCCAGTGTGCCACAATCGGTATAACGCGGCACACTGGTGTGTCCAGCAAAGTGAACTGTGTGACGCAAACTTTTTCCTATTATTTGCAAGAATATTTGTCGAGCTTCTGTTATTTATTATTATTATTATTATTATTATTATTATTATTATTATTATTATTATTATCAACGATTCTTCCATGGATCAGCTGTCTGCATACGGTTAAGCAACCACAAGTATCACATTGAGGGAATGAGTATAATTATTTACTTTAATAGTAATACAAAATCTATTTGCTTGTATATTCTACCGGGAATAACCGCATCCGTCTAGAAAGCTAGGACTAACAACAAAGGGATCCGAAGTTGTGACCACACACCGCCCCAAATCGTGAGTGCCACAAGTTCCCTTCTACGCCTTAGCACAATAAGGGCTGTTGCGTTCAGGGAGAGAGAGAAACAACTTAATTCCATTGCAGTTATATGCTTATTAAATGTTAACTTATATTTATAAATTATGTAAGTGATCGTATCGTTTTCTGTTTATTATTATTAATTCTTATTATTATACATTTCTTATTACGTTGATTGCCATGTGTATGGAATTCCATACACACGGCTCTCCTGTGCAGTAGAGCGTGATTATTTTCCATACGCAAACAATGTAGATATTCCAAGTTTGTTGTGTTCGTTCTATAGCTGTGTATGTAATTAGATACATATGGCGTAGAAATCAAAATTTAATGTCCATGCCACGTATATGCAAAACCATACACAAAGACAATGAGTTTGAGTTTAACGTCTCGCTCAGCAACGAAGCTATATGAGACGTCGGCCTACTGATTAACGTGGACTCCGAAGCACGTGAGCTCTCGCCGGGAATCGAAGCCGGGTCTTCCATGCCAAAGGCGCGTACGCTAACCGCTTAGCCACTAAGGAGCTCATGAACAGAGACATTTAAAACAAAGGCGAAAACAAAGATGTGTGATGTGATTTTGAGTTTAACGTCCCTTTCAGCAGCGAGGCTATATGAGACGTGGGCCTACTGATTAACGTAGAATCCGAACCACATGAGCTCCCGCCGGACGAAAACAAAGGCCTTCGGAATTGACAATAATCGTTTCGACATTTCAGTCGCACCTACATAATATTAACAACATTTTTACGATAATTTCGTAACATTGTATTATTTCTTTTGTTGATTAGCTTGGTTAGGCTTATTTAAACACTATTTTCTTTGCACCGACGTGTCACATCTCTTGGATGAAAATACACTAGCTCTCACTGGAAATCAAATCCAGAACCAATGCACTTGAACCATTTGACCACGACAAGGCACATTTAAAAAGAAGTTTCGATTTTGTTCGGAAAATTGTGATTAGGTGTAACATTAAAAAATATATTTAAGAAAGGATACGGAGCAAACGCACTGTACTTTCTCGCTCGAATTTTTTACACTGACTTATGTTAGGCTGTAACTATTATTGAAACTTTTATTTGGGAAATTGCGAATAAAATAATATTTTGGAAAACTGCTAGAAGAAACTTTGCCCAAAAGTAAAGTACCCATTGGTCATATTTTCGTTAGAAATAACTTGATCCATATATTAGAATTATTAAGGATATAATTGTATGTGAACTATAAGCAAAAGCGTCTGAGTAATTTCTGAGAAAATCATGAAAAAAGTCACCCCCAAGAATAAATTATCCCTTGTGGATCTTTTCAGGACAAACGAGCTATGCTATATTGTTAGTGTTTTCGTAAAACATTTATTTATGAAATACGAACACAATCGCCTGAGTCGTTCTTGAGAAAATCGCAGGGTAAAACTTACTGTCAAAAGTAATATACCATTTCTAGTTTTTCCGGATGAGGGAATTATACCATATAGCTAGGTTATTTATATCACATGTTTTTATAAAATATGAACAACAAACATCTCCTGAGTGTTTTTTAGGAAGGTCATCGTGAAAAGCTTACCCCCAAAGGTAAACTCTTCTATCTGTAATTTTGACAGTATATCGAGTAATTTTTAAGCAAATCATTGGGAAAAAAAATCACTGTCAAAGTATCTCTTTTGGATTTTTTTTTTCGGAACAAGCGAGTTATACCATATTGTAAGATTATTACAGAAAATATTTTACTGAAATTAGAACAAATTTGTCTCAGTTATTACTGAGAAAATTGTCCAAAAAAATTCAACCCTTGAGAAAACCATTTCTTCTGTATGTTATCGGAATAAACGATTTATGCTGTATGTTAGTTTATTAATGAAACATTTCTTTACGAAATATGAACAAAATTGCCTGAATCGTTAATGGGAAAACTATTGGGGTAAAGCTCATCCTAAGATTAAGCTACTCCTTCGAACGAGTTGTTTGTTAGGTTATTAATGATACGTTTATTTATGAAATGTGATTGAGAAAATTCTGCAAAAAGAACGCATACCATACAGTAAATTACACCATATATATTTTTTCAGAAACATTATTCATATGCGGTGGAGATTCGTTAATAAAATATATATTTATAAAAAGTAAATAAAATCGTCACAGCTTTTTTTACTTGAGAAAATTCAATTGTTTTAAATTTTAATCCTTCAGTAAATTACCCTTACTTTAGATGTCGAAGGACATAAAATTCGAAAGATAGTATGTTATTAAAACGTTATGTCTAGAATTCGGTCCAGATACGTTGAACAGTATGGCCTCTATTTGAGTGCGTGTAAAAGCGTGACGAACTGAGAGACAAATAGATGGACAGACATCGAAAAATCATTTTTTTGATATGTAGGAGCCATGTAACTTGAATTCATTGAAATCTGGTATTCGGTTTTTATAACCATAACCACACTTTCTTCTTTCGTCGGTCGAACGTGAAAACGAATAGGCCTACACCGACACGTAATGTGATAATTTGTAATCCCAAAAATTTAATTTTTTCTGTTTAATGTGTTGTCACGCTAGAAAAAGAAGCTTATGCATGTTCATTTTATTATCATAATTTTATTATCAGTTTTTCACGCTACTGTATAATTCGTCGGAAGCATTCGTGCTATTCACAAAGAAGCATTCTTGATTTTTTTTTTACACAGACTTGCATTTGTTGCACTTGTTGATATGAAACAAAAGGAGAGAGAGAGAGAGAGAGAGAGAGTCAATACTCTAAAAAGGAACACACACACACAGAAACACTAGAACAGACAACGAGCTATGGCTGTGAATGTGTTCGTCACGCTGTGTGTAAGCTGCAGGTCGCGCTTGTTTTGTTTTTTATAGACACACTCGCAGTGAGTTGAAGTTTGAAGTTACTTCTGCTGTGTTTAAAAAAAAAAAAAAACGGAGAGGGAATGATTAAGCATACCATACCATAAACTAAAAACAATCGCTATTAGTAATAAATAGTAAGCTAATTCTGAATAAATACGTCATCAGAAAAACCAAAAGTTATTTCATTATTATATTGTTTCGGTTCTTATTAACATAAAAATTATGCACTTTCTACAATGTTTTTTAAATAAAAAAAATTGAACAGGATCGGATAGGATTCGATCTGGGGTCAAAACAGTATAAGAATTACTAGTCCGTCACTCTACCCACTTGACCACACAGACTTTCTTTTGTTACCTATCTTCTTCTTAAGAAATAAATGCTCATGGCTATAGAGCATGTCACTTCCAAACTTAAGACAACAGTTTTTATGTTTGTTTATATATTTCCGTAAAACATCTTGGTTACAGAAGCTAATTTATATTTGGCAGACAATTTACACCCTAGATTTAAGCCAATAAATGCAATATTTTACTCCACTGTTCCTTGATTCAATTCTCCCCCTGTTCTGTTACCAATTCTGTAATTCCCTCTACAATCGTGGTGTGCTACTCCAAAAATTCCCTCGAAAACAATATTGCCAGTATACACAAAACCAAACATAATTTTGTTTTTTGCTTATATTTTTATTATTTTATTATATTTTTTTGAAATATCTCCTTAGATGGATTGCTTTCTATTATCTCCACATACTAATAAATGAATTTTACCCATAAACATAAGGAAAATGAAATAATTGCGAAAAATCGTGAGTTACAGTATACGCGCAATTTTTTTTGCGCATGGGAGTACATTCTTTAAAAAAATCAGCATTTTGAAAATTGAATGCTAAGTTCATTTCATTCCTCAGCATACGGCCATGATCTCTGAATGGAATATTAATTTCTACTGCAGGATGATTTTGCTCTTGGACAGAAGATATTGCCTCTCACTGCAGTTGCTAATTCACTATTATCTATCACAGAACTGGATCAAGGCCTGGTTGGGAAAAGACAACCTTGTAATATGGACAAATTCATATGCTAGACAGAATAAAAGTTTTCAAATCATTTCTGCACGGAGAAAAATGCATGATCCAGTCGGCATGTAAATGCTGTTTTTACCAGGTTACGCGCGTCACCACATTAAGTAATGTTGTTTCATCCGTAGTGCGATCTACACCACCGTCCAGCGAAAATTTTGTATTGTGAGACCACCATTTCAAATCTAGAATTAACGCCATACCCATTCCGAAGGTGGTAACTTAGGTATATAATGTTGTTACTACCTTCCTACGAGTGTCTCCTCTTGGTTCTTTCTAAATCTGTGACTCCCTACCTTACGAGAGTAATAAGACGTCATATCATTCTGTGAGAAGGAAATAGAGGAAAGATGTTTTTAACAAGAAATCTAGACGCCAAACTCCAGACTTGACATGGTGTTCCCACCTGCTGTACTTTTACACATGAATTTACATTACTTGAGAAGCGCACCCACATAAATACGATGTATCCACACGGAAATCCTAGTCCTTTTTTTTTTCTCAGTGTGTGTATCAATACATGATTTTGGTAGATTATTTCAAGTCAATGGAAATATTCCCCGAGGTGGGTCACACCTATTTGGACTCTGATTACAATTTTTGTCGGATGCGTCATCCAAATGTGAATGTGCCAGATGAATCAAATCGTAGTATTATCAGGGCTGGATTAACCAATTTGAAGGCCCGGGGCTGAAATAGAAATATGTGAACCCTGCTGACTTCACTTAATATATTTCTGTGAAAGTACAGTAGGAAAGTTATGGAAATATTTTTCATATTTTTGGTCATATTTTATTTTATGATGATAATTGTATCTTCATGATCCTTTTTAGGTAGTCTGTTGAGATTTTGGTAAGACTGGCTGTCCATGTCCACCTGGAGACCCGGGGCTATAGCCCCCTAAACCCCTCTTAATCCGGCCCTGCCAAGCAAGTAAAGGAAATCATGTAATTGTCCAAGCAAGTAAAGGAAATCATGTAATTGTCCAAACAAGTAAAGGAAATCATGTAATTGTCCAAGCAAGTAAAGGAAATCATGTAATTGTCCAATCAAGTAAAGGAAATCATGTAATTGTCCAAGCAAGTAAAGGAAATCATGTAATTGATATGGAGCCACATTTTAGAGACATTGATAACCTGATGTCGTCTTTGAAACTCACAAATAGGAAAAAGAATATGCTTTACGAATAGAAGAACTTGGTTTTTATTTGTTCAAAGAAAGCTTCGATTCCTTCACACGTTTTAGGAAATTGGATATTTGTCTATATAAAACAAACAGACAACCCAATGTTCACAACAGCAGTTGTACTTTCAAGGTTTGGTCACAAAATTGCAGAGCTGAAGAAAGAGGAAAAGTAAGATGTAAAGAAGCTATTACAATTTGTTCCCAACAAGTATCATTGGTATTCTACGAAACAGGGTTGGCTGGTTTAAACCAAGGTGGTTTAAACCAGCTGTTTTTTTTTGTTAAAAAAAAAACAATTGGTTTAAACCAAAAACGAAAAATGTTCGTAAAAGTGAAAGTGTTCGTAAAATCTTGATGAAGACACATTTGTGGGTTATCACGTTTCACTCCCGTATATTATTCGTATTATATTCAGACCTAAATCCCCCGTTCATTACTCAAAAAGATTATACTACAAAAGCAACTTTTTATATATATATATAAGTTTGTGAATGTTCCTTTTGTGATTTTTTTTATAGTTTGTTATTATTGTTATACAACTGCAATCAAAGAAAAATTCCAAATATTGTTTCGTTTTAATAATGTTTAGTTTACTATTGATAAAATACATTGAAATGCCGTACTTTTTTTGAGGGGAGGGGGGTCATACAAACTCGAAGAGAGGCATTTATTGAAATCAGAAGTATCTTTGCTATGTATTTATGTATAAATGGGTCAGAGCCAAAGTGGACTCAAATAATTCGCATCTTTATTCACTTTTCTTACCGATATGCAAAATAAGTCGTGTTATTTCTTTAACTTGGACTAATAAAAGTCATAGTGAACTAACTTGGACTGAATTAGTTCTTCTGTACTCTGTAATATTTTGAAATTGTCCATATGTAATTCTGTATAATGGTTTCACTTGTGCAATTATTTATCTTTTTCTTTTTTTGTAATGTCTCTAACAAGTATGTAAAGATAAGTACAATGTATTTTTATCAGAAGTCCTTCGTGAGTGAGTTGGCAGACGTATGGCATTTGTGGGCAATTAGTCCCGGTTTCGAGTTCATATGGAGGACAATTTCTTTCAGATATAAATCGAGAAACGGTTTGGATTCCACTTTAAGCTTATGTGACCCCTTTCAGCATAACCCGGTTGTTGCATAATAACGCCAAGGCGAAACAAACTTATTTCTGTCCATGTATGATATAAATACTTAGAGCAAATTATTTAAACCGAAAAAACCTGGTTTAAATAAAAAAACAGTTTTTTTTTTGTTTTTTCAATAAAAACCATGGTTTTTGCCAACCCTGCTACGAAATATTGTGAAAGGTGATCACTACACCTAGTTTTGAAGCTATGTTAAAAGTATCTGGGAAACAGTCTTATTTTTTTCATTTTAATTTGTTGTTCTGTATTATATCGCGTACTTTGATTCATTTTATTCTGTTTCTCAGATACATATAATAGCATGTGCATGTGTTTACCATAAATTTATTCATAGCACCTAAAGGAATTTTTTGACATTTCAATACTGTTTATAATATTAACAGATGAAAGGGTTATGTACACAATTTCTTTTATGAGGGAGGGAAAATGAAACATTTGAAAGTGAGAAGCCTAAGAACGAATTTTCATACATATATATAGCAACAAGGAAAGTCATTTTGTAAAATGTATATTGATCCAATAAAAAAAAATGCAATCGTAAAAACTTTGACCAATTTTCTAGAAATGTACAATTTGTCACATAACACCTTCATCCGCTAAGCTCTTCATAGGATAAGAACAGTGGCGCCGATTTGAAGTTACAAACTGAAGATTACTAGATAAGTTTATTATATATTATTGTTTTAATTAGTGGTATTATACTTCTTTCTACAATTATCACGTCCATAATTATAACGTTCGATAATTTTTTTTTTTTTTTTTTTTGTAATATAAGATATTTTTAAAGAATAAAAACGATGATTTTGTTCTTTGAGGTTGGCAGCTCTGATTACAGAAGAAATAGAGTTTATAACCCAAAAGTCCACTTTACTACCTTACACAATAATTCTGAACACACGCTTTATACGATTGAAAAAATGCTACTGAAAGGAAAATGTTGTAGTTATCCTAATACAGAAAGACCTTTACAAAAATTAACCAAATACAACAAACGTAACAGAATTCACACCTGAAGGGTTTACTGAAGAGCTTTTGCCAAATTGACTCGACAATGGCGATACCGCAGTTTTATATTTGATTCCTGTTCTAGAGATACTTATATCATACATATTTCATGTATGCAAACGAAACCTTTTGATTGGAGTTTAACTATAAGATAAGGTTGCCATAATTTTTTTGATCCAATATACAGAAAGATTTTAAAATGACGACCTACCACAGATACGATGCCCAAACACATGTTTACTGTAATACTTTAAACACTATTGGAAACTAACAAGCTTTATATTTTCTTCATTAACACAAATATAATAAAATCATGGCATTAAATTACGTATATTACATCTAATCAAAAGAACCCTGGAATGGAAAAATGAGACACTTTTCAAAAACATAACCTACTTTATTAATAGTAACTAAAATATAAGTTATCGTATATCAGACCCGTATCCACGGGGGGCAAGAGGGGGCCGCCCCTCTAAATTTTGGCTGGCCCCCATAAAATTTCACGGTAGGCTTGCAAATGAACTATAATATGGTGATGAAGTATAATATGATTGGGTTGCCCCCCCCAACTTCTATCGCCCCCCCTCCTAAATTTTTGGGCTGAATACGGGCCTGCCGTATATGATAACACAATTTTTTCGTCCGAGATTTTAGCGATTCCCGACTCGGAAATTTTCGGGCAGCTCCAAAAACTGTCAAATATGGACATTTTCCTATTTCATGCTTTGTACGATACGGACACGTACAATGACCCAAAAATACACAGTCCGTACAAAATACGGACATATGGCAACCCTAACTATAAGATATAGTTTTTATTTTATGGTCTTATGTTTCAATATTACAAAAGTAATCTTAAATGATCCTAATAAATCCCGACAAACACGTGGATTTGACGAACTTATTTACAGTGTATATTAACAAAATAAAACTGTTCATTACATTAGTATTTTTTGAATTGGCAATAAATTTGACAAATAATACTTTTACTTCTGTATACGGCTCTACCGAAAAGAGAACTTTAATTATTCTTTCATTAGTACCAATTTGATTCTAATTAGAGGCATCGGTGACTCAGTGATAGAGCGTTTACCTCTGGAGAATGGGTTTCTTGGTTCGATCCCCGCTCGCGAAAAGTGAGCTTTGTGGTGGACAAACACTGTATGCATGGGTTATCCCGTTTCCTCCCACCTTTTTATATCCACCATTTCCTTCATTTCTCATCATCACCGTCTCCTTTAGCTTAGCTGGTATAACCGTGGGACGCAGTGGCGTATTTAGGGGGGCTTGCGGGCTTAAGCTCCCCCCCGAAATCTTACTTACTATAGTAAAATATATGAAATATCTTGCAGAATGTTCACATTTTCAGGCAAAGCCCCCCCCCCCCGAAAATTAGCAAAGCCACCCCGAAACAAAATCGTAAATACGCCATTGGTGGGACGTAAAACTTAAAACGTAAAAGATTTCGTTTCATGTTGACTCTGATTAAACGTAAAAACATAGTAATTCCCAAAGTTTCAATTTGAAATCTCTCAGAAACCTGAATTTGCCTCACAAGATTTGAGTGGGGGTTGTACTCCCACAGAGTTTCCTCTTGGCCAAGTGGTTAGCGTACGGGCCTTTTCATGAGAGACTCGGGTTCGATTCCCTGCGGAGCTCATATGGTTTGGTTTAGACGTTAATTAGTAAGTCCACGTCTCATATAGCCTCGCTGCTGAAAGGGACGCTAAATTCAAAATCCAATTCTATCCAATTGTACTCCCCATACCCTCTTCAAGTTTACCTGTGGATAAGTTGAGTGGATTTTGAATTTAACGTCTCTTTCAGCAACGAAGCTATAAGAGACGGGACCTACTGATTAACGTGGAATCCGAACCACATGAGCTCTCGCGTGGAATCGAACTCAGGTCTCTCACGCCAAAGGCGCGTACGCTAACCGCTTCACCTCTGGATAAAAGTGCTATGCACATATTACGTTGGTAGACATAACATAAGGTGAAAAATAATGAGGATAATTATGTTTCAACATGCAAACTAACAATTTCAAGTCAGTCACGAACTCAAGTCAGAAAAGGAATAGCCAGATCACGTCCTAGCACGTAGCACTTTTTTCTTAGCGGTGGAAATGATAAGGCGATGCCCTGTACACAGTAACCCAATAACTGTCAGCAAACATTTCTGTATTCCATCACCAGATGGCAACACGATCAGACAGGAAGGAAAGTTACAAAAAAAAAAAAAAAAAGAAAGAAAGAAAAAAGGGAGAAAGAAAGAAAAAATAAGAAAAATAATCGCGCGTGTATTTTATTAGTTCGTGTTCCATCTCATACAGAAGAGTTCGGTTACGAAAGTTATATTTCTTATTTATAAGAGTGGTGAACACTAATAGTGAAGTACCGGCTATTGTTTCTTTCAAAAATCAGCATAATGACAATATGTGAAGAAGAAGAACCTCTCCTGGCCTCATATAAAAAGACATATAGTTCTGTTTCTTATGTAAGTATTTACAAATATATTTATATTGTTTACATTTTAATTGTTCAGGTCGATTTATTAAATTTTAAAAATTGTGCTTACTTTTTTCCCCTTAAATGTTCCCTTCGTTTATAGATGTTCAAGAGCTTAGCATTAACAAGAAAGAATTTTAGGAATGATCCAAAAAATGGATCAATGGATTGCGATAGAGCTCCTCCGTGCCTAAGCGGTTAGCGAACGCGCCTTTGACGTGGAAAACGCGGGTTCCATTCCCTGCGGGAGCTCATGTGGTTCGGATTCCACGTTAATCAATAGGTCCCGTCTCATATAGCCTTGCTGTTGGAATAGAAGTTAAACTCAAAATCAACTCAACTCAAAAGTTTGCGATCTTAGCCGAGAATTTTAGGAATAATAATAATAAAAAAAACATCAAAAGATTGGGATATTGGCCAAGGGCTCCGATCCTGGGGGGCCGTGGGGACCCGGCCCCCGTAAAGCTCATGTGGGTCCCCCGCATTATATCTATGAATATACAATAATTTCATTGCATAATTTCAATGCAATTTGTCTTAAAATCCTCATATATGCTTTCTGCATCTGAATGCCCCCCTCCCCACATTTACAGAGAAATCGGCGCCCTTGATCTTGGCCAATAATTAGTTTTTGCATCAGGGGCCACAAAATTTTTGAACGGTCCCTAACTCGAGTTTTCGTATTTTCTACGGAATAAGCACATCACACTGTGATAGTTTGAGTTTGGCTACAATATATGACGTTTTCTAGATGTAAAGTCTACAAGAAAATCTTGGTCTGAAATATATTGGATCTTTTGATCCAAAAAAAAAAAAAAAAAAAAAAGAAAAAAACATCACATTACTGGATGTATAGGTTGATAACGTTTAAATATAATGGCCAGGGACGGCCGTAGGACTTTTTTCAACAGGGGGACAAAGAGCGATACGTAAGCGCAATCGCGAATACATCCTCGTTGATGCATGCGTGAACATAACAATTCATGTAATATATATGCGTATATTGCGTAAGTTTATTAACTATAAAGGGGGCACGGTGGCCCAGTGATAGAGCTCTTCCCTCTGGTGCGTGGGGTTCTTGATTCGACCCCCAGCTAAGCAAGTTCGTGATGGACAACATTGTAAATGAAATGAAATGAAATCTTTAAGTTTAACGTCCCACGATTATGGCAGTTAGGCTAAAGGAGACGGTGATGATGAGAATGAATAAAATGGTGGAATGAAGATAGTGTGAGGAAACGGAAGAATCCAGAGAAAACCCACGAGCACGATATTTGTCCACCACAAAGTTCACACGGCGCGAGCTGGGATCGAACCACGGACCCCAAGTACCAGAGGTGAACGCTCTACCACTGAGCCACCACGCCCCCATGGACAACATTGTGTCCGTGAATTTTCTCTTAGTACTCATTCCACCACATACTCATTCCACCAAATCTTCCATCATCATTAATTTGCCTTAATCATCGTGTCTCTTAAGCTAAAGGGTAGGCCTATATTGGTTGAATATTAAACTGAAAGATCTCATTTCATTTTTCATTTAGTAACTACAGTAAATATGTTATACTACTATAATATTTAATATAAATGCATCGATATATATTATATAGTATAGTATGTGAATAAGCAAATCTAATATCTTTTGAGATGTATTTCGAAAAACTGATCAACCTTCGTAGAGAAGGAAGATTTTTTCTTTTTATTTACGTCTTACAATTTTGCTAAGGATAATGATGAAAAGAAGAAAGTGGGAGGGAAAAGCACAACCTTTAGAAAATCCACACACACGGTGTTTGTCCACCACAAAGCCCATTTAACGTGAGCTGAGATCAAACCAGGAACCCACGCACCAGAGGCGAGCGCTCTACTACTGAGCCACTGCGTTTCCAGAGGGGCAGTTGTTACCTTTGCCCTACCCTGCGGGTGGACATGACTATAGGGAATCGAACTTCTGCGTCAGAACCCAGTGCTTGAAGCATTTAACAGAATATACTAGAATATAAAGTAAAATAGGCTAATATTAGGATTCTTCCTTTGAAATTGGGAAGTCCCGGATTCGAACCCAGTGGCCAGTCATTATGACTTTCGGGGGAGCGATGGCTCAGTGGTAGAGCGTTCACCTCCGGCGTTTGGGGTCCCGGGTTCGATCCCAGCTCCCGCTAAGTGAACATTGTGGTGGACAAACACCGTGCTTGTGGATTTTCTCGGGGTTCTCCCGTTTCCTCCCACTTTCTTCATCCCACCATTTCACTCATCTCTCATCATCCCCGTCTCCTTTAGCCTAACCGGTATAAACGTGGGACGTAATACTTAACTGATTTCATTTTCATTATGACTTTTTCATCGTTTTCTTAAGTTCTAACGACCGAATGTTGAAATGGTATATTTAAACATACGCCTGGCTGACTCATCACTGTTGATTGTAATGGATTGCAGTCTAAATTGGCTTTGATACAAACAAAATGCTATCAAGAGGGGTTCAAGAAACCAAAGTTCATATCGCTTTACATTACGCGGTGTGGAACGCGGTGGCTCAGTGGTAGAGCCTTCACCTCTGGTTACTGGCGTGTCTGATTCGATCCCAGCTCGTACCAGTGAGCTTTGAACTGGACAAACAGCGTGTGCATGGGTTTTCTCGAGATTATCCCTTTTCCTTCATTCTACCATTTTCATTTCTCATCATCACCGTCTCCCATAGCCTTGGTGCATGATCAAGGGACGTTAAATTAAATATTTCATTTAATTTTCACAATAGGCAGTATTTCCATTCAAATCTTAATAGGCTATTGTAAATTCTTGTTTTTCCATAATATCTTGTAGAAGGGAGGTCCACATCCGATGACCTTGACCCTCTTTGTGTACACGACTGGCCTCGCAGACAGTATCTGGAGGTTGATTAAATAAATAAATAACAATTCTGCGACTTCTTTTGGGTGCATCATTGAGTTCTCACTCCTATCGAACCTAAAATTTTATATTGACAGACTAGTCTGAATTCAAATCCTGGACAGAATAATTTCACAGAATTCGATCGCGTTAAGCAGCTGGCAACAATCCAGCAACAATAAGATGTGTCGGTATCAAGTTCGAGTTCTCCTTAGGCCATACGAGGTAGTCATTACTTCAGTAGGTCATTGTCACGTTATGAATTCCTGGTACCTGAGAGACTATCGTGATAGTTTCAGTAAGCATGGCCGTGGAGAAGTATCCCCGCAGGATTTTTTCCAAGGAGGGGGCGAAACATCGATTCCAGGGGGGACAAAAATAAATAGGATTTAGGATTTAGATTTCAGGCCTTTTGGCATCTAAGGCCATTTAGTCTGTCACGTATGAGGGATGACGTCCCTCGGCGATCACACTATCCGAGGAAAGGAAAGGAAGAAAGGATTGGGGAAGGAAGGAAGCGGCTTAGGACCTAAAAGTTAGGTGCCATCCCGGCATTTACGTGGTGTGAATGAGGAAAACCCCATTCAGGGTGGCTGGTCTGAAAAAGCGTTTAACACTTTTTCGACCAAGTGCCCCTACCGGAATCGAACCCGGGACCGCTCGCACCGAAGGCGAAATCGTTAGCGACTACACTACGCGGGGCTGCAGGGGGGACAAAAGACCAACACACAAGCGTACTAGCGAATACACGCACATTTTGATATGTGTACATAATACATAATATAAAACAGTACTTATTTACGCACATATCCTTAATAACTATGGTGGCTCAGTGGTAGAGTGTTAACCTCTGGTGTGTAAGGTCCCTCGAGATTACTGTTAAAATTACCCTCGAGAAATATTTCATCTCGTCTCGTAAACGAGCTGAGAGTCTAAATAAGAAGTATATTGTTAAATTCGAGACGAGATGAAACAATACTCATGTCGTTTTTGACACTAGTAAAGAGACGAGTCTCCTGAGCAAGACTAGTTAACCAAAATATTAGGTTGCAAACATTGTTTTAGTGTTACGCAATTATTAATATAAAAACTACAAACATGGCTCCGCGTAGTGTAGTAGCTAACGCTCTCGCCTTTGGTGCCAGCGGTCCCAGATTTGATTCCCGGTAGGGACACTCGGTCCCAAAATTGTAACAGCTTTTTCACGTCAGCCATACTGAGTGAAGTTTTTCCTGGGTTTTCCTGATTCACACCAGGCAAATGCTGGGATAATATCTAACATAATAGTCCCAGGTCTTCATTCCTCTCCAATTTTCCGGGCAGTGTGATCACTGAGGAATTTCATCCGTCATATGTGTGACAGGCTAACATGGCCATTGACAATTGATACTGAAACCCAGAAATGTAATCCAGATCCTAAAAACTATATAGTGATGAAGTGATTGAACGAACATAATGAAGAGTATTTAGCAACGTTTAAAGATACACAGCAGAAAATGAGGTGTTGAAACAACACAAAATAACTACCACTTTAGAGTGTTAATGGTTTGTCAATTCAACACCAAGTTTTTTTTTGCTAGCCGCAGCTAGCACCTACCCAAAGGGTTACGCCCTTTATTTGGGATGTGGAGTTGATAGGAACTTTAGATGTTGGGCTATTGTCGTTAGGCAAAGGAGAATTTATTAACTTTATTACATCTTAATTTTACTAACAGTAGAGGACATTATTGCCGTTAACCATAATCATCAGGTCAGGAAAAGGAAATGCACACTGGCGAACAATTCAATATGAGAGCGGAAAGGAACAGAACATTGGTGAAAATTAAAATGAAAATGAATCTATGAGGTGCACTTGACATCACAACACAACATAGAGAAGAGGGTTAGAGAGACGAATGAGTGTTATCTTCTGTCCAGGGGCTGCTCTGGACGCAATGGAGACGAGGGGTGCCCTGTTAGTGCGGTGAGGTCACTGTGCAACATGAGATGGAGTGATGTATGGTGGGGGGATTGCGATGAGGAAGTCTTCAAGAATTTGAAAGTCGGGGCTATTTGGTGGGAGAACGTAGTGGTACAGAGTAAGCACCAGAGAGAGTGGAGAATGCCGTAGAATAGGTGAAGGTTTGCGGAGAGTGGCTTCATGATGCATAGCATCGAAGAGCACTGGATGGTGAGTCTGAAAGTAACATACCTAAGTCTGAGGTCTTCTAGATGATAGAGAATGTGGGGAAAGGGCGTCCTGTCATATAAGTACTGTGTAGGGCAAGGTAATTTGATTCGAAAGGCAAGACGTAGGGCGCTCAAGAATTTGGAGTCGGCGGTAGTATGCCTCGGGTGCGGAAGGCCAGGTTGTATGGCCATAAGTCAAAACAAGGCGTAAAAATGCCTTGTAGGTGTTAGTAGTAGTTTGGGTTTCAGGCCTCATGTAGTCCCAGTTAGGCGTCGGAGTAAGTTCAGACAGTTGGTCGCTGTAAGAGCAAGACTTTTAAGATGAACTGACCATTTCAGATGGGCATCGAAGATAATGCCCAGGTACGTGACTGTGGGACTAGCAGCAAGTGGTGTACCTTCAACTAGAGATGCAAGGGCTCGGAAAAAAACCGGCTTTTTTGGAAAAAAACTCGGTTTTTTCTGCTTTGCTTTTTTGCTTGGGAAATTTTGGGCTTTTTTCAAAATACTGCTTTAAATTGATAAAACAGACTTTGTATCGCTTCTCTATAACACAAAAAATCATTTAATTAGTGGTTGATGCTGATAATAATATAAAACATCGAAAATAAACTATGAATTTCGAAAAAATATTTCAAACAATTTTTCTTCAACATATTTACATTATGAATTCCACAGGATTAACCAATGTATATAATAAGAATTTTTTAACCTCCTATATACAAAAGTAAGCAGAGTTGGCAAGAACCGTGGTTGTTTTTGAAAATGCCAAAAACCCGCTTTTTGGGGGATGTTTAAACCAAGCTTTTTTGGTTTAAACCAGGCTTTTTTGACTTAGATTTTTAGCTTTATGTATTTATATTACATATTCACAGAAATAAGTTTGTTTCGCCTTGATGTTATGCAACAGCTGGGTTATGCCGGAAGAACTCCCATAAGCTTAAAGAAGTGCGGTCAGTAAATTTCTTAAGTTGAGAATCTCCCGCCCTAGCCATTGGGAAAATCCCGTCATTACTTGAAATGTAAGACAATAACGGGAAAGTCCTGTTATTACTTTGCATGTAAAATTTAAAGGTCAACGTACCATAATCAGTACGCTAAAACTGAGGTATTAAATTACAAATTTAGTACCGGTACGTAGATATCATTGAAAGTCCAATCCAAGCTAATGTTGGAAGCTACGTAGGCAATCGATAAATTTTGCCAATTTCTATCAATATATTTAAGCAATATTGGCTTCTTTATAAAACACGCATTTAGGCATGCAGAAATATACAATTTGGTTTGTTTCGTATATTTAGGATTAACATCCTTACGAAATACCGAGGTTATCAAGGAGAAGACTTTCGCTTAAACTGACATCCGAACCGCTACTTGGGTTACGCATGAAAGAAGGTTTGTGGTTCGACCGAGAATTGAACATGGGACACCTTGATTAAAAGGTGAAAGGGAAATAAAACTATTGCAGGTGGTTTGATATCTGGAAACGTCACCATGAAGTTCACACGATTCGCATTTTTCATTCTTTTTATTTTTGTGGTTTAAACCAGTTATTAAAAAAAAAGTTGGTGTAAACCAGCCAACCCTAAAAGTAAACACTTCTTTTTAAAGAATACACAAATAACTAGCAAAATAGTATGTAGTATTTTTACTTCAAAATATTCCATACCCTGTTTTTGAAACAAAATAAAATTAAAATAAAACATAAGAGAAATACTTAGATTTATATGATACACTTAAAGGCTGCACATCTAGAGCTTTTGGTTCTGTATATTCTTGAAATTCTACAGTTAAGTTTTATAGAACCACCATCACAGTTTACCCAATCCTCAAGTTTTCTGAATTTTTAACAAGAGGGATTCAACATATCATTACGGAACTCCCCGCCCCCCCCCCCAAAAAAAATACTACGGAATATATTTAAGTTAAGCTAAATACAATTGCACAACAAACATGACTGAGTGATTAGCTTTTGCGCTTCTATCGGGAAGTCCGGGATTCAACCAGCATTCGACCATTCTGACAAAGCTTTTCTTCATTCCATCTGTGAATGTAGAAATAGTGCGTGTACTGTGAGTTGGGCGACTTCCTTTTTTATTGTTTTTAAATCGTTATTATTACTAATTACCAGCAGTGACGGTTTTGCGAAGGTTAGGGGGCGGTCCTTCGGACTGAAGCCCGTTCCCCAAAGTTACGGAATGTCTGCAACAAACGAAATATCTATTATTTATGCCTTTACTCATAAACTTTAAGCTCCCGTCAAATAAAAATTACGAATGTTTAAAAAAACTAAACATTAGTAAGAAACCCTTCCCAAAATACTTTTCTAAATCCGCCACTGATTCTCAGTATAAAATGATTTTTAAAGTTGTATCCGGAAGATTATTGCTAAACATATAAACGAAACGAAATATTAGTTATGTCTGTACTCATAAACTTCAAGCACTTCCCAAATAAAATTAGGACTTTTTAGGAAACGAAACAATCAGAAAAAACCCTCCTAAAGTACTTTTCTAAATCCGCTACTTATTATTTGTATAAATTGGTATTCAAGGTTGTGTCCGGAAAATTATTGCTAAATCACTTCACAGCTACATATATAACAGAAATGTGGAAGTACGGTTTGACGGATATATTGAAAGCGTACGCTTTGACGGATAAATAGAAAAACGGGCAAGTTTAACTTTTGCGCTAGAAGCTAGAGTACTAAAAGCTCTTAGAAATGAAACACGGATGACAAACTAGAGAAGAAAAAAGATGTCGATAACTCAAAAGTTAAAATAAAGTTAAATAGCCTCTAAAATTACCCTCAAATACTACATTCTTCATGTTAGCTTTAATTCGTAAAACATGTGCTCCATCCATCTTGATGGTGAATTTCAGAGCGAAATATCACATTCAGGTCATGGAATTCTTATCTAACTATAGAATATACTATAAGAAAGCTATTTAGATAGAAAAATCATGAAGTTGAAAAAAGCCAAAATTTCCAAAATTCTCGTTTTTTTCCCAAAAAAGCCGGCTTTTTATGTGAAAAAAACCATCGATTCAAAAAAGCCGGCTTTTTTGCATCTCTACCTTCAACACAAATTTTTTATTTTATTTTTAGGCTAGCCATGGGCTAGCAACTTCTAAGAGGGCTACACCCTCTTTTAGTGAAGGGAGTTGAGAGGATCAGTATGGTAGTGAAGGATTAACTGTTAGGCTATGGGCTGTGTTATTTATTTATTAAACTTTATTATTATCTTCATCATTCTGGTGGAAAGATCTTTATGATCTTTAAGATCATAAACATATATGCGGTTATCCTGGAACATAAACAAGGTATAGACATGAGCATAAATACAACAGGGTTTATAATACAGAAATAGGTGTAGAAACACATTCACATATAATCACAATCACATACACATTGACAGGATAGAAAACATATTCATATTCAGTTAGAGTAGAAAACACAATATAACGAGTGTGAGAAATTTAATGCAAGAGACAAAAGCAAAGAAAGAGAAATATAAGGCATGATGAAAATGAGTGATGAGGTGAAGTGCACTTGACGCCACAACACAACATAAGTTTGTTAGAAAGACGAATGAGGTGATTTTCTCCCTAGGGGTAGCTCTAGGTTAATGGAGACGTGGTGAACCCTGTTAGTGAAATGGAATCACTGTGCATAGGATGGAAAAAGATGGGGAAGATGGACATGCAAACGATAGTCTTCGAGGATCTGGAGATCGAGATGGTCTGGAGGGACTGTGTAGCAATATAGTGCAAAGAGAAGATGAAGTGAAATACTATGGTAGCGTGCAGGTGATGAGTGAAGTGCAAGATGGTGCATAGTTTCAAACAGAAGAGGATGGCGATGAGTGTAGCGTTGAGTGATGAATTTTAAGCGGAGACTTTCAAGGTGGTAGCTGAGTATAGGAAATGATATTAAGGAATATAAATCACGGGTTGGGCTGGGGAGAGAAATGCGGAAGGCAATGCGGAATGCATGTCTTTCTAACCACAAACCACTAGACGAGACGAGATAACGTTATTTCTCGTCTCGCCTTGTCGTATAGGCAACACCAATTACGGTGCTTCGAATCCCTTGAACAGCACGTCTACGTTTCATTCATAACTTCGATGCCGAAAAGGAACACTACGTAAGCTTTAGTAAACAAACAAGCAAACGAATAGAATAAATATCACCCGTATTATCATAGATCATTTTACTCAAACAGTCCTCATCGCTCTAAACCTCCTTACGCCCTGCCAAAATTATCCGTTTTAGTACTATCTACCAATTACAGCCCGTTTCACCTGTTCCTTCTCCTTCTTTTACCTTCCACCATGTCTTTTAACACTTCCTAGGACACCGTTTCTTCTCACCAAATGTCCCAGTCAATTTCTTTTGTTCTTTTCAGTTTCACCTAATATTGTTAATTTCTCCCTTACTATATTCTTAATACTGAATTATAACTACAAGGCAGTGACACCCAACCTGAGGAAGGGGGTTAAAGAGTGAGCAAGGGGCACAAGCTGCTGACGGAAATAATGTACATTCAAAATCTAATTGTATAAAAATGAAACTGATCTTGTTTGAAATTGATTCAGGGGAAAGCAGTGAAACATTTGAGAGGAATTTTGCAACATAGTTCCTACCTCGAGCTAAGATTTTTCTTTCTTTCTTTTTTCTTTTTCTTTTCTTTTTTTATAAAGCCAGTTTGCTTCAAGATCGTAAATTGGAGAAGGGGCGGGGATCAACATTTCAGTCAAAAGTAAAGTATGTAATTAGTCCTTCAAGTTAGAACGATGCATGTCGGTAAACTAATTCTTCATTAAATATAGGCGAGCATGTGTCCCATTGTTTCCAAACTTACAGTTAGAGGCAATTTCTACAATTGATTTCATCACATTCATTTTTTTTAGTAAATGTTTGTAATCCCATCACGAGGAAAGGGCTAAACCGTTTGGAAGTTTTGAAACATGGTTATAGTGACCGCGACAATTCGTGAAGCCTGGACTCTACACGAATCATGTACAACTGCTTTCCCTCAGGTCTCATGCATCGGAAGAATTCGGTACGATTCGTGGAGCTGCCTTCCGAACGCACAATTCTTTCCCCGAAGAATCGCTAGGTCTGTCTGGGACTCAGGTCTGTCCGGGTCCATGAGAATCACTGGGTCTGTCTGGGAACCAGGTCAGTCCGGGCCTCTGGAAAGAGGGACCCTAACATGGGTAATCCATACAAAGTCGTGGCCCAGGTGATCCCTGGTTTAAAGCATTAGATTGGCAAAATTGCAAGATCTGTTTGTTGCGGGTTCGAATCCTTCTCAAGATAACAGTGTTGTATACTGTCCTCTTACCATCTATTTGTTTCTCAGTATCCTTTAGATTACAGTGCACAACCATACAGCGTAAAACTAAAACCAAATAACTCTGACACATGTACACCACGTGAAAAAGTTTGGTTTGTATGGCGAGATATTTTCTGAAATAATATTAGAAACTGGAAGAGTATAAGATTTCTACCACTTCTGGTTTCAGTGGTAATGAAATAAATTCTTGGGATATTTAGACCCTATTAATTGCATAAGACCGCTTCTCACTATCTATTACAGTATTTTTGTTTGTTTATTGTAATTAACGTTAAAACCGGAAGTTGTTGATTTGTATCACTTCCGGTTCAAGTATCATCTCCAGCAATGAATTCCGCTTCTAACTTTTGACGCTTTACGTCCTTACCAAATTTGATGATAATTGATAACAAATAGTTTTTTTTTAAATCTTTGTTCTCCGAGTGGACAAACACACTCACGAACAGACAGGATCAGGTAAGTACTCACGGGGGCGTCAATCGAGTCCGGGTCTCCCCCAAAACTTCTTAATTCAACATGCAATCGTGTATTTCCTCAATAAAACTATAGTTGTTTAGCAGAAAGATGGATGTAGCGGAGGGACGCACCAGGTCCGTATCCAGGGGGGCCTAGGGGGGCCGGGCACCCCTAAATTTTTACTGGCCCCCTAAAATTTTTACAGTAGGCTTGCAAAAGAATTATAATATATATGATGATGAACTATCATATGGTTGGATCGGTCCCTCCTAATTTCAGCCGGCCCCCCTAATTTCAGCCGGGCCCCCCCTATATTTTTGGGCTGGCTACGGGCCTGGGAGACACCCAAGGTGGTGGGTCAACCGAGCCCGAACCCTCCAAAACCTTCCTAACTCAACATATATTTGTATACTTTCTCAATAAAACTATACTTGCTTAACAGGGAAATGATTGATGTAGCATGGAAATTTGATCTTACACTTCATCTGTACTCTTTCTCTTATAAAAACAATCTAGTTCTATCATTATTTCCTAAAAATATAGATGGAAGTATAACCTATACTATAATACTATAATAAAACTATACTTGCTTAACAGGGAAATGATTGATGTAGCATGGAAATTTGATCTTACACTTCATGTGTACTCTTTCTCTTATAAAAACAATATAGTTCTATCATTATTTCCTAAAAATATAGATGGAAGTATAACCTATACTATAATACTATAATAAAACTATACTTGTTTAACAGGAAAATGATTGATGTAGCATGGAAATTTGATCTTATACTTCATGTGTACTCTTTCTCTTATAAAAACAATCTAGTTCTATCATTATTTCCTAAAAATATAGATGGAAGTATAACCTATACTATAATACTATAATAAAACTATACTTGCTTAACAGGAAAATGATTGATGTAGCATGGAAATTTGATCTTACACTTCATGTGTACTCTTTCTCTTATAAAAACAATCTAGTTCTATCATTATTTCCTAAAAATATAGATGGAAGTATAACCTATACTATAATACTATAATAAAACTATACTTGCTTAACAGGGAAATGATTGATGTAGCATGGAAATTTGATCTTACACTTCATATGTACTCTTTCTCTTATAAAAACAATATAGTTCTATCATTATTTACTAAAAATATAGATGGAAGTATAACCTATACTATAATACTATAATAAAACTATACTTGTTTAACAGGAAAATGATTGATGTAGCATGGAAATTTGATCTTATACTTCATGTGTACTCTTTCTCTTATAAAAACAATCTAGTTCTATCATTATTTCCTAAAAATATAGATGGAAGTATAACCTATACTATAATACTATAATAAAACTATACTTGCTTAACAGGGAAATGATTGATGTAGCATGGAAATTTGATCTTACACTTCATGTGTACTCTTTCTCTTATAAAAACAATCTAGTTCTATCATTATTTCCTAAAAATATAGATGGAAGTATAACCTATACTATAATACTATAATAAAACTATACTTGTTTAACAGGAAAATGATTGATGTAGCATGGAAATTTGATCTTATACTTCATGTGTACTCTTTCTCTTATAAAAACAATCTAGTTCTATCATTATTTCCTAAAAATATAGATGGAAGTATAACCTATACTATAATACTATAATAAAACTATACTTGCTTAACAGGAAAATGATTGATGTAGCATGGAAATTTGATCTTATACTTCATGTGTACTCTTTCTCTTATAAAAACAATCTAGTTCTATCATTATTTCCTAAAAATATAGATGGAAGTATAACCTATACTATAATACTATAATAAAACTATACTTGCTTAACAGGAAAATGATTGATGTAGCATGGAAATTTGATCTTATACTTCATGTGTACTGTTTCTCTTATAAAAACAATCTAGTTCTATCATTATTTCCTAAAAATATAGATGGAAGTATAACCTATACTATAATACTATAATAAAACTATACTTGCTTAACAGGAAAATGATTGATGTAGCATGGAAATTTGATCTTACACTTCATGTGTACTCTTTCTCTTATAAAAACAATCTAGTTCTATCATTATTTCCTAAAAATATAGATGGAAGTATAACCTATACTATAATACTATAATAAAACTATACTTGTTTAACAGGGAAATGATTGATGTAGCATGAAAATTTGATCTTACACTTCATCTGCACTCTTTCTCTTATAAAAACAATCTAGTTCTATCATTATTTCCTAAAAATATAGATGGAAGCATAACCTATACTATAATACTATAATAAAACTATACTTGCTTAACAGGGAAATGATTGATGTAGCATGGAAATTTGATCTTACACTTCATGTGTACTCTTTCTCTTATAAAAACAATATAGTTCTATCATTATTTACTAAAAATATAGATGGAAGTATAACCTATACTATAATACTATAATAAAACTATACTTGTTTAACAGGAAAATGATTGATGTAGCATGGAAATTTGATCTTATACTTCATGTGTACTCTTTCTCTTATAAAAACAATCTAGTTCTATCATTATTTCCTAAAAATATAGATGGAAGTATAACCTATACTATAATACTATAATAAAACTATACTTGCTTAACAGGAAAATGATTGATGTAGCATGGAAATTTGATCTTACACTTCATGTGTACTCTTTCTCTTATAAAAACAATCTAGTTCTATCATTATTTCCTAAAAATATAGATGGAAGTATAACCTATACTATAATACTATAATAAAACTATACTTGCTTAACAGGGAAATGATTGATGTAGCATGGAAATTTGATCTTACACTTCATGTGTACTCTTTCTCTTATAAAAACAATCTAGTTCTATCATTATTTCCTAAAAATATAGATGGAAGTATAACCTATACTATAATACTATAATAAAACTATACTTGCTTAACAGGAAAATGATTGATGTAGCATGGAAATTTGATCTTACACTTCATGTGTACTCTTTCTCTTATAAAAACAATCTAGTTCTATCATTATTTCCTAAAAATATAGATGGAAGTATAACCTATACTATAATACTATAATAAAACTATACTTGCTTAACAGGAAAATGATTGATGTAGCATGGAAATTTGATCTTACACTTCATGTGTACTCTTTCTCTTATAAAAACAATCTAGTTCTATCATTATTTCCTAAAAATATAGATGGAAGTATAACCTATACTATAATACTATAATAAAACTATACTTGCTTAACAGGGAAATGATTGATGTAGCATGGAAATTTGATCTTACACTTCATGTGTACTCTTTCTCTTATAAAAACAATATAGTTCTATCATTATTTACTAAAAATATAGATGGAAGTATAACCTATACTATAATACTATAATAAAACTATACTTGTTTAACAGGAAAATGATTGATGTAGCATGGAAATTTGATCTTATACTTCATGTGTACTCTTTCTCTTATAAAAACAATCTAGTTCTATCATTATTTCCTAAAAATATAGATGGAAGTATAACCTATACTATAATACTATAATAAAACTATACTTGCTTAACAGGAAAATGATTGATGTAGCATGGAAATTTGATCTTACACTTCATGTGTACTCTTTCTCTTATAAAAACAATCTAGTTCTATCATTATTTCCTAAAAATATAGATGGAAGTATAACCTATACTATAATACTATAATAAAACTATACTTGCTTAACAGGGAAATGATTGATGTAGCATGGAAATTTGATCTTACACTTCATGTGTACTCTTTCTCTTATAAAAACAATCTAGTTCTATCATTATTTCCTAAAAATATAGATGGAAGTATAACCTATACTATAATACTATAATAAAACTATACTTGCTTAACAGGAAAATGATTGATGTAGCATGGAAATTTGATCTTACACTTCATGTGTACTCTTTCTCTTATAAAAACAATCTAGTTCTATCATTATTTCCTAAAAATATAGATGGAAGTATAACCTATACTATAATACTATAATAAAACTATACTTGCTTAACAGGAAAATGATTGATGTAGCATGGAAATTTGATCTTACACTTCATGTGTACTCTTTCTCTTATAAAAACAATCTAGTTCTATCATTATTTCCTAAAAATATAGATGGAAGTATAACCTATACTATAATACTATAATAAAACTATACTTGCTTAACAGGGAAATGATTGATGTAGCATGGAAATTTGATCTTACACTTCATGTGTACTCTTTCTCTTATAAAAACAATCTAGTTCTATCATTATTTCCTAAAAATATAGATGGAAGTATAACCTATACTATAATACTATAATAAAACTATACTTGCTTAACAGGAAAATGATTGATGTAGCATGGAAATTTGATCTTACACTTCATGTGTACTCTTTCTCTTATAAAAACAATCTAGTTCTATCATTATTTCCTAAAAATATAGATGGAAGTATAACCTATACTATAATACTATAATAAAACTATACTTGCTTAACAGGAAAATGATTGATGTAGCATGGAAATTTGATCTTACACTTCATGTGTACTCTTTCTCTTATAAAAACAATCTAGTTCTATCATTATTTCCTAAAAATATAGATGGAAGTATAACCTATACTATAATACTATAATAAAACTATACTTGCTTAACAGGGAAATGATTGATGTAGCATGGAAATTTGATCTTACACTTCATGTGTACTCTTTCTCTTATAAAAACAATCTAGTTCTATCATTATTTCCTAAAAATATAGATGGAAGTATAACCTATACTATAATACTATAATAAAACTATACTTGCTTAACAGGAAAATGATTGATGTAGCATGGAAATTTGATCTTACACTTCATGTGTACTCTTTCTCTTATAAAAACAATCTAGTTCTATCATTATTTCCTAAAAATATAGATGGAAGTATAACCTATACTATAATACTATAATAAAACTATACTTGTTTAACAGGGAAATGATTGATGTAGCATGAAAATTTGATCTTACACTTCATCTGCACTCTTTCTCTTATAAAAACAATGTAGTTCTATCATTATTTCCTAAAAATATAGATGGAAGTATAACCTATACTATAATACTATAATAAAACTATACTTGCTTAACAGGGAAATGATTGATGTAGCATGGAAATTTGATCTTACACTTCATGTGTACTCTTTCTCTTATAAAAACAATATAGTTCTATCATTATTTACTAAAAATATAGATGGAAGTATAACCTATACTATAATACTATAATAAAACTATACTTGCTTAACAGGAAAATGATTGATGTAGCATGGAAATTTGATCTTACACTTCATGTGTACTCTTTCTCTTATAAAAACAATCTAGTTCTATCATTTTCCCCTGAAAATATAAATGGAAGTATTTTGCAATTATTTATCGTCTTTTAGGGTGTAAAATAATACCCGTTCAATACTACATAGACGTACATTAGATGTCCGTGAACCAGGCCCCACCCACATCGGCACTAATTTTAAAACATATGCCAAAAGTTAGTGTCCAATTATTGCTGACGACCTGTAATGTTAAAAAAAAATGTGCCGTGACACAGACGTCAAAAAAACAAAAAAGATTCTGGGTGGGGCTAGGTTCACGCTAGCCCCACCCACTCAACCGATCAAGATGAAACCTATACACAAAGTTAGTGTTAAATTAGTGCTGTCGGTACCACATAAAAAGAAAATTAGAGCTATTATCACAAGGCCAAAATATATTCGAAAATGTTCAATGGCGGCATCATCAAAGAAAACAAAAGATCCCTTATTTTTGTAATAAGATAGGCCCTATATAGCACTAATTTTCTTTCTATGCACTATGGTCAGCACTAATTTAGCACTAATTTTTGGCACAGTTTTCAAAATTAGTCATGTTACCAAGGGTGCCGATTTCTCTGTAAATTTGGAAGGAGGGGCATTCAGATGCAGAAGGTGTATATATATATATATATATATATGAGGATTTTAAGACAAATTGCATTCAAATTATGCCAAACATTGTATATTCATAAATACAATAGGGAGGCACTCGGCCTTCCCAGGATCGGTGCCCTTGCAAGTTACACAAACGTAGAAAAAAAAGAAAAAAGAAAAAGAAAAAAGAGACGTGGATGGGGCTAGCGTGAACCTAGCCCTACCCACTCAACCGATTGAGATAAAACCTATACAGAAAGTTAGTGTTAAATTAGTGCTGTAGATACCACATAAAAAGAAAATTAGTGCCATTATCAGAAAATTTAATTCTAGTTTTCAAAATTAGTGCTGTTACACAAATCGAAAACACGACACTAATGTTTCCTTTATTGCTTGAAGTGGAGGTGCAGAGTTATATGTCACGAAACTCACATATGAAATACATGGGAAATTTTTCATTGCGCCAAATTCCCATCACATTCAAAGGCACTAATTACTTCTCCTAGTACAATTGTTAGTAAATCGTAAGTGCTTCCTAGTGCACCAACACCTAACGTTAATGTTTCATTAGTATAGGTGCTACAAATAAAATACATTTGGACGCTAGGATGTACTTGGTGCTCCCACTTCAAGTACTAACGAAAAAATTAGTGGCATTCGTTAGTGCATCGTTAGTGCTTGAAGAAAACACTAACAGTTTCAATAATGTTTCACTATTAGTGTAGTTGTGGCCAATTACATGTCATGAAACTCACATAAGAAATTTATGGGGAATTTTTCATTGCGTCAAATTTCAGCCAAATTCAAAAGCACTAATGATATCTTTTTTGCACAATCGTTAGTGGATCATTAGTACTTCTTAGTGCACTAACCACTAACGCTAGTGCTTCATTCGTGTAGGTGCTGAAAGTAAAATATCTTTGGAGGTCTGCTTGAACTTGCTCCGACTTCAAGCACTAACGAAAAAGTTAGTGATATTCGTTAGTGTATCGATTGTGCTTTCATTAAACAAAAATGTAATGAAATCTTTGAGTTCTACGTCCCACGGTTATGCCGGTTAGGCTAAAGGAGACGGTGATGATGAGTGATGAATGAAATGGTGGAATAAAGAAAGTGGGAGGAAACGGGAGAACTCCGAGGAAACCCACGCACACAGTGTTTGTCCACCACAAAGTTTACTTGGCGGGGGCTGGAATTGAACCCGGGACCCCAAGCACCAGATGTGAACGCTCTACCACTGAGCCACCGCGGCCCTTCCATTAAACACTAGCAGCTTGTATGGACTTTGATATTTCCGAATTTGGACCCCCACCAAAAATCTTCAATAAATCACAAAATATAGTAGCACTAACGCTAATTCTTAGTGCGCTTAAATGAACTAACGATGGACTAACGATTACCGTTAACTCAATGTTTCTACGTCAATTTCTATGGAATTTTATATTTCTGAAGTTGACCCATCCAAAAATCTTGAATAAATCCCAAATATTGATAGCACTAACGTTAGTGCTTAGTGCGTTTAAGTGCACTAACGATGCTCTAACCATTGCCGTTAACCCCATGTTTCTACATCAATTTGTATAGATTTGGATATTTCTGAAGTTGTCCTCCAACCAAAAATCTGCAATAACTCGTAAACTGTTATTGCACTAACGTTAGTGCTTAGTGCGTTTAAGCGCACTAACGATGCACTAAGGATTTCCATTAACTCCAAATTTCTACGTCAATTTGTATGGAATTTGATATTTCTGAAGTTGGACGCCATAAAAAAGTTTGATTAAATCCCAAAATATGGTAGCACTAACGTTAGTGCTTAGTGCGTTTAAGTGCACTAAGGGCGCACTAACGATTGCCGTTAACCTCATATTTCTACATAAATTTGTATGGAATTTAATATTTTTGAAGTTGGCCCCCTACCAAAAATTTTCAATAACTCGTAAACTCTGATATCAATAACGTTAATGCTTAGTGCGTTTTAGTGCAGTAATGATGCACTAACGATGTGTAAGTTTGGTGAAAATGTCAGCATAGTCCCCAAAACTCTGGTAGCACTAACGTGCACTTTCGATGCACTAACGATGTGCGACGTTTGTTGTAATTTGGAAGGTGGGGGGCCAAATTTCAGACACGTCGCGTAGAAAGAATATTAGTGCTATGTATACACGCGCTTGAAGTTGGCCCCCATCTCTCCCAAATTACACCAAACATCGCACATCGTTAGCGCATCGTTAGTGTACTTAAACGCAAAATGCAATAACGTTAGTGCTACCATATTTTGGGATTTATTCAAGATTTTTGATAGGGGCCAACTTCAGAAATATCAAATTGTATACAAGCTGTTAGTGTTTTCTAGAACTAACGATGCACTAACGAATGACACTAATTTTTTCGTTAGTGCTTGAAGTGGGGCAAGTTCAAGCAGACTTCCAAAGATATTTTACTTTAAGCACCTACACTAATGAAACACTAACGGTAGGGGTTAGTGCACTAACAAGCACTAACACTGCACTAACGATCTAACGATTGCACTAGAAGAGGTCATGAGTGCTTTTAAATGTAGCGGAAATTTGATGTATTAAGAAATTTCTTATAAACACTAACGAAACAATTTTTTCTAGAAGCACTAACGATGCACTAACGAATGGCACTAATTTTTTCGTTAGTGCTTATAATGGGGGCTAAATTCACACAATTTTCCAAAGATTTTTTACTTCTAGGACCTATACTAATGAAGCACTAACGTTAGGTGTTGGTGCACTAAAAAGCACTAACGAATGGCACTAAGTTTTCCGTTTGTTGTTGAAGTGGCTGGGCTGTAGCAGCAAGAAATTGCCCCACGAAAGGTTTTTCCTTGTCACACCTTCACTAATGAAGCACTAACGACGTCCCTGAACTTATCCTCAACATAACGCACTAACGATAAATTTAGTGTCAGTCGCTAGTGCATTGTTAAAGCTTTTTAGTGCATTAACGCCTAACGTTAGTGCTTCATTAGTATAGAAGTTACAAATAAAAACCTTTTGTGGCGCCAAGTTCACGCTGCCCCTGACACTTCAAGTACTAACGAAAAACTTAGTATCATTCGCTAGTGTTCCTAGTGCACCGACACCTAACGTTAGTGCTCCGTTAGGTAGGTCCTACAAGTAGAAAAACATTTTGGGGCCAGCGTAAAGTTGGCTTCCATTTTAAGCACTAACGAAAAGGATAATTCGTTCATGCATCGTTAATGCTTCTAGAAAACACACATAGTTTCCTAAATGCTTAGGTATTGATTTAGATATGGTTAATTACATGACACGAAACTCCCATAAGGAATTCATGGAGAAGTTTTCATTGCGTTAAATTTACACAAAAATCAAAAACACTGATGATCCCTTCTAGTGTAATTGTTAGTGCATCGCTAGTGCTTCTTAGTGCACCAACACCTAACGTTCATACTTTATTAATGTAGGTGGTACAAGTAAAAAAATCTTTGGGGACAGCCTTAACTTGGCGCCTAGACTTCAAGCAATAACGGAAATATTAGTGCCGTTTTTGTCGTTTGTGCAACAGCACTAATTTAGTAAACTGTGCCAAAAAATAGTGCTATGTATAGTATAAAAAAATGAGGATCGACTGTTTTCTTTGATTTTGCAGCCATATTAGATTTTCGAATATATTTGGCCTTCTGATAACGGCACTAATTTTCTTTTTATTAGGGATGCGCACGAGACGAGTCGAGACAGGATTTTCCTGTCAAAATTCGAGTCGAGACACGGCTCTTCCAACAGAGAAATATACATTTTTCAAGTCGAGACATCACTTTTACAGCACATTTTCGAGACGAGACAGCCACAAATCTTGTCTCGTGCGCATCCCTACTTTTTATGCGGTATCGACAGCACTAATTTAACACTAACCTTGTGTATAGGTTTCATCTCGATCGGTTGAGTAGGTGGGGCTAGCGTGAACCTAGCCCCACCCAGAATCTTTTTTGTTTTTTGACGTCTGTGTAACGGCACAATTTTTTTTAACATTACAGGTCGTCAGCAGTAATTAGGGACTAATTTTTTTGGCATATGTTTTAAAATTAGTGCCGATGTGGGTCGGGCCAGGTTCATAGACATGTATATTGGACCCCCTTCTAACGAAAGCTTCTGAGTGCAACCCTGGACAGGATAAATGACGGAGTTGCGGCAAACCAAACTTCTTAAAAAAAATGACGTTAGGAACTAAAACGGAAGAATGCCGAAACAAACCACAAACATACAATAATATCTACCAGAAACTGACATGTCCTGGGTTCAACTTAAGGTCACTTCGAATCAAAATGAGTGCTCTATACCAGTAAGCCTCTGGCTGATAGTAGTATGCAAATAATAAAGAAAAAGCTTCTGAATTTGTTGAATAATTTTCCTATCAGGGCTCGTCATCAGCAGGAAATTTAGGCGGAACAAAAGGAGCAAAATGATTTGACATGTTGGGCAATTTATCCTCTGCAATTAGCAGTGAAATAATAGGTTTCACAACTCGTTACCTGGCTACCCTCACACCTTCCAATAATTTCTAGGAAGCACGCACGTTTGCACAGGATTAAAAGAAAAAAGAAAAGAAAAAAGCTCAATATGTAAGTACGTGAAGACATGAAGAGCTTTATAATAATATATTACATAGGTGCTCGCGGACATCAATGAAAGGGCATTGTAAACTTACCTGAGTAGCTCGAATATAATACGAATTAGTCTGCAATCATATTAATATCAAGATGGTGACTTACAGCAGAAGATTGAGAGATGTTTAGTTTTCTCAGTGTGATGATGAGTTAATTCAGCTTCAAGCAAAATTAATCGTAAAACATTCCCAAGTGGCGGAGAGTTAACACGCTTCACTTTTCACACTCTTCATCTTGAGTTTGTATCCCGGGGAGGCACGGTGGCACAATGGTAGAGTGCTTACATTCGGTGCGTGAGGTCCCTTGTTCGATTCCCAGTCAAGTAAGTTTGTGATGTACAATATCGTGTCTGTTCGTGGGTGTTCTTGGCGTACCCCTGTTTCCTTCCACTTTTACATTCCACCAACTCTTCCATCATGATTCACTTGCCCTAATCCTCTCTTTCTTAGCCTCAAGGGTAAGATCATAGGATATTAAACTGAAAGATTTTCGAATTTCCTATGATCAATCTGTTTAACATCCTATGATCATAACCTTGAGGCTATGGAGAAACGTTTATATGTGAATGATCACAGGAAATTCGAAAATCTTTCAATTTAACATCCTATGATCATCCACATATATACCTTTCTCATTCACATATAAACCTTTCTCATTCACATATGAACCCTTGAGGCTATGGAGAAAGGTTTATATATGAATGATCCTAGGATGTTAAACTGAAAGATTTTCGAATTTCCTATGATCAATCTGTTTAACATCCTATGATCATAACCTTGAGGCTATGGAGAAAGGTTTATATGTGAATGATCATAGGAAATTCGAAAATCTTTCAATTTAACATCCTATGATCATTCACATATAAACCTTTCTCATTCACATATAAACCTTTCTCATTCACATATGAACCCTTGAGGCTATGGAGAAAGGTTTATATATGAATGATCCTAGGATGTTAAACTGAAAGATTTTCGAATTTCCTATGATCATTCAGTTTAACATCCTATGATCATAACCTTGAGGCTATGGAGAAAGGTTTATATGTGAATGATCATAGGAAATTCGAAAATCTTTCAGTTTAACATCCTATGATCATTCACATATAAACCCTTGAGGCTATGGAGAAAGGTTTATATGTGAATGATCCTAGGATGTTAAACTGAAAGATTTTCGAATTTCCTATGATCATTCAGTTTAACATCCTATGATCATAACCTTGAGGCTATGGAGAAAGGTTTATATGTGAATGATCATAGGAAATTCGAAAATCTTTCAGTTTAACATCCTATGATCATTCACATATAAACCCTTGAGGCTATGGAGAAAGGTTTATATGTGAATGATCATAGGATGTTAAACTCAAAGATTTTCGAATTTGACTAGCTGAACCTGCCCTCTCTACAGTGCATTATTCACATATGAGCATGAATCTTCTCGTCATTCCTCACAACACCTATACATGTCCCTTTACAGACACAAGTGAAGGAGATCTTGATAAAAATCGGCAAGGGGTGTCATAAAGGGGAGATTTTTTTCGATTATTTTTGTCAATATCTCGCACCGTTTGCAAGATGCGAGCCTACTTCCGGTTGGAGTTTCTAATTCATGTATTATCATTGTTTTCTTTCTTTTTGTATGCAGTATGTAATAAGCAAATACATTAAATACACAATTAATTATAATGTCAGTGATATATGGTGTTCATTGATCAAAACACTCCAAACAATAATAAAGATTCATCTTCGACTGGAGAAATGGTTATCCTTCGTTTTTCATTATCATTTGGCTATGAAGCAAACGCCAGAGAGGTATAACCCGTATGCAAATATGTGATGTTGGAATGTATAACTCGTAGGATATGGTGCTTTACTTTTTTTTTTTTTAATTTCAATACTTCTAGTGTACTCCTAAAAATGTAATAAAGAAATAACGGCCTTTTTAAAATATTCAATTAAAACTGAACAATCAACACAAAATTTGCAATCGATCAGTGAAACTGGCATCTTTCTAGAGTCTATGGTTCCCGAGAACTCTCTGTCGAAAGGATTGACCATAAACATATAAATTTTTCTTGACCACAAATATATAAACGTAGCGTTTGAATATATAGATTCCTGGATGAGTTAACTCGATTACAACTGAGCCTGTAGTTAATTTTCTTTCACAAGCGTTCATGATCAGTAGCAAAGAGTAATCAAAACAAACAGGATAGGTCCAAGGAAAATAAATTACAAATAAAATAAAATAAATACTTAAATATTGTTAGCGAATAACGAAAAAATAAAATAAAATAAAATAAAATAAGTACTTAAATATTGTTAGCGAATAACAAAAAATAAAATAAAATAAAATAAAATAAAATAAAATAAAATAAAATAAAATAAAATAAACACTTAAATATTGTTAGCGAATAACGAAAAAAATGACCAAAGGCGAGACATATACAAATTGATAAATCTCATTGCGCTGTACAAAATGATAATGAGTGTAAAACCACATACGTAGTTTTCGAGAAATTTGAGAAAAGCGAGTGTTTCTACACCAAAAAAAATTGATGCTCTACTTGTGTGATGGGCAAAATACTGCCCGCGGGCCAGATGTAACCTCCTGAAAGGTTTTATCCATCTTGTGACATGATTCTTAATCTAACGACTGCAAAAAAGAGAAGGATTCCTTCGATTAAAGTTGTATTACAAACAGAATGATAGATGAACACTTAACTTCACTTATGTGAATTAATGTATCCCAATTAGAACCAGATTATGAGAAACTTCAATTATTAATAGGAGTTAGTAGAACTTAGTGTTAAAAAATTTTGTAAAATGTCCCACTTTGCTTTTAATAAATTATATTATCCCACCTAAAGTTTTTTTCCCTATTTTCTTTGGCCTTATCTGTAAAAGGTCTGCAAATCACTGTTCATGCCATATATTACGATGGAACTGATTCTGATGTATTAGGTTTCTTCGAGTGAAATGTCCGCTCAAGTATGTCCATTCCAAAGGGGAAAAAATTTAATAATACAATACCTGGTTAATCAAAATAGTCATCGTCTGCAGCCACATATATGTTCCATAACTCAGCCAACGATTGGATTAAGTGGCGAAAGAAACCTCAAGTCTGCGAAGCTAAAGGGTTCCTTAACCGGATGTTCTATCGAACTATTATTAGGGAAGGTCTTCCCTCGCAAAAAGTGCTCAAGACGTCGGAAGTGATAATATTCGGTGGGAGAGGCATCAGGAGAATACTCATGAACAGTCTGCAACGTTCTTTGAGTCTTATTTGCGCTTACCTTACCATGGAACAGGTCTTTTGAACATTTCTAAAATGCTTGCGTGTAAAATTGTGGGCGCATTTCATGCAGTTCAGGACTGTAATGGTCCGCAGTGATGCTTCACTTCGACGCAGAAACACGTGATGGAAGAAACCCACCGTAACGATCCACAGAGATAGTTCGCCTCGACAAAGAGAGACATGATGGATTACACCCACTGTAACGATCCACAGAGATGGTTTTGCCTGGACGGAGAAAGACATGATGGATCGATCCCAATGTGACGATCCGCAGAGATGGTTTCGCCTCGACGGAGAAAGACATGATCATCAACTCGCTGTACGATCCACAGAGATGGTTTTGCCTGGATGGAGAAAGACGTGATGGATAGATCCCAATGTGACGATCCGCAGAGATGGTTTCGCCTCGACGGAGAAAGACATGATCAACAACTCGCTGTAACGATCTACAGAGATGGTTTCCACTCGACGGAGAAGGACATGATGGATCAACTCCATTGTACCGATCCACAGAGATGTTTCGCATAGACGGAGAGAGACATGATGGATCACTCCCGTTATAGTGATCCACACAGATGGTTTTGCATCGACGGAGAAAGATATGATGGATCACTCCCGTTATAACGAGTCACAGGGATGATTTCGCCCCGACGGAGAAAGACATGATGGATCACTCCCACTGCAACGTCCCACAGAGATGATTTCGCCTCGACAGACAAAGACATGATGGATCACTCCCACTGTAACGATCCAGAGAGATGATTTCACCTCAACGGAGAAGGATATGATGGATCAACCTCAATTCTAGCAACAGCATCTTCTAGGGGCCTGATCAAGATAAAATCTCTGTTCTGACTGTTTATGGTTGCAGCAGATCTATTTTTGATTTGGAATAACAATCTGACGCGGGAAACATTTTTAATTATTCCCTACACTCAGAGATTAATACACATCTAACCGGCTATTCTTGTTGGTCGTTGTGAACTGGCGTTCATCCATGAGTACAACTTTTTCACTTTATCGATTGCACGGAGCTGCCGGACGACAGTAGTATGGTGTATGCCTAATGGAACAACAGTGATATGGTGTATGTCTAATAGAACAAGTGGTAGAGTATATGCCTAATGGGACAATAGTGGCATGATATATGCCTAATGGAACAACAGTGATATGGTGTATGCCTAACGGAACAACAGTGATATGATGTATACCCAATAGAACAACAGTGGTATGGCGTATCCTAATGGAACAACAGTGATATGGTGTATGCTTAATACAACAACAATGGTATAGTGTATGCTTAATGGAACAACAGTGATGTGGTGTTTGCCTAATGGAACAACAGTGGTATGGTGTATGACTAATGTAATAACAGTGGTATGGTGTATGCTTAGAATAATGGAACAACATTTATATGGTGTATACCTAATGCAACAACAGTGATATGGAGTATGCTTAGTGGAACAACAGTGGTATGGAGTACGTTTAATGGAACAACAGTGGTATGGAGTATGCTTAATGGAACAACAGTGGTATGGAGTATGTTTAATGGAACAACAGTGGTATGCTGTATGCGTAATATATCAACAATGGCATGATGTAAGCCTAATAGAACACCAGTGATATGGTCTGGGCCTAATGGAAGAACAGTAGTATGGTGTATGCCTAATGGAAGAACACTGATATGGTGTACGTCTAATGGAACACCATACTGGGTAAGCTCACTATTACTGAATTACCATCCTCTCCACCCAAGCTGCCCAATTGATGGTCATTTGAATAATTACTGGAATATGTATTTAGAACTGTTCGTTAGTTGAATAGTTATTTATCTATTCGCATGAATTGTTGGATCTACTCAAATTCGGTATATTAAGAAAATACCCAATTATTTAAATTTTAAGCATTATTCTGTATTAAAATTTCCTACATTTCTTAATTTATCACTCGAACTTTATTGGTGGATATGTACTTGGATTAATATTATTTGTTTGACAAAATTAACATAAAAATTCTACTCCTGTGTATACGTTGAATTTGACTGACGTATTAAACCACCAGAAAACAAGAATGAAAACCTTCATTAGAAATGCGTGCAGAATTGGAAAATGTTGAGCGTGTTGTCATTCGTAGCGACATCCTTTATTTTATGACAAGTGCCCACCTTCGATTCTAATCTCAAATAAGAATATGTCCCACCCATATCTTAAAACAGGACAGGAGCGTGAGCTAACTCAGACGTAAGGGGAATGAATTAAGAAGGAAAAGTTAATTACGCTTATGTTACGTTTCTACATTTTTTTTATCTACCTCACGGCTAAATGAACTGACAGCTTTAAAAAGAATGTGGTTAGATTAATTTCATACTTACAAAATTGTTGTAGGATTAATTTCGTACCCTATCATTAGGGATTTCTTCATTAGACATAAAGCTTAATTTTTGCCAGCTTTCCCTGACATAATGCGTATGAAACAACATTTCTGTGGTAAGACATGATAGACACCAGTCATATTATATTTTTTCTTATGTCCACTTTTCACATTATCGATAAAGTTTGTACAGTACTATTTACACTCCACTAAAGTTTGCGCTCCCTCTCGGATATATATGAAAGTTTGCTTACCCGTCTTCGAAGCGGAAATATTCAGATTCCAGCCCCAGCGAGAGTTCAAGCGATTCGGATCCCACACAGTATAAGTTTTTGAGAGAAGTTATATTCGTAAAAAATCGAATTTATATCGCTAAAAGCTAAGGAAAGATAAAGGAAGTTTTTATGCTTATAACTTAGCTAAAAGCTAAGGGAAGAAATCTTAACAAATGCATTATTCTTGTATACAGGTCTGAATCTGTATGAAGCTTTCTTCCCTTAGGTTTTCGCTACAAGCTAACGGAAGACATCTGAACTGATGTATAGAGGTATCTGAATCTGTAGGAAGCTTTCTTCTCTTACGCCTTCGCTACAAGCTAAGGAAAGACATCTTAACTGATGTATACAGCTGTCTAAATCTGTATGAAGCTTTCTTCCCTTAGGCCTTCGCTACAAGCTAAGGGAAGACATCTGAACTGATGTATACAGGTATCTGAATCTGTATGAAGCTTTTTTCCTTTAGGTCCTCGCTACAAGCTAAGGGAAGACATCTGAACTGATGTATACAGCTGTCTGAATCTGTATGAAGCTTTCTTCTCCTAGGTCTTCGCTACAAGCTAAGGAAAGAAATTTTAACTAATGTACTAATTGTTGTATACAGCTGTCTGAATCTGTATGATGCTTCCTTCCCTTAGGTCTTCGCTACAAGCTAAGGGAAGAAATTTTAACTAATGTACTAATTGTTGTATACAGCTGTCTGAATCTGTATGATGCTTCCTTCCCTTAGGTATTCGCTATGAGCTAAGGGAATTAATCTTAATTAATGTACTAATTGTTGTACACAGCTGTCTGAATCTGTATGAAGCTTCCTTCCCTTAGGTCTTTGCTATAAGCTAAGGGAAGAAATCTTAACTAATATACTAATTGTTGTATAGAGCTGTCTGAATCTGTACGAAGCTTTCTTCCCATAGGTCTTCGCTACAAGCTAAGGGAAGAAATCTTAACTGATGTATACAGGTATCTAAATCTGTTTGAAGCTTTCTTAGGTCTTCGCTACAAGCTAAGGGAAGAAATCTTAACTGATGTATACAGGTATCTGAATCTGTATGAAGCTTTCTTCTCTTAGGTCTTCGCTACAAGCTAAGGGAAGAAATCTTAATTAATGTACTAATTGTTGTATACAGCTGTCTGAATCTGTACGAAGCTTTCTTCCCTTAGGTCTTCGCTATGAGCTAAGGGAATAAATCTTAATTAATGTACTAATTGTTGTATACAGCTGTCTGAATCTGTATGAAGCTTTCTTCCATTAGGTCTTCGCTATAAGCTAAGGGAAGAAATCTTAACTGATGTATACAGGTATCTGAATCTGTATGAAGCTTTCGTCTCTTAGGTCTTCGCTACAAGCTAAGGGAAGAAATCTTAACTGATGTATACAGGTATCTAAATCTGTATGAAGCTTTCTTAGGTCTTCGCTACAAGCTAAGGGAAGAAATCTTAACTGATGTATACAGGTATCTGAATCTGTATGAAGCTTTCTTCTCTTAGGTTTTCGCTACAAGCTAAGGGAAGAAATTTTAACTAATGTACTAATTGTTGTATACAGCTGTCTGAATCTGTATGAAGCTTCCTTCCCTTAGGTCTTCGCTATGAGCTAAGGGAAGAAATCTTAACTGATGTATACAGCTGTCTGAATCTGTATGAAGCTTTCTTGCTTGATATTATAGTAAGTAATACAGAAGTGTAGAAGTTACGAAAGACTGGTAAAAAATACTGGAATGTTTGGAAATTTAGGTACACAAAACAATTGTGAAAATTAGAAGGGTAGAACGATAAACCAGTCAAAAAGTAGTGGAAAAATTGGAAAAACTATTCTGAAAATAGGTATAAAAAAGTGAAAACAGAGAGAAAGTTACATTATTTAAGAAGAAATTCTTCTTTTAGGGATATAATAGAAGGTGTGTTAGAAGATAGGAGTAAATGTTACAAGAAGGAAATAATAAAACTTGAGGTGCCAAAAACGAGGAAAATAAATTGATTAAGATATTGTTTGAGAAGAAATTGTTTTACTATTAATGTGATAAAAGGTATAGTAAAAGTAAGTGTTACGAGAAGAGTAGAACAAAATACGAGATAGCAGAAAGAGAAAAACAAACTGGTTAGAACACTATTTGGAGAGAAATTGTGTTATTACGGATGTGATAGAAGGTACATCAGAAGATAAAAGAGGAAGAGGAAAATAAGATTGTAGGTAATTGGTTGTATTAAAAAGTAGTTTTTGTGTTAAGGAACAAAGATTACCACTACTCCTTGATAATATTATTACATATTAAAAATTGCTAATTCCTTGTAATTGCTAATTCATTGCAAAAACATTATTTATCTGACTTGTCACGTTATCTTGTTAGAAATAAACATTTTTCATCATCCCGCTATGGTTCAAGAAACGGTTTTCCTTTCATAGTTTTTTAAAAATATGTGTTACAACAAAAAGACACAAACATTCATTTCAAAGAGCAGAATCCATCGGATATCAAACAAACACGTGACAATTTAAATCACACTTCCCTTGCACGTGATTTGTAGAAACTTCGTCTTTTTTTAAAAAAAAAAATAAAATAAATAAAACAGTGAACCACAAGAATGATCTAGTGATCAAGGTCATTTGACCATTACACTCCAAAATTGGATTCAGATTCCTTCTCTGGACAAGTTTTTTCCAAGTCATAGAATAAAAAAATGCATCAAAAGGAATATAAATATTTATTATTATTATTATTATTATTATGAAACAAAACTTGGGTTCTTTCTTAAAAATTAACGAACAAAATGAATCGTGCTACCAAGTAAACAAGAATTTTAGGAATGGTCAAAAGAAAAAAAGCATCAAAAGATTGTGATTTTGGTCACTAATGAGTTTTTTGATCAAAGGCTACAACATTTTTGAACGGACCCTACATCGAGTTTTCCTTTTTCTACGGAATAAGTACATCATACTGAGTTAAGTGATAGATTGGGTTTGGCTACACTATATGCAGTTATCCAGATATAAAGCGTACAAAAAAAAATTGATTGAAATATATTGGATCTTGAATCAGGAGTTACACAATTTTTAAACGGCCCCTAAACCGAGTTTTCGTACTTTTACGGAATAAGCATATCATATTGAATTAAGTGATAGTTTGGGTTTGGCTACACTGTATGTAGTTCTCCAGACGTAAGTCGTACAAGAAAATTTTTGATTTAAATATATTGGATGTTTTGATGCAAAAAGTAATTCTGTTTTGAAGAAAATTACCTTTTTTAACAAATCAATCTATTTATGCGTAACTAAAAAGAAATGAATGGAATGTAGTCTCGTATACAATCACTTGATCTACATGAGAGTTCAAGAATTTATAAATTGACTGCATATTAGAGCGGTCCCCAAACTTTTTAAGTCATGCATAAACAGATTTTTTTTTAAAAAAAAGCAAGTTTGTTGGAACCAGAATTAATTCTTTTATTTTTAGTTCAATGTCTTTATTTTATTTATTTTTTAAAGACAGAATTTGTTTTGCATATTTATTTTATTTACTTTTAGCACAACTAGTTTGGTTTGTTTGAAACGATTTTTGAAGAAAGTATATTTTCTTTTTATATTATTTCTGTTTTATGTTCTTCAAGTATGATATGAAAAATCATGAAAATCTGAAATTTTGTTCGAATTGGTGTATGTTAACCCCTGTGTACTAGATAACCACACTTTACTCAAAAGTAGAGCTAGTTGCATATGAAAAAGGTTGATATTGATGTTTAAAATCAAAAAGAGATCTAACTTAAAAAGTTTACATTAATGCAGCATATAAAAGTGTATAAAAGCAAGAATGGAATATTGTATTGTTACGCGACTTGTTTTCGCTGTGCATATATGACAAACGTTACAGGATTTGATTACAAGGTTGAACCTTATAAGCTAAAGAAAAGGGTGTAGAAGTATTCCTACATGTATGGCTTCAAATATAGGTTTCTTCTTTCTTGTTTGCTTGCTTTGTTTCTTTTCTTCTTTTAAGGTTGCTGTAAAGCGACAAGTTTTACCGGTAGATGTCACTACAGTCTTCGTATCCCTCTCATTTATTTTTTTTACCTTTCACGAAAATTCATGATTTCTCTTACAAATTTCAACCTAGAAACTCCATATTTTTAGAGAAGGAACTTCATAACATATCGAAGGCAAGAATCCGTGCCAATTTTTTATTTAGAATTTTGTTCATTGTTGAAATGGCTTGATTGTTGAAATGGACAACATCCAAACCTTTAACAATGGTAACTGTTTCAAGAATGAAGAAAATTCTAAATAAAAAATCGGCACGGATTATTGCCTTCGATAGGTTATGAAGTTCCTTCTCTAAACATTTGGGGTCTCTAGGTTGAAATCTGTAAGAGAAATCGTGAATTTTCGTGGAAGGTAAAAAATACATGAGAGAGATATGGACTGTTGTGACATCTATCGGAAAAATTATCTTTAAACCACCCTTAAAGAGAAAACTTCAGAGAGGGAAAATCAGTAAGTGCGACAGACGGAAGAGAGTGGTACGGTTGGTAAAAGTTGAGAAGTTTCTCTTTCCTTCAGTTTAACGTCCCACGATTATGCTCTTTAGGCTAAGGAAGGCAAATGATTAAGACAAGTGAATGATGATGGAAAATTAGTGCAATGAGAATGTAGGAGGAAACAGGAGTACCTTGATAAAATCCATGAACACGATATTGTCCACCACAAACTTATTTGGCCGGTGATGGAACCAGGGACCCCATGCACCAGAGGTTAGCACTCAACCACCAAAGGTGAACACTTTGGACTAATTTCACTCGAACTCACGCTGACAACATCACTTCGACCTCAACTTCACTCTACCTTACATTCTCAACCCGACCTCACACTCAGAGTATCATCTCCTCGCCACACTCAAATCAACCTTAGGCTCTAGAAAAATGCCGTTTTCACTGATCGATTGCAAATTCTGTGTAGATTGTTCAGTTCTAATTGAATATTTAAAAAATGGCCGTTATTTCTTTATTACATTTTTAGGGGTGCATTGGAAGTGTTGAAAATTTTCAAAAGAATCATATCCTACGAGTTATTTTAAAAGCAAGACTTGCAAGACTCTTGCAGCAAGACCAAGACCAAGACCAAGACCAAGACTGGGTGTGCAAGACCAAGACCAAGACCAAGACCACCCGGGTCTTGGTCTTGCATTTGCTCATCACTACTTAAATTATTTTTTTCACTAAAAAAAACTGGGGGCAATAGGACCCCCGGCCCTGACCTAGATCCGCCACTGGTCCCGGAATGTATCAAACCTTTGTCCCAGTTACATTTTCTGTGTTCACACACTTAAAATATTAATAACGTAATTCCTTTGTGGCTTTCATTTATGTTTGCAATAAGATTTGCCTCCATTACATAGTCGGTTTGGCCATCAAGTTTTATTATCAACTCATTGTTGAGAAATTTATCAATACCGTTATTATTTCGTAAGAGACATCTATTTGGTCTAGTTCAATTAACAAGAAGTAATCTTGGGATAGTACCTCATATGGAAAAGTACAACTTATATTCCCTTGACATTGAGCTAGGACGTTGTGAAATACCATGCGTATAAACAATATAACAAGAATACATTACATGCCTTGTAGGCATAATGCCAATCTAAGGGACTGCGCCATCAAGATTTTTATAGCTACAACTAAATCGAAGAAAAAGAAAACCACTTTTTTTTTTTTTTTTTTTTTTGCGATTACTTGTAACACATTTCACCAGATAATTCTTATCTCAGTTCGGAGTTAATTACACGTTCGGTTATCTCAATAATTACGAAATTACAAAATAAATAATAACATGGTTCTTATTTGTTCGTGGTTGCCCTTTTCACATTCATCTTATGTAGGAGGAAGAGTCTATGGGCGAATTGCTGTTGGTTCATTTAGTTTTATCCATTGCAACCTCTACTCAATGTGAACTGCTCAATTAAACAAGATAATTTATATGTTAAAATATTAGTTGTCATGGAAAATAGCTTGTCCGGTATGGGACTTTACATGTTCAGATAAATTTGCCCATTCAAATCTCCCTTGAGCTGTTATGCATCTGAAGCTGTTGCTAGTCGTAGAGAGGTAGAAAAGCAAAGGAAATATAACAACCTCCTTGATAAATTTATTTTTGCCCCAATTGCCATGGAGACTACTGGTGCTTGGAGATCTACAAGCCTTGATTTTGTTAGAGAAGTACGCAGACTCATTTCTATCGTTACTGGAGATGTTCGTTCAACATCATTAGTAATTCAAGGCATGGTTAATGCTATCCAACCTGGTAGAGTATCGTCGGTTCTTGGCACCTTACCACATGGAAAAGAAGTAGATGAGGTGTTTCTTCTCTAACATAAAGGACAACACTGAACATTTATACAACTGGACGACATACGTACAAATAAGGTTAATTACATCAATGAAACCGAAGAACAACAGAGAAACTTTTTCGAAGGGAGAAGTCTAGTTAGCTAATTTAGAAAATGTATATTTCGTATTTTGTGATTGGAAAGAATATATATACATCTTTGGAAACACTAGTAGTGAACACACACACAAAAAAAGTCAAATTGATGGAAATGTCTCTCTAACTTTAATCATAATAATAATAATTTTATATATATGTTCGAAAACTAAGTTACAAGCTTAATTTTACATTAAGAGGCCCTATCACTGTGAAATTAAAATACTGCTAATTTTACAGTAATTGTGTGATATCTTCCAAAAGATTAAAGATAATCGAAAAGTGGAACAAGACCTCCCTAGACAATATTATGTTACGTGAGATACCGTTATCACGACTCACTTATCTGCTTTCGATTTCCAATCATTTAGAAAATCGGCATTTATTTTCGCGTTTCTAAATAACTGCAAACGGAAAGCTACTACGTGACTCGTGATAACGGTAACTCATGCACAAATAACATTGTCTAGGGAGGTCTTGTTCCACTTTCTAATTATCTTTTATCTCTTGGAAGATATCACGAAATTACTGTAAAATTAGCGGTATTTTAATTTCGCAGTGATAGAGCCTCTTAATTAAAAACATACAATTTCATATTTGAGTTTAACGTCCCATTATTCTGTCCTTTAGACTAAAGGAAACAATGATTAAGGCAAGTGAATGATGAAGGAAGAATTTGTGGAATGAGAATGTGGAAGGAAACGGGAGTACGCCGAGAAAACCCATAAACACGATGTTGTCCACCATAAAGTTACTTTGACTGATGATCGAACCATGGACCCTTCGGACTACAGGCATGCGAGGTACAATTGATCCCCTCTAACACGCAATTTAATTAAGATATACCACTATTTTAGCATTAGACAGTGTCATCCATCTACTGTTTATGAGATAAACGATCTTGACTATTCGCATAAAACCCTACTATAGCGTTGCTAACTTTTGAAAGTGGAAATACCGGACATTCTCCTGGATTACGTATACTCTTAAGAGTCTTCATCCCGGCGAAGTTAAAATACCGCTAATTTTACAGTAATTATGTGATATCTTCAAATAGATAAAAGATAATTGAAATATGGAACAAGAGCGCCCTAGACAATATTATTTTGCGTGAGGTACCGTTATCACAAGTCACCTAGTGGCTTTCTGTTTTCAGCTGTTTAGAAACGCGAAAATAAATGCTGATTTTCAAAATGGGTCGAAATCGAAAGCAGATAAGTGAGTCGTGATAACCGTATCTCATGTTTAGAGACCGGATGTTTAGGCACTAAAAATCTGGAAAATAGGCAGGCAAATAGGCACTAAAAATTTAAAAAATAGGCAGTAAAATAGGCACTAAAATGTAACTCGAAATAATGAAGATAAATACTTAATATAATTAAAAACTAGATTCAAGTCATAGATAATGTTCAAAGAATATAGAAACATACTTCTTTGTTAATATCTTCTTTTATTGTATATATAAAAACGAAGCTTGTTATGCATTCCATATATACTGGGAGAACCGGAAAGATGTGCACATACGTCAAGAGGTGATTCATAACATCAAAAGAAGACAAAAAGTCCTTTTGCATGTTGACGAATTCCACGTCGTGTCGGAGTGACAAGGGGGCGAACTTGGAATCCAAAATCAAATCATGACAATTGGAACGAGACATAAAGGTATGCACATACTTCGGGAGGTGATTCGTGACATTCAAGAGGACTTTTTGTCTTCTTTTCATGTCACGAATCACCTCTCGAAGTATGCGCACATCTTTCGGTTTCGTTCCAATTGTCAGGATTCGATTTTCGATTCCAAGTTGGCACTCTGTCACTTGTACATGACGCGGAATATAAACAAAAATACACGAGGACTGTTTGTCTTCTTTTGATATCACTAATCACTTCCCGAAGTATGTGCACATCTTTGAAGTTCACTCTGTATATATATATATATATATATATATATATATATATATATATATATATATATATATATATATATATATATATTGCAACATACCACGTGCTTGTGTTTACAAACACCTAATATACACATATGTGTGTGTATTATTTATGTTATATAAATTACATTTTTCCCAAGGAAGGCTTAATTTAAAGAAAATGCATAGAATAGGCAACATTAGGCACTAAAGCAATTATTTAGGCAGTAAAGGTCGAAATAGGCAAAATATGCAAAATAAAATTGGCTTAAATTGAATCTATAACCCCCCATATAAAATTTAAAACGTTATTTTTTATCATATCTTTAATATTAAAGAATAGGCATTTTGCCTAACATCCGGTCTCTACTCATGTTAAATGATATTGTCTAGGGCGCTCTTGTTCCACATTTCGATTATCTTTTGTCTATTTGAAGATATCACATAATTACTGTAAAATTAGCGGTATTTTAATTTCGCCGAGATGAAGACTCTTAAGACTATGATATCATCACTCGTCAAAAATGTGAACATTCTGAAAGTGTTTACTTCACACAAAAATGGTTGAATCGAAGTTCGAATTTAATAACTTCAATTACTTTTCAAGCATTTATTAAACTAACTTATTCCAGTTTTGATTAAGTCGGCGCATATAATTTTTGTAGTCTACCATCAATAATACATTGTATTTTAAAACAGAAAAGCAAATATAATTGGAAATATTATTATGGCATGCTCAAAATATACTTGAAAAATAAGACTTACCAGCTTTGCTGGGGCTGGTAATGTCTCATAACGCCTACATACTTTTACTGGGTCTGGATGCATTATTTAATTGCAAGATCAGGGTGTCTACTGAGTTTCATTTTTAAAATTTCAGTATATTCAGTATAACTTATCAGTAAAAGATCTTTTAGAAGTTCTTTAGGAATAATCACACTCTTGATGATTTCATGTTTCTAATTGTTTTACCATCAAAAGAATATTTTATTTTTAATAAATTTAGTTAACTTTGATTTTTGATTTTTTAAAAACATTTTTAAAGGGCCTCCCAACTCCCCTCACAGCCCTCCACTCCACCGATTGTTTTATATGTCTAATTATAAAATGAGTTGGAAAAATCTACAATCTCAATGGATACAAAATTGTTTCTAAGACTATTAAAACAATTACAAAAAAAAGTATTGTTGACAAATTACTAGTTTCATGATTTTTCCAGTATGTGGATCAAAATTCCAGTATATTTCCAGTACTTCCAGTATCAAAATTAAATTACAGTATAATTCAAGTATTTCCAGTATCAGTAGACACCCTGAAGATGTAGTTGAGGGTGATGCACTGCTAGCTATGCTCTAGAAAATGCACTTTTGTTGACCTTTAGCAGTTTTTATAACTTCAGTAAATTTTCCTGCCTTTAACTCTTCAGCAAATTTCGCGCACGATTGGTCGATATCGAAGCAAATATTAAGCTCTGCTTTAACCATGTTCATCGACAAACGATTCTTGCTTCACTACAAAATAATCCGAGTAAAGCAGAGAGTAGAACTAGTAAGAGCAATTATTACCGGATATTTAACGTCCGTTTTCTAAGTCGTACCGAACATCGGACAAGGTCAAAAATCGAATTGTCAGGTAAAATACTGAACAGTTGGCAACCCTACTCTATAACGACTCCTCATTTAGTTGAGTGGCTAATAGGAGTGCTTTGAATATGTAAAATCTCTGGTTCTATTTCTGATGTGAGAACATGTTCGGATTGTACGTTTACTGTAGTTTACGTTTTATATAGCCTAGGTTGTGAAAGGGTTGTTAATTTTCATTCAGCTCTACAACAACGAAAACTCAAAGATTCATGGTATAACAGTGTGATAATCCTTCAATTAGCTAACAGAAGCAAACCTAAACAATTACATTTATCGAAGGTAACAAATGAAAGGTGGCCTGGCGTAAGTTAAAGGAAATTAATCGGAAGTTAATCTAAGTTTGAAGCTGAATTTTATAGATTTCTTACGCGACTCAAAACTATGAATGAGGAATAAGTCAATCTTTCTCAGCCTGAAGATTTAACAAACAAGAATTTTAGGAACAATCCTAAAAAAATGGATCAAGTCATTGCGATCTTGGCCAAGAATTTTAGTAATGATCCAAAAAATGTATTAAAAGATTGTGATTTTGGCCAATGATTAGTTTTTGGATCAGGGGCTACAAAATTTTTGAATGGCCCCATATTTCGAGTTTTCGTTTTTTTTTTCGGAAGAATCATATCATACTGAGTTAAGTGATGGTTTGGATTTGGCTACACTGTACTTCTCCAGATATAAGGCCTACAAGAAAAATTTTGATTGAAATATATTGGATCTTTTGCTCCAAAATTATCTTCATTTTAGAATCCGAAGGATACTTTTATCACATCTTTTTCTTATCTTTCTTCTTTTTTCTTTTGCCTTTTAATTACCGGCGGGGCTTGAACCCGATGGAATTGATGAGTGCACAGATAAGCATGTAAGATCTGTCCTAACAATATTAGGCCGTTCCGCACCACTCTATCTCGCCTTGAAGATGATGATAGTAATGAATGAACGTGGGAGGAAACGAGAAAACCCTCCAGAATGGTGTTTGTCCACCACCAAGCTAACTTGACGCGGGCTGGGACCGAACTAGGGTCTCCACGCACCATTAGGGAACATTCTATCGCTGAGATCAAGCCTTGAGTCTACAAATAATAATAATAATAATAATAATAATAATAATAATAATAATAATAATAATAATAATAATAATAATAATAATAATAATAATAATAAATATTCTTAATTTAATTCTTATTGAATATGGCTGAATTCTTATAATTGCATTTAAAAATAATTGGTTCGTGAGGAAATTATGTTCTAATACTATAGAAACAATATTAGACTTACTGTATCTGTTGTAATGCTCTTAGCTATATATAAGTTTGTCAATGCCTTTACTGTATGTGAGTAATTTTGTCACTCAACACTCGTCGAATAGTTTGTGGCCTTAATGTCAAATAATAATCATTAATTTGATTGAAACTTATGAGTATAAGATGATTAACAAAATGATCGCAATTATCGCAACTCACATCTTTTAAATTACCTTCAAAAGAAAGTGATCGGAATTGTCTCGGTCTTTTTCCATAATCGCAACTACTGCAGATCACAATTCTCAGATATATACCATTTTCCTCTCAAAGTTATCATTCTTCAAGTAAATTTACAATTCTTCCCCAAACTTGTGATTCTTCCCGCAAATTCACCATTTCCCAAAGTTAATTATTTTCCCTCCAAATTTATCGTTCTTTCCCAAATTTATCATTCTTACCTTAATTTATCATTCTTCCCTCCAATTCACCATTTCCCAAATTAATCATTCTTCCCCCAAATTTATCTTTCTTCCCCCAAATTTATCATTTCCCAAAATTAATAATTTCCCCCCAAATCAACCATTTCCCAAAATTAGTCATTCTTCCCCACAATTTATCATTCTTCCCCACAAATTCACCATTTTCCAAAATTAATCATTCTTCCCCAAATTTAAATTCTTCCCCCAAATTCATCATTTCCAAAAATTAATCATTTTTCCTCCAAATATACCATTTCCAGAAAAATTTATCATTCTTCTAGTTTGCTCATATCATTTTCAGTAAAAAAAATCATGATCCTCTAAATAATCTCCTGGGCATAACCTGCGCTCAAAAACTCGCCTGTGGATACCTCTGTAATGATGTAATATAAAGTAGATCCCCAATGTCCGATTTCTGTAGTTTGATAAGGGCGGAATAGGTCCTATTTTTGGGATGCAGAATCACTGGCGCAAATCCCGGGGGGACGAGGGAGACATGTCCCCCCAATCTTGGACCTGGGGGGACTGTCCCCCCAATAATCTGACTTAAAAAGTGCTTTTTGGGATAAGTGTGATGATTTGTGTCCGACTGCACATAGAAATGTAACATGAAATTCATTTCTCTTGGCTTTTCCATTTTTTAAAAAGAATCGTATTCTGTGGTATTTCAAACCGAACTTCGTGCTGTAGTGCGTTTAGTAGTCTCATCAATATGTATTAATTCCACTTCCGCTACTTGGGCACAAATTGCAATAAATGCCAGAGGAGGATATGCCCCTCTCCTCATGCTGGAAAGTTGTCTCAGCTGTAGGTACGGGCACAAATTCCGGTGAAATGGGGAGACATGTCCCCCCAACATTGGAACTGGAGGCTCTCCCAATAATCCGATTTGAAAAGTGCTTTTTGCGGATATGTGTGATGATTTGTGTCCGACTGCCACAAAGGAAAATGAGATGAAATTTATTTCTCTTAGCTTTTCCATTTTTAATGAAAATGAAGGCGTGAGACTGTACATGACGTAACCTGATATGAAATCTTATCTTCTCCTCTCCCCTAGGTCCTAGCACACGAAGAGTATATAGACTATCCAATGTCAGTAGAACCCATCTTTTCAGTAAATGCGCATTTAATCTATTTGTAGTATCAGCCTAGGAATCTACTCATGCTTCGTAAGCTAACTAACCGGAGGTTCAATGTCGCGTTCACAAAAGCTCTCCACTAACTTCTATCCTTAGCCAACTCGATCCAGTTTCTACTTTGTATTGCTGTTTTTGCGAGATCCATCTTAATATTGTATTCCCATCTGCGCCTAGGTCTTCCTAATGGTCGTTTTCCGATTGGTCTTCCAGTCAAGACTTTGAAAGCGTTTCTACTTTCTTCCATCCTGGCTATATGTCCTGCTCACCTAATCCTCCTAGATTTGATGACCGTAACAATGTTTGATAAGCCGTATAATTTATGTAGTTCCTCGTTATGAAGTTTCCGCCATTTCCCATTCCCGTTCCTCTTGGGTCCGAATATTCGTCTGAGCATCTTGTTCTCAAATACTTTCAGTCTATGTTCTTTCCTCAGAGTAAGCAGCGTGTTTCGAAACTATACAGAACAACAGGTATAATTATTGTTGTATATATTTGAAGCTTCAAATTCCTCGACAATATTCGCAACAACATGAGATTTTGAACTGAGTAATAACACGAATTCCCTGTTTTTAGTCGACATTTAATTTCTTTGTGAATATGATTTTCGTCTGTTAATATTGATCCTAGATATTTGAAAGTATCCACTTTATCAAAAGTATTATTTAATATTTTAACGTATTCATAATTTGCCGTATTATCCTCCCAACGCATTTCCAAGTATCTAGTTTTCTCTGCATACTTCCAAACCCTTGTCCCTGTAAGCGTTTAATAAGACCTCTGGATTTCTTTCTATTGTTCTCCTATCATTCCGTATTAAATTTACATCAGCGTACACATAACTTGGTGAACACCGTTCAGCTCTAGGCCCTGGTAGCTAGCTATCTTTGCTTTTCCTTATAGCGTATTCCAGGACAAAGTTGAATAATAATGGCGACAACGCATCTCCTTGTTTCAGGCCATTCCCGTCGTGAAAGCTCGTGGCCAAAAATTTCCCTACCCGGACTTTACTTTGGGATTCATTTAAACATGCCTTAATTGATCTAATTAGCTTTTTCGGTATTCCACATTCTGTTAAGAACGTTGTACAATGTTTCTCTCCTAACCGAGTCGTATACCTTGATGTACCGGGCTACGGTATTCCCACTTCTTTACGAGTATCTGGTGAATGGTAAATATTTGGTCGATATTTGATCGATTTCGTCTAAAGCACACTGATAATCTCCAATAATTTCATCTTCGTATATGGGATCAATCTTGCTAATAGAATGTTTGAAAGGATTTTATAGGATGTTGACAGAAGAGAGATGCCTCGATAATTATTACAGTCAGTTTTGTCGCCTTTCTTATGGATTGAAACAATGACTGATTCTTTCCACTCTTGTGGCAATTCTTCCTTGTTGTAGATAAGAAGAATGAGTTTATGTATCTTGTTCCACAATTTTTCGCCTCCTGCTAAAATTAACTCAGCCGGAATTTCGTTTAGACGCGGAGATTTGTGTTTCTTTAATTTCTTTATAGAGATTTTTACTTCTATTAGGTTGGTTGTGCGGTGTGTATCTCCCTTCTACACGCACATTAGTTTTTGGCTGCGTGTCAAGCAAATCGTCAAAGAAATCTTTCCATCTATTTAAAATGCTATCTGTATCAGTGAGAACTGTTCCATCAACTTTCTTTAATATAAGCACGAGGTTGATAGCCTTTCTTAAATTCGTTGATCCCTTTATACATGTCCCGAATGTTTTTAGTTTTACTATTATCTTCAAGTTCCTAAATTTTAGCTTTCAAAAAATCGCGTTTCTTTGTTCTAAAAGTTTTGGAAGTTTTTAGCCTGTTGTCTACGAAATTGTGTGTAGTTATTTCATTCGGATTTTGTAGGCAACGTAATTTTGCTTGTTTTCTCTTTTCTGCTAGTTCGAATCATTGTTTGTTCCTACGTATTTCCGCGTGTCCCAATTTTTCTTTTGAGAGAGGATGCTTCATAAGCAAAGAAAAGAATTCAACTGCTGGAATATTCTTCTCCATAATCTTAAGGTACATCTGTTAACTTAAGAGTATATGACATGAGTCAGATTTCTGTAACGATTCCTGTAATGTTATTGAGATTATCATCATTTTGCTCAAATACGAGTATTGTTGTGTCATACATAACTGATATTTTTTCTTCATAGTTTTGGGGAAGTCATTATTTATATTATTATTTGGTCTAGGAATTAATTCGTGCGGTTGGTACGCACACATTGAAGCTGTAGTACAAACACAAAATACATAAATACCTTAAGAAAAATATTGTCCATCGCTAGCCATTACTTTCGCCCATCTGTCAGGCAATGTACGGATTCCGTGGCGAAAGAAGTCCTCATCCTTGGAAGCGATCCAGTCAGAGACCCATGTTTCGATATCTTCTGAAGAAGTAAACCGCTGTCCAATCAAATCGTTGTTCATGCAATCGAACAAGTAGTAGTCCGAAGGAGCAACGTCTGGTGAATACGGCGGGTGGGGTAAAACTTCCCATCCGACATTTTCTAAATAGGTTTTGCGACATGTGGGCGAGCGTTATCATGTTGAACAATAAGTTTATCATGTCTGTTATCCCATTCTGGTCGTGTTCTGGCCAGAGCTTGCTTCAAACGCATTAATTGTCGTCGATAACGTTCTCCATTCATAGTTTCACCCGGTTGCAGCAGCTCATAGTACACCACACCTTTCATATCCCACCATATGCACAGCATAACCTTTGCACAGTGAATATCTCGTTTTGGTTGTGATGGACCTGGTTCACCTGGTTTCACCCAGGCCTTTTTTCGTTTAGGGTTCTCGTAATGGATCCACTTCTCATCACCCGTAATAATTCGATGCAGAAACCCCTTTCTGCTCTGTCGTTGAAGCAGCAATTCGCAAATGGTTTTTCGTCTTTCAACGTCTCTGTCTTTCAATTCATGTGGAACCCAATGTGACATCTTTTGAATCATTCCCATGGCTTTCAAGCGTTTGGAGACTGTTGTTTGATCAACGCCTAATGCTGCTGCAAGTTGTTCCTGCGTTTGACACGAATCCTGCTCGAGCAATGCTGTCAATTCTTCGTCTTGAAATTTTTTTGGCTGTCCAGCTCGCTCTTGGTCTGCCAAGCCGAAATCACCACTTCTAAACCGTGCAAACCACTTCTGACACGTTCGCTCAGCTAGAGCATGGTCACCATACACTTCCACCAAAATACGATGACTTTCAGTCGCACTTTTCTGCATGTTAAAGTAATGCAGCAGGACACCCCGCAAAAACACTTTATCAGGCACAAATTGCGCCATGTTCACTTAACTACAAACTGGTGTTGTTGACGCTTTAATCCACTGCCCTATACTACGAACGATACGCGATGACAGGGGTTTGCAACACATGTGTGGATACACGGAACTGTGGGACGCTCCGTTCGTTGCGCCATCTCTTGTCCACCCGCACGAATTAATTCCTAGACCAAATATAAAACAATTTTAAAATGGATCTTTGTGGATGTCTAATTAGAAACATACCAATTATAAATATGCATGTATTCAGATTTCAGAATGTGTTCACGGCAGTGATTTGTAATACTGATATGTACTACTACTTCATCTACATCGCCTAATATGTAATATACTCTACAACAGTTGATCAGATACATCTACCGTAATATGAGTTTCACCTCCCTTCTCTAGAATAAGTCTCAAATCTGCCCACCTCCCAATGTTGAAGACAACCAATGGCTTATCTAGGATTTTGTTTCGAGGGGCTATGACCAACACAAGAAAGTGGGCAATTGCCCACCTGAGTTTGAGAATTAAATATATTTTAATTTATGCATAAATTGAAGTTATAATGGCAAGAATTGCAAACCGATATATCGTATATGATACAAAAATTTAGGAGTGAATCTAACCCTTTATTCTATTCATACAAGAAAAAGGAAGCACCCTCTTGGCCTTTCTAATTTCTCAGGCTAATTATTCCTCCGTTTTGATTTTCTTTAATTCAAACATTTCCTTCTTTTAAAAATAACTAAACGATATAGTTTTTCCTTTGTTATAATAACCAAAGTCTTGTCATGTTGATATCCGCGCAAGTTGGTGTGGAACACCAGTTTCGCTTATCAACTCCTCTTAGTTTTGGTGTTACTGATGACGGCCGACTTGAATCACAACTGACGACGGTCGATAAAGTATGATAGGCGAAATGAAAGAAAGTAACGTCAAGAAAAAGAAACAGAAAAGTAGAAAGGATGAAAGAAAGAACAAAAGGATGCAGTTCTTACATGGAATGAAATTTGACAAATACAGTATTATTTCTGAACAAAGAGCATAAGAAAATGGAAAGTCAATGACATTCTTAGAAATGATAAGAAGGATAGTTGTTGTGCGTGGAATACAAAAAAACGACCAAATTTATTTCGGAGGGAGCTTGAACCCGATAGCCTCCTAAATATGCCACTGAAGACAATTCTGCTCCCCTGATCCTTCACAGCATTGTTTTTCAACTTCATATATATTTTGAACATTGCTTTATATATATATATATATATATATGGGAAGGGTCTCACCCGTCCCCCCCAATGTTGAAGACAGATTTGCGCCGATGTGCAGAATTCATATCGAACAGCAACTCACTTAAATCTTATCGTCTTTGCTTTATGAGGATCCAATTCTGAAATTACCGTTTGAAGTTTCAATACAATTCAGTTATAAGTACAGAGAAAAGAACGTGTTCTTTTGGATGCTAAATTCGTATCAAGAAACAGTCGCCTTATATTTTACCGTTTTACTTTTTTTTAATCCTTGGATAGATGTGCCCCCAGGTGGGTTTAGGGGCGCAGCTTTCACGCATGAGATCATTTGGAGGGACATAATTGTTAATTGAAAATGGTACCATCATTCTACAGAATGGTAAGTTTGGGGAGCAGAATGGTAAATTTGAAAGAGCATTGTAAATTTAGGGGAAGAATGGTAAATTTCCGGGAGAATGATAAATTTTGGGGTACAAATGGTAAATTTGGCGTTAGAATGTTGAATCTGGGGAAAGATTGGCAAATTGGGGACAGAATGAAAAATTTGGAGGAGGATTGTAAATTTGGAGGATAGAAAAGTAAGATTCCGGGAAAATATCAAATTTTGGGGAAAGAATGGGAAATTTTGGAGTTGAATGTTGAATTTAGGTGAAAAATGGTAAATTTGGAAGATGATTGTAAATTTGGGGTGTAAAAGAGTACATTTCCAAAAAACCGGTAAATTTTGGGAAATAAATGGTAAATTTGAGGGTTAAATGTTGAATTTAGGGGCAGAATGGTTAATTTGGTGGTAGAATTGTAAATTTGGGGTAGAATAGTAAATTTCCGGGGAGTGGTAAATTTTGGGGTGAAGAATGGTAAATTTGGAGGTAGAATGTTGAATTTGGGGGGAAGAATTGTAAATTTGAAGCAGAGAATTGTAAATTTTGGTGGCAGAATTGTAAATTAGGAAGAGGATTATAAATTTGGGGGAAGAATTGTAAATTTCCTGGAAAATGGTAAATTTTGGGGAAATAATGATAAATTTGGGGTTGAATGTCGAATTTGAGGGCAGAATGGTAAATTTTGGGAAAGAATTATACATTTAAAGCAGAAAATTGTAAATTTGGGGGCAGTGTGGTAAATTTTGGGACAAGATCGGTAAATTTGGGAGAGAATAACAGTAAAATTGGGGAATTCCGCATAAGATCTTGTGGGGATAGGGACACCTATCATTGGAGATCTCATAGTATCGTAACGGAAAGTGACAGATATACCACGCGCGTTTAATTAGCGGGATAAGCGCGGAATTGGAATACTGAATCCATATCTCAAAGAAGTATTCTTATCTCACTATCTCTTACTGTCTTTGTTCTGATACCTGTCTACAGACAGAAAGACGAACAGAACGTTTCATAATGCATAACATAGTTTGGAAGTCCAAAAACTCAAGGGACAAGAGAGTATTTTGAGAACAATGAAGTAGGCGTGAGGAGACAAAGTGTATTAATGCGGTACTTACTGTATAATTACCATCTCTGTTATCAAGCCTTACAAATTATCCCCCAGCCCTCGTACATGAGTCTTTTGAGAGACATATGCATAATAATAATAATAATAATAATAATAATAATAATAATAATAATAATAATAATAATAATAATAATAATAATAATAATAATAATAATAATAATAATAATAATAATAATAATAATAATAATAATAATAATAATAATAATAATAATAATAATAATAATAATAATAATAAAGAAAAATAAACTCTTAACTCGCAGAGTCTCGTAACTCATTGCATTTTATTTCTTTGTTGACTTACCTAAACAGGATTTCCTTAACGACACGTGTATGAACTCTTTGACAACATGGCCGACGTTGATTATAGCCGTCATATATACACAACAGGACAAGTGAAGGTCAATTCGCAAATTCATGTGAAGAGGTAGGGGCTTAATCCTGCGACCTTGAATAATTCGCAACACTACTTTTTGTTTTTATTGTATTTTAAGCTTTTGCAACCCTTGTACGGAGGCATTCCACGGAACAAATGTTTTTCTTTTACATTTTCTGTTACATAGTTTTTCTTTTTTAATGATTGCAATTTTTCATCGTAAAATAAAATATTTATAATTTTAAATGAATAGAGTGCAAGTTTAATTTCAGGACTGGCTACTGTAATACGAATAATCAAAGCTGCAGCATCCTATTAATTACTAAATACATTTCAAATGCATATGTACATGTACCAGGCAATACGCGTAATAACAATTTGTTTATGACGCCCTTTGGCAAGGTACTAATTTTCTCATTCATAAATATGTAAGAGCAGCTTCCACTTATTGTACTATTTTTTGCTAAAACTTGCAACGAAGATATTGAGACTTTTTGCAGGCAAATAGGCACTTATAATTCAAAAATGGATATTAAAATCTAATTTGAAAAGGAAAGAAGATGTATATCCAACGAAATTAAGCCCGTTTTTTGTAGGGATGGAATATCTTGTTCTAAAGAAAGAAGCATGAATTTTTCGTATGTGTCTAATAAATAAATTAATTCCAGAATTCTATCCTTTCACACAGCAGTCTAAAGTTTTACAGTACATTACCGCAACAGTCCGAAAAAAAAAAAAAAAAGAAATTGTTGGTCACTTTGCAACAAGTAAGTAAATTATTAGGTATAATTGTATTTAATACATTTTGGTAGACTATTATAAGGAAAAGTGGTTTCAGACGGGGGCAACGGGAGGGGCGGCTATGCATGCCACTTAGATATGTCACATTGTAATATATGTTTTTCCGTATACACACTCACAAAATAGATTCTCCCCAAACAATTTATCTGACCCTTTGTCTGCCTTCTCTGAAGAAATTTAAATTGGCGACGTCATTGATAAGAATACTTAATTGCGATTGTCCCTGGTTCGACAACAATTTCAAAATCTACAACAATCTTTCTAGGGGTCATGATGGATCAATGGTTGAGCGCTTACCTCTGGTGCATGGGGTCCCTGGTTCGTTCTCCGGCCGAGTGAGTTTGTAGTGGACAACACCGTGTTATTGGCTTTTCCTCGAAGTATTCCTGTTTCCTCACACATCCTCATTTAAAAAATTTGACCAATCAACATTCACTTACTTTAATCATCCGTATCTCTTAGTATAAAGGACATAATTGTGAAATGTTAAACTAAAAGATTTAATAACAATCTTTCTATTTTGACGGATGTATCCAGAGCATGTCTAAAGCGTACAAGAACATATACCTTGGTGTATTTTCATCTTTGAACACTTGCGCAATTTTTAAAAATTTATTTATGCATGTATTAGCAGCGATAACTGGATCACACTTCTTACGGTGATTTTGTGGTCCCGCGCAGCGTAGTTGGTAATGCTCTTGCCTTCGGTACAAGCAGTTCACGTTTCGATTCCCGCTGGGGACACTCGGTCGTAAAGGTGTAACAGCTATTTTAAGCCAGCTATCCTGAGTGAGGGTTTTTCCTTGTCTTTTTTCTTTCACACCAGACAAATACCAGGATGGTCCCAGGCTGCTTGTTTCCTTCCCTCTTCCCCGAATATTGTGCTCGCCGAGGGACATCATCCTCATACGTGACAGGCTTAAGGCTATAGATGACAGTAATACAGAAATATGTATAAATAAACATATTTAATGTTGCATTCTTTCTCTATATTGGGATAAAGCTTAACTTTGACATGTATAAAATTCATTTTTTAATTTTAAATTTCTAGGAAGCGACAGAAGCCTCTATTGAACTGGAAATCTATGTAGTTATTCTGGTGAAATCATTATTTTTAAGAAAATCCAAAGCTAAAATATGAGTAACATACAAGAACGAAATAGATTAAATAAAGAGCATGGAGCCCATTCTTCTACGGTAGGGAAACCGTTTTAGACATGGAATTCGTAGAGGCGGGTGGTGGTGTTGAAAGGCTTTGAATCCCTCAAGCACTGCGGTGATGTCAGAAATTAGGCCAAAGCCCCGAAGCTCCTGAAAATGGGGTTCTGAAGTTTAGAGCTTGGGTCCCTTCAATTCGCCTACTAAAAATAGAGTTGTTGGACGCGGGTGGTGGCATTTAAGGGGTCTGGCTCTCCTGAGCACAGCGGTGATGTCAGAAATTGGATCCGAGTCCCGAGTTCTTCTATTTGCCTATTAGAGGTCGAGTTATTGAACGCGGATGATAATGGCATTGGAAAGGTCCAGTCCCCTGAACACAGCGGTCTTGGACTTTTCCAACGCTACCACCCGCGTCCACCAACTCCATTTCTAAAACGATTTACTTACCATAGGAATATTATAATGGAATTTTCTCCATGCTCTTTTGTTGGAATTGAACCATAGATCCGTAACAACCTTCAGCTTGTTTATTGCTTTCATATTTCTAATAGTAAGAAATAGACTTCCCGGCTAACTTCATGTCTCTGGTTATAACATCGTCAATTATGCTAAAGAACATCTATCTATCTACCATATTTTGAGTATTTTAAAATAACTGTCACATTTTGACAAATTGAAGACATTCTTTGTACAATGATCTTTAGCTATTCTCTTTGTTTTAGCGGAAGAATCAATTATCTCCTTTAATCTATTAAAAATCACTGCATTATCATACGATCAGGGACTGTTTTTTTTAAATTTTATTTTATTTTAACGTCCCACACTATGCTCTGAGGATAAGGGAGAAACCGTTGATGAAATGGATTATAACGGTGGAATGAAAAAGTGGGAGGAAATGGGAGGACCCCAAGAAAACCCATGAACACGGTGTCTGTCCACCACAAAGTTCACTTGGCGCAGGCTGGGATCGAACAAAGGACTCCGCTCTACCACTGAGCCACCGCGGCCCCAAGCACTGTTATTATTAGACTTGTAACTTATACATGGTGTTCTGGGAATGAAGCAATAAACTCAACATAAGTGTTCAAGACCTCAGTACAAGGAAAAAGTTTATATTCGGCCTCCGTAATGCCTACTAGGAATATCTGAAGATAACTACCCTACGACCAATCCCTCTTATTACCTTAAATTGACCACATCTCTGTAATTAGGTGGCCATATAGGGCTAAATTTTTCCTTATATTTAAGCCCTGATCACGTAGACGAAGTTTGTCAGTTGTTCAGTGTAGCAACCCCACGACCATTTCCACTAATTACCTTAAATTGGCCCAATTTCGTAATTAGTCGTTTCTGACCTAAGTCGCAGATAACCTTTTTCCTTGTATCGGTTAGGCTACCTTTCTTATACATCGTACACTGCTGAAACATGTATTTTTTTATGGCGTTTGTGTTACTTCCTTTGCGCAGATATATACCTCATGTCGTAAATATCGTCAAGACCTAATGGCGCACTTGCCGGTAAATGTCGATCGTCGATATAGCAACACGTCGAAGGATTCTCGCTGGTGTGACACTGACAGCTGGGTTTCGTCACGTAAAAACAGATATCTAGAGTTGGTCTGTTGAAGTTACCACCACGTACCAGCGAGGACTTCATTTTGGTCCGCACTCCTTCGATTCGAAGCAGATGATCGCAAAGGGACTAATGTGAACTATCACGAAGGGACTCATGTGCATGCTGTTATTATTATATATTAATTTTTCATGACAAATTGTTCCTAAAGTGAGTCCCGGGGGTCAAGAGTAACCCGTACCTCTACATCATGAAGTGAAAAATCTTAAGATGCGTGCGTATAGTTGTATGAATTTAAATGGTAACTGTCACCGAACATTAGAAAATGAATATGGGAGAACTATGAAATAAAGTAAATACATGCGCGTCATTTACGCGCGCTATACAATTACATGGCAAACGCATTTTTATCTGATCCCAAACGGTTATCGTCAAATGTACAAGGTTAAAAGAGTATTCGGATTGGCCAAATTAAAAAGACGTCAACAATGTATCCCTCTACAACCGAGGTTTCCTTAATCTTCTCCGTGGCGAATTGGAAGAACACGCACCTACTAATCATAAGATTGGTGGTTCGCGCCCACCCCCGGATACTTTTTTTAGTATTTTTTTGTAGACTCACTTTAAAGTAAACTCACACATATAGACGATTTAATATATTTTGGAGGAGTAATTTTGTGATTCATTGGCGTTTCGTTGCTTCTCTGTCGCTGGTGGTATAATTTTCAAAACGAAAATTGGACCACCGCGGATGTCGCTAGTTGCCCATCGATGGGCCATCGACGCTTATGGCATAGGGTATCATTTCACATGTTCTACATAACACGTGTTGCATTGTAATTTTTTCACTTTTTGGACTGCTCTATCTCTGAAACTACGCACTTTTCCTCACAGGTCCGCGACGTTTTTTTTCTTATTTTGATGTAAGAAATCACCTCTTACAGTTTGTAGATATCGTTCATGAACACCCTGTATACATTATATGCTAAGTTTTAATAACGTCAGCGAATTTTTCTTAGGTTATTGAGAAAGATAGGTGGGCAGACAGACAAATGCATGCTTAATCAAATGGTTAAAAAATCGCTTACACTAATTTCACTAGCCGTTGAAATGTATTCACTTAATTTTATATAAATTAATATTTTCTTCTTAGGAGAATGAGGCTGATCAGAACGACGCAACCGAAGAAACTGCTTCCATTCAACTTCACTCAGCTCCTGCGGATGATCCAGAGTCATGTTGGAGTCGTGCGACGGTCGATAACAGAATCACCTACACGTGGCATGGGATCAACGTGTTTGCCCAGGGCGCCAGCACAGTTCGAAGAAAATGGCTGCTCTTTGGCAAAAAGCGACAGCTAGCTGCACGGAAACACATTCTACAAAATGGTAGGTTCATAGATTTCTTTATTAACTCAAATACGAGGGCAAGTCAATAAAAAATGAGACTGAATTTATTACTCATAAGATATGAGTTATTTGAAGGAGCAAGTATATTATTCCCGAGAAGTGCGGTACAGAATGAAAAAGTATGAAAAGGTTTAAGCGAGAAGGGGCATGCATCTAACAGTGATTATTTGTGCTGGTTACTTGGGGGCACAATCCTCCAGGGTCAAATCTCCGATCGCGCTTAACGTGCACTACAGTGTTTTCGCAGTACGATTCTCACCCCTATGTATTGGGAGTCCCCTAAGGGAAACCTGAAATCTTCACTGCCAACAATGTTCGTTAATGACACAGCAAAAGACAAGTTTCACCGCCAAGTAGCAATGTTGGTCAAAATAAAGTTAGTACTACCAGAGCAGTACGTACCAAGTACAAGTAGCAATCTTGGTCAAAATAAAGTTAGTACTGGAAGAGCAGTACACACCAAGTAGCAATCTTGGTCATAATAAAGTTAGTACTACCAGAGCAGTACGTGCCAAGTACAAGTAGCAATCTTGGTCAAAATAAAGTTAGTACTGGAAGAGCAGTACACACCAAGTAGCAATCTTGGTCATAATAAAGTTAGCACTACCAGAGCAGTACGTGCCAAGTACAAGTAGCAATCTTGGTCAAAATAAAGTTAGTACTGGAAGAGCAGTACACACCAAGTAGCAATCTTGGTCATAATAAAGTTAGTACTACCAGAGCAGTACGTACCAAGTACAAGTAGCAATCTTGGTCATAATAAAGTTAGTACTACCAGAGCAGTACGTACCAAGTACAAGTAGCAATCTTGGTCAAAATAAAGTTAGTACTGGAAGAGCAGTACACACCAAGTAGCAATCTTGGTCATAATAAAGTTAGTACTACCAGAGCAGTACGTAACAAGTACAAGTAGCAATCTTGATCAAAATAAAGTTAGTACTGGAAGAGCAGTACACACCAAGTAGCAATCTTGGTCATAATAAAGTTAGTACTACCAGAGCAGTACGTACCAAGTACAAGTAGCAATCTTGGTCAAAATAAAGTTAGTACTGGAAGAGCAGTACACACCAAGTAGCAATCTTAGTCATAATAAAGTTAGTACTACCAGGGCAGTACGTACCAAGTACAAGTAGCAATCTTGGTCAAAATAAAGTTAGTACTGCAAGAGCAGTACACACCAAGTAGCAATCTTGGTCATAATAAAGTTAGTACTACCAGAGCAGTACGTACCAAGTACAAGTAGCAATCTTGGTCAAAATAAAGTTAGTACTGGAAGAGCAGTACACACCAAGTAGCAATCTTGGTCATAATAAAGTTAGCACTACCAGAGCAGTACGTGCCAAGTACAAGTAGCAATCTTGGTCAAAATAAAGTTAGTACTGGAAGAGCAGTACACACCAAGTAGCAATCTTAGTCATAATAAAGTTAGTACTACCAGAGCAGTACGTACCAAGTACAAGTAGCAATCTTGGTCAAAATAAAGTTAGTACTGCAAGAGCAGTACACACCAAGTAGCAATCTTGGTCATAATAAAGTTAGTACTACCAGAGCAGTACGTACCAAGTACAAGTAGCAATCTTGGTCAAAATAAAGTTAGTACTGGAAGAGCAGTACACACCAAGTAGCAATCTTGGTCATAATAAAGTTAGTACTACCAGAGCAGTACGTGCCAAGTACAAGTAGCAATCTTGGTCAAAATAAAGTTAGTACTGGAAGAGCAGTACACACCAAGTAGCAATCTTAGTCATAATAAAGTTAGTACTACCAGAGCAGTACGTACCAAGTACAAGTAGCAATCTTGGTCAAAATAAAGTTAGTACTGGAAGTGCAGTACACACCAAGACACACCAAGTAGCAATCTTAGTCATAATAAAGTTAGTACTACCAGAGCAGTATGTACCAAGTACAAGTAGTAATCTTGGTCAAAATAAAGTTAGTACTGCAAGAGCAATTCGCACAATCTTTTGTGTCCCCTTTGTAGGAATCCACCACAGAAGCTTACTATTTGCTGCAGTGGGCTTTACGAAGATGTTCTGCCATAATCAAGATAATTTTGCTGGTTCAAAGTGGTCACGGAAAACTATGTCTTGCTGATTAGGACAGACGATACTGGAGCTACGGTTTCAGTCGTAAACGAAATAACTAATAGAACTGCCGCCACTGTTCATGAGGATCATGGGGCAACTACTAGCTACCTGGAAGACTTGTTGCATATTTTCCATGGTAGGCCCTAAGCCAATTTTCTGAAGTATTGCACGTGTCTGTGAAAGACACGCTTCTCAATCAAATGCTAGATATGTTTGTTTTGACTCTTCTAGGATTGTCATAAAGAACGCGGAGAAACAATCATACCAAAGAATTGGTTTTTGTACGTATTCCGGGATTGACCTCGAACAAGCCTAATGTCTTTGATCAGTAGATAATAAATTTATTTTCATTTTTATTGCTGACTCGTATTTAATTCATATATCTAGTAGTAACTGAGTTTAAAATAAAACAATAACTTTCGCTATTAAGTACTAAGAGTGGTGCATATTTGTTTAAAATTCTGTAACGATGTCAACTTCAGTACCATCTGTAGGGTCTCGGTCCATTTTTTTATATTATTTAATGAATATTATGATTTAGGGGGAGAATATGTACGTACTGCAAAACCAACCAAACTTAGAAGGAAAAAAAATAACCCTTGGAAGGAGGAATCACTCCAGCCACCATCCCTGTGGATCTGCCAGTACCCCAAATTGACCTTTCTTCACCTCAAATTTAGTTTTCTGCCGAAAATTACCATTATCCTTCTCAAATTTACCTTTCTTTTTCATATTTTTCATTCTCCAGTTTAATTGTTTCGAATTTAATTAACAATTATGACTGTTTTTCGGCATCTCTATCCATGAGTTATTCTGATTCACTAAAATTTGTTGCCCACACATTAATCGTAGCTTTCTCAGTGTAATATACAGATGTATGAATGCCGATGTATTTCACTATGATTCATCGTTTCCGTTGTAAAAGATTCAATTATTGTGTGTTATCGTAACAGGGACACTTGACTTATTAACTGGTTTCAAAAGAGCATGCTCTCAGTTAAACCTGTTTATGTTCTGGGTATGTTCACATATAACTTCGACATGGATGCCCCAATTTTGATCATGCTTTTTGTTATTTTCTTTCTTTTTTTCTTTGAAAAGTACACCTTCGGTATCTCATATTTTATTTAATATCTCATGGTAATCTTTGGAGTTTGACTGTGAAATAAATCAATGGATGTTGGGATCATATCGGCAAAGTAACTTGTTTATAGGCAACCATACGCTTTCTAGTGTGATTATGGTTGCATAACAGCACAGGAGTTATACTACAAAGTTTCGGAACACTTTCATAATAAATTATACTGTCTCTGTTGTTTGTAACATTTTACACAAATCGGTTGTGTGTGTGAAGCCCGTTATGGTTTTCTTTAAGTTTTATACCTAAATTGCCGTATTTTTAGACTTCTCGTAGACAACAAGGTGCGGAATTCACAAACCCAGTTATATTTGTAGTAGTGCTGTCGAATTTTTGTGACATTTGCGGTTTTAGGTTTTTGAGAAAACCGGTTTTGCGGTTTTCAAAACCGAAACTGCAAAAGCGGTTTAGGAAACCGAAACCGCAAAAGCGGTTTTCAAAACCAAATGCGGTTTTCGAAACCAAAACGGAAACCGCAAAAGCTCTTTTCGAAAGCGAAAGCCGCCCGAAACCGTGTTTGTGGTTTTATAAGCTAAACCATGTTTGTCCTTCAGTAGATTGGGTACCTAACTACTAGCTCACTTTCCCCTCCACCCCCTAACTACCAAAAATTACATATCCGCCACTGACCATTGAACTTTAACAAAGTTACAGAGCGCAAAGTAGATTGAGTATTGCACCTTGTGCACTTGCTTTTATCACATTTAGAATGATAAAAACGCTTACATCTAAAACTTACAACTTATAGCGCTGTCTTTGATTGAAAAATAGTTTTTGTTTGGTGTAAATTGGTTCAAAAATAACTGAATTATAAGAAGATAAAGTTTACTATGTTGCATACTACAGATATATGTATATACACTCCCGCTCAATCGCACACACACATTTACAATATCAGCTGTCGAGCACACATATACATTAGGGTGTATCGAAAAAAACTTTTTTTGAAATCCGGTTACGGCTAGTGCGGATTTTTGGCCAAATGGCATCAATAAAACGTATAAAAAATCTCAACTCGATCAGACAACTCCTTCTGCTGCCGAGTAGAGCCCAAATATTAGAAAAATCAACAAAAGATTCACTTTTCAACTGATTTTCCAAAAAATATTTTTTAAATATTTCCTATATTTTTCGGTCTTTTAAATTATTGAAATAGCATTGGAAAGGAGAAATAAATACATAAAACAAATTTATTACGGTTATTTCTGTACACCACAAGCATAAAAACCTAGTTAATTATTTGTAAAAAATGCACTGATTTTCTGGCGTATCGTACAATTAAATTTTAACATAAAATTATTGAAGTCTCTTGAATAACGAAGAAAACACTTTAGTGCTAAATTCTAAGAGCAGTAATAGTATAAATAATTTGCTCCCAATTCCGTATGCATCTGCTTATCACACTAGATCACCTACCGCCCACCTCTCCCCGAACGCCTCTTCTCTTGTACTTGCCCAGCTGAAAGGATCTGTCTTATCAGTCGCCAGTAGTCAACCAGCTGTGTCGAACGTGATTGTCGCTGCTTGAGTTATTTATTAGTGCTGTAGGAAATTTTAACTAAATAATTTGTTTTCGTGTGAAGTGCAGTATGTAGAAGTGAGAACAGTGTTTCAGTTGTGTTAAGTACTTTTTATTAAGAAGAGAGTAACAGATACGCTGACGTTATGGCATCGAGAAGTTTGTTACGGTCTGACGTTAGGAATAGCATTATTGGGACACCCAAGGAATTGGATAGAACACAGCTACCAACCGCTGAAATGTATTGAGACAATACCTATGGGAGCGAGAAGAAAAAATGAAAATTACGGGATACCGGAAAGAGCCTTCAACAAAGGATTTATCTTCTATCGTCGCCAGAAAGATTGTAGAAAATTGAGGTTACGCCTCAATCAGCGGCGAAACTATTTTCAGTGTCAGTGGGATTGTTGCAATGATATTGAAGTACCATAATATTGTCCGTGACTTGCAAAACTTCTGCGAAACGAATTGCTGATTTTCAGCAGTCTGCCAAAAATATTTCATTTGATATAGCCTTTTGTAAGTGTTCCGATCCTCTTGCCTGCAACTGCGTAAAAGGAAGAAAAGTGCCAGTGCTAGAGGCACCTTTTCTTCTAGATCAAAGAACCACAATATTGAGGCATAATCTCAATTTTCTACAATCTTTCTGGCGACGATAGAAGATAAATCCTTTGTTGAAGGCTCTTTCCGGGATCCTGAAATTCTCATTTTTTCTTCTCGCTCCCATAGGTATTGTCTCAATACATTTCAGCGGTTGGTAGCTGTGTTCTACCCAATTCCTTGGGTGTCCCAATAATGCTATTCCTAACGTCAGACCGTAACAAACTTCTCGATGCCATAACGTCAGCGTATCTGTTACTCTCTTCTTAATAAAAAGTACTTAACACAACTGAAACACTGTTCTCACTTCTACATACTGCACTTCACACGAAAACAAATTATTTAGTTAAAATTTCCTACAGCACTAATAAATAACTCAAGCAGCGACAATCACGTCCGACACAGCTGGTTGACTACTGGCGACTGATAAGACAGATCCTTTCAGCTGGGCAAGTACAAGAGAAGAGGCGTTCGGGGAGAGGTGGGCGGCAGGTGATCTAGTGTAATAAGCAGATGCATACGGAACTGGGAGCAAATTATTTATACTATTACTGCTCTTAGAATTTAGCACTAAAGTGTTTTCTTCGTTATTCAAGAGACTTCAATAATTTTATATTAAAATTTAATTGTACGATACGCCAGAAAATCAGTGCATTTTTACAAATAATTAACTAGGTTTTTATGCTTGTGGTGTACAGAAATAACCGTAATAAATTTGTTTTATGTATTTATTTCTCCTTTCCAATGCTATTTCAATAATTTAAAAGACCGAAAAATATAGGAAATATTTAAAAAATATTTTTTGGAAAATCAGTTGAAAAGTGAATCTTTTGTTGATTTTTCTAATATTTGGGCTCTACTCGGCAGCAGAAGGAGTTGTCTGATCGAGTTGAGATTTTTTATACGTTTTATTGATGCCATTTGGCCAAAAATCCGCACTAGCCGTAACCGGATTTCGAAAAAAGTTTTTTTCGATACACCCTAATATACATATATAGCAAAGAGGAAGAAGGAGGAAGTAAAACTTGAACGCTTGCCAATTTTTTTCTCTCTCTCATTCTCTCTCTTTTCTTCCCATCAGCTCTGAACGATAGAGAGGTTTATGCAATACAAACAGAGAGAGAATGATTAACACCGCAGTATGTCTCGCTTTCCATATAAATAACATTGAAATTAACGGATTCACATAGCTCGGGCGCTGTATCCTTCGCTAAAGTTTTCTCTCGTAACGATTCGTAACGTTTAGAATCCGAGCGAAACATTTCACGCTGTTACACGGCGGACTTTGGCTGTGAGCATCCTTGACAGAGACGCTATTTAGTTCCAAAACATGCCACATGCGCGCGCTAGTGTTTCACATACAAAATGTATTTTCTCGCATCTCTTTTTCTCCCCACACATTCTAGAGTTGAAAGCATGCAATAGCTGAGTTGTATTTGTATATTCAAAGATCTCAGTTTTATGGCTTTATTACCATAAAACACTTAAAACATACTTAAAATTACAAGTTCGGATACTGATAATGGAATCTTCTGTTAACCTCGTTCTCTATAGGAAACAATGACTTCTTAAACTCTGTCCACTGATCGTAATTCAAGCTGAATAAACAGCCGTTAATATCAAAAACTACTTGAACTTCGGTCTGCACATTTTTCACAATTACATTGAAATTGTTAGTAAGTATAAACTTCTTTTGGGGATCCATTCTAATCACACCACTTTTTACTTCTGACAACATATTTCTGTTCATTTTCGTTCATTTTTGGATTTACATACAGAACTCAACAGTTGGATAGTTACCTTTTAGACCAGTGTATTTGATTTTTATTCCATCTTTAGCGATCTCATCAATCATTTTATCTGTTAAGTGTTTTGTAAATCTAGGTGGAAGAAAAACCTTGAACTTCTCACACTCAGCTAATATGCTCTTCCCAAACTTAGTTTTAATCTTTTCCATTTTCACAATCTTATATTCTGTATTTAATTCTAATTCTCTTAATCCAACAACTTGTTTCTGTTCAAGACTTCCAAGCTTGTTTAAAAAATCAACGTGTTTTGCCATCGTATTTATTATATAGAAAATCAACGGTCACTCTTCAATTTTTATCTTCACCAAAAAATATTTAATCATTTTTTATCAATTTCGTTTGATGGAAAAACTTCCATAAAACAATCGTTAATGAAAACAGTTTGAGGGTATCTTTTCGATACCCTTATGCCCGTTGATATTTTGCTAACTAACTAAAACTCTTCTACTACTTTTTCATTCTTGGGATCATTTGTAAAGTTCTTTCGCCCAATTAAAATCGCATAACATATAGTATCAGCAGCCACACCTTCTGAAAAGTCTACAACAATCTTTATGTTTGTTCTTTCATTTACTGATACATTCTTTTTCTTACTACAATTAATCACATACATTGGTCTGTTGTCGATAAACTCTTTAGGGTCATAGTACATTTCGGTGTTGCCACACGTTATTCTCTTAAATGCAGTATAATCTTCGTACATCTTAAAGTAATCCTTGTTAGCAATATCTAAGTTTCTTGATTCTTTTGGAAATACCTCATTCCTCCCATTCTTAAGATAGATATTCTTTACCTTACAATGATCAAACTTACTTGCATCTGCTGTTTGTTTACCACTTCTATCAGTTTGGAACATTACAACTACGAAATCAGGCATATCAAATTGTCTAGAATTAAATTGAGTAGTAACATCAAACTCCAAGAAAGAACCTACAACAGCCTTTTGAACACATTGATAAGTATGGAATGAAAACATGATTTTGGGTTCTTTAAGAATGTTCAACTTTAACTTGTTTTCATAATTAGATTCGAATTCAACAATAGGCATTCTTATCTCCATACTTTTTATTGTTATTTTTCCATCATGAGGAGCTGCTCCCGATCCAGTCCATTTGTACAAAACATCGTTATTGTTGTTAGCCTTTGTAAATGTTATTCTCAATCCACCTTTCCACATAACCTCTTTATAATCACTTAAGAAGCCTGGAATTAATCTTAATGGGTACAAAACGCTAAAGTCCTTTCTTAGACCAAGTTTATCATCTGTTTCAAATCCTGCTTGTTTTAAATATTCAACTTCTGGCTTGGAAATCTTTAATGTTCCGACAGCTGTAGATGTTATTCCAGGTAGCTCGATCTTATCTATAACAACACCATGCTTTCTAACCTCAATTTGAGAAAAGAAGAGTGGGAAGAAGTTATCTACAAGTTTTATAGTATCATTTGCACCAAATGTTCCTCCAGCTGATGCACCAACAACTTCAAAAGTCATATGACAATCTGCTTTGTGTGGATGTACGAACCCATCGCCCACGTTGAAATCAAACTCAATATCTTTGTTAGCTTCATTCAAATTATTAAATGTTCTTGTGTTAGCTTTAAAACTCTGTAACTCGTAACTTTCAACACTATCCATTTATTATAAAGAAAATCTTGAAACAACGCTTTGATGGGATATACCCATAAAAGAATCATACATAATAACAATCAAAAACTTATAATCCCCATCCCAACTTAACCTTAGCATTCATAGCAGTACCAACCCCAAAAGCAGCTAATCGTTCACCAATTGGCGCATCACTACTAAATGCTCTTTTCCATGCTTTAGTTTCCAGTTCCTTATCTGCAATATGTCTCGACTCTGTATCTTTATTGTCTCTGTAGTATATATCGTGTTCTTTACAAGCCTCATCTAATGGGTTAATACCTTCATCACCTCTCTCCAACCTTTCTTGAAGCTTGGTCCCAGGCCCGCAAAATCTAAAACCTGGAATATGTAATTCAAATGGGAGTTTATTAATCAAATCATTTACTAATCCTTTCCCAAGCTTCTCATCATTCCAGAATCGTGGTGGTAATGTATTTAAGATCTTAATCAAATAACCTATACCTTTTGGATCATTAGGAATAAACTGTGAAAGCTTATTATTAATCATACTCACTATACCTACTTTCTCATTGTAAAAGTTATGATTACCAGCCCTTTCTTCTCCATCTATAACTATTAACCGATCAATTAACTTTCTCACATCATCCATCCATATATATTCTTTAGGTATCTCTGTATATTGTTTAATTCCTTCACCAGTCCTTTTAGGTGTTGTATTCTTTTTAGGAGTTGGGGGTAAAGTTGGTTTAATATAATTATCCCAAATAGGCTTGATAATATTAATGTACTTTGAACCTCTACTAGATGCTACCTTTTTATCTCGATTATATTTTTGGAAGGCAGCATCTGAGTCTATTATTATTTCCTTGTACTGTTCAAAATCGTCATCATCATAATCTTCAATGGTTTTACTAGTATTCGTCGTTAACAATTCCCATAGACCTTCTGTTCCTTTATAAGTTTTACCATTAATTATCAAATCATCACCATTCACTTTAACTTCCAAATTTCCTATCTTGTTTATTATTTTTCCATCTTCTTCTACAGTTCTTATTCCAAACACAGTATCATTTCTTTTACTATAATATTTCGTTGCAATCTTACCAAATGACTGTGCTGTTGTTAAAGGTTCTACTCCTTCCACTTTGTCTTTAATTTGTTTTCTCATTTGTTTTATTTCTCCCGTTATAGGCGTATCACTACTACTTGGAGAACTATCATAAGTTATCTTTTTAGGTGTTTCTAATAGACTGGGATCTATTGAAGCCGTCTTATGTGCAACTGGAACAAGTTCAGTTATTAGATTTTTATTTTGTTCTGCTACTTCTTTGATCTCACTTCCCAAGTTTTGAATAGCATCAATTACAGGTTGTTCTTGCGTCTTAAATTTATCATATATACCTGCTCTTTCTTTCTTCCAAGATTTGGAGCCCTTTATCAAGAACTCCTTCAACTTAATATTCTTATCAATTTCTTTCTCATCCATTTATTGTATAGCAAACGAACGAACGTCAATGAACGTCAATGAACGTTAAAGAACGTCAATAAACGTCAAACGTTAAAACGTCAAACATCAAAAAACGTCAAACGTCTATAAAGTGTTTTATCTTGTTCCTATACTTACCATTGTTTACCTTCCTTGTCATATCAATTGCTATGAAACCATAATCTTCTTGCCAACATTTTGAACATATCTCTTTAAATTTATCATAAGACATATCTCCTCCAACAAACTCGTTATACACATGTTTAAGATTAGTATCATCTTGCCTGAATATAAATAGGAAGTTGACGTTATCTCTTATAAGCTGTTTAGGTACTTTTGAATATGTTTGTGCAAGATAGAAACAGTCTAAATGTCTATGCCTTCCTCTTGTAAAGTAATTTCTAACAGTATCTTGATTCTCCAAAATGTAATCGTCAAACACAACAACAGAGTATTCTTCACATTCATCAATAGGTACAATAGAATCATTACCGCTTAAGAACGTTGCTATTTGCTTCTTAAACTTTAGTTCTGCCTTTTCAAATCGATCTTTTAACTGCTCATACTTTGGCTGATTCATGCTTTTAGAATATATGTAGAAGTAATTATTGTTTAACCAACCTGGCTGTAATAAGAAGTTAAATAGCAAAAACGTTTTACCAGACCCCGACGAACCTACGATAAGACAACGAATATCATCAGGTATAAGTTCTCCATTTCTTTTCTTAGCTGTTGTTTCTTTTATCATCTCTTTTACATCCCAATTAATAGTTTTCTTACTCATTTATTATAGAGAAAATCAGGGGGTGAGCGTTTTGCTCACCTTTAAAAATCTGATGATTAATTTTCTGCTCATAGTACTAGTACAGACCCGGTTCGTTGATGAAAGTTGTGTGAGGTTGTTCATTTGGAAGGGTGTCCGTATTCTGGACACCCCCTTGGTTTGTTTCCAGGTCTTCAACGTGTATATTTTTGGTAGCACCGATCGGAGCTCCCAAGCTTGTTTGTACCTTTTGATTTGTTAAAGAACTCTAATCCTTGGCCATTCACATGTGAAGGGCCTGAAAGTCTTGTAAACGTTTAAACTGTTTCCTTCGCATCTTGTAATCTTTCCGCCATCTTTACAAAGGTGGACCTCCGAATACAGCGGGGGGCACTTTTTATGATCTTATATCTTTAAGTTGTTCTCTGATCTTAAGCAACGTATCTTTTATATATTCGCTATCCATTTCACCATTTAATGTTATTATCATCTCTAACTGTTCTTTAAATGAGTTAATACAAGTGACAATGGTTTTATATTCGTCTTTTCTTTTGCTTATGTTTAATTTCGAAGACAAACCTGTTATAATAGCACTTCCAGTTGCAAGAGACGTTGTTAATATCGAGTAAATTGTTACAGGTATAAAAATATTAATAAACCCAGTTGTTGCAGAAAGTATAACCGACAACGTGATCAAAGTGTAGTATGCGTATCTAACAATCCGTAGTTTTCTCTTTTTCTTCTTTAAACTGTTTTCTAACTTTTGAATGACATCTTCTATTAACTTGATTACTTTCTCTCTTGGAATATCTCTAGGTAAATCAAACTCATTCATTTATTATATAATAAATGGCTAAGGTATTTAAGCTAACGAGTGATACTTCTGTTTTAAAGAAGAAACTCCATTACGAATTAGACAACAAGAGCAACTATTTAAGTATAGGACTAGTTGAGTTTTACAGTACATATCTAACTCCAAACATAACAACAGAAAAAAACAGTTTCTCATATGGTGATAGACAAGTTTTTATACCAAGGGCAATACAGCTTAAACAGTCTTAATGAATATTTAAAATCTCAATTCATCAACATAACATTATCAGAAGATCATTTAAGAAATAGAGTTAAAATTGAAACTGATAGTAATGATGTTACAATTGGGAGTATAGGCACTGTCCTCGGGTTTAATGTTTTTGAAGTTTTAGAAAAGAACAAAACACATATTGGAAGTAAGTTGCCAAAGTTTCATCCGTTTGATACTATAAATGTTCACTGTAATATAGCAGATGGCATGTTTGTTAAAGATACAGAATACACACATAGAGAAACAGGGATCATAGCATCATTCGAAACAGATGCCGAGTTCAAACATAGTATTATTTACGAGCCTACTTATCCATTATTTTTCCCTATATCCAAAGACAAGGTCGATAATTTTGAAATAAGGATAACAGATGAAAATGATTCCTTAATTGATTTTGGTGGAGCAACAACAACTGTACTTTTACAAACCAAGATTTTCTCTTAGATAAATAGGAAGATGTGTTCTATTAAAGGTTGTATGTTTAGTGTTCCTTATAACGAACTAAAGGATCTAAATATTGATCATGTATTAACAAAGAAACAACTTAACGATAAATCTAAGAAAATTAAAGAAGGTAAAGGAATGGATTTAACTTTAACTACTGCACAAATGAAAAAGATTAAGAAAGAGCATATTGGCGGTTTTATCTTTACAATTCCAGCCATTCTAGCAGCTTTAGGAGCAGTTGGTTCATTAGCAGGTGGTGCAGCAGCGATTACTAAAACTGTACTTGATGCTAAGAAGAATAAACAAGAACTTGAAGAACAAAATAGACATAATATGGTTATGGAAGAAAAGCAGGGGGCGGGTAAACCAAAGAAGTCAAAAAACTAAAACCATTGACCAACTTCGATATAGAGAGGTTGGCTAAAGAATTAAAGATAAAACGATTTAGAGGTGTATTTATGAGTGATGAACTTCCACAAAAACCTTATGTACATGAGTGTGGTATAGTTAACCTTGATAAATCAGAAAACATTGGTACTCATTGGATATGCTATTGGAAAGATAACAACATAAAGTACGTGTTCAATTCTTATGGTGGTGTTCCTCCTAAACAACTGGTACAATATCTTGGTACCGAAAACTTACTTTACAATGACGAACGAATACAAGACTTTAACTCAGTTATATGTGGTCATCTTTGTGTTGAGGTTTTAAATCTTCTAAATCAAGGGTATTCTTTTAGTGATGTTATGTATATGATTAAAAATGATTAAGTTTAAGTGCTTTTATGGTTTGTATCCATAAAAGTTTTGTCGTTATCATGATTAAGAGCGACGACTACCGCAACGGGTTCATGAACGCAACTAAACTTTGTAAAGATGGCGGAAAGGAACTAAAACATTGGCAAGAAATTAAACGAAGTAAAAGAATGATTAAGGTGTTTGGTAAATTTTTCCTCGGTCGACTTTACGACAATGCAATATTTATACAGCTATACAAACACAAACAAACTCCCGAACGGAAGATTTTCCGATTGCAAAATACACCATCATGACACAAAACAAAACATCAAAAGAAGGTAAGAAAAAATTTCAGAAGTTAAGGGCGGCAATTCACCGCCCTTACCAAAAACACATCCATATACAATCTTCATCAATGAGTTTGGGCTTTAGCGTAGCCCTCGGTAGATTTAAGTGCTTTTATGGTTTGTATCCATAAAAGTTTCTCTTTAAGATAAATATGGAAGCTATACACAATAGATTTTTAGATTATTTTGAGAAGCATGAGGATGAACTAGATGCACTAAATAGTTATAATTTTTATCAGTACTTTGAGTATGTTAGCAAGATAGACTTAAAAGATAGAAACAACGTATATACAGTTATTGATTTATGGAAAGTGCTAATGCCTAAATTTTTGTACACGGAAGAAGAGTTGGAAAAGTTACGTCCAATAATTACCTTAAAGGACTTGTTGTCGAATTATAGCTCTAGGCCATTACAATGCAGTTATTGTGGTAGTAAGTCATTAACAAAAGGTATGAGTAGTTACATTTGTGGCGATTGTTCTGTAGAGAGTGGTTGGGTTTACAGTACTTGTGAAGAAACGAAAGCTGCTTGCGTAAGAAAACCATGGTACGATACTATAAAAAGATTTAAGTTACAGTTATCTCGTTTGCAAGCTTTACAAGATAGAATTATTCCCGAAGAGGTGCTCAAGGTGTTAACTGATAAACTTAGAGATATACCAAGAGATTTAATATCAACAAAAGATGTTCTAGAAGTACTAAAGAAAAACGAATACACAAAATATTATGATGATGTCTATTTAATACACTATCACCTTACCGATCAAAACCCATTAAAATTACAACATATGGAAGAAACACTTATAAACGACTTCGAAAACTTACACGAGGTCTTTAGGGAGCTGTATCCGGAAAGAGCATTGTTTATTAACTTGAAATGTGTATTGTACTATCTGTTGAGAAAGCACGATGTTCATGTTGATATTGATTTTAAACGCTCACCTAGACAAATAGAGATGCTAAAGAAATGTTTTGAAAAACTGGGATGGGCATTTTCTGTATAATAAATGAGTATGGATATATTTGGTAATGTTAAAGATAGAAAAGGCGATGTTGATATTAGTGAAGAAAAATTAAAATTGTTGGAGAATTTAAATGATGTTGTTAGCGTAAGTCAACTTAGATCAATAGAAGTCCAATTAGAGAACGATAAAAAACGATTTGAAGATGTGCAAGACACATACATACAGAAAGAAGATTTTCAAAAGATTAGGATGGATACTACTAAACTGGTTATGCAGAAAGAAACCATGCCTCTACTATATCGATTAAGAGCTAAAAACGTTAAGGAGCCAATCTTTAGAATATTTAATCTCTCTAACGGTTACAAATTTCTCTATAATGGAAAAATAATGCACATGGACTTAAGTTTGGATAAATACTTTCTAGATATATATTTGGGTGATACTTTGATTAAAGAGATACCTTTTGACTTTAAGAAGAACGATATAATTACGATTAAAAAAAATAAAAATTCTGCTATGGAAGAAGGACAATTATTGTTTGTTGTGATATACATAGAAAGAGAGCTTTCCTAAAGACGTTTGCTATATAATAAATATGGATATCTTTGGTAATGTTAAAATGACACCAGAGTTAGATAATGCAGTTGTGAGAAAAGATATTGCTATGTTGAAAGAAGAGCTTAACTTCATCAAACGGAGTTATGTTATAGAGCTTCATAGTCGATTGATATCAGGAAATGTTGAAACTCCGTTCTTTTTAATACATAATCTCTCTATCACATACAAATTTCTTTATAAAGGTAGGTTAATGCATATAGAGTCATCTTACAATACGTATTATATAGATCTATATTTAAATGATTCTCTAGTTGAAACTTTTCCATTGCACTTTAATACAAATAATAATTTGGCAATTAGACCATCTAAAGGTTCTGATCTGAAACATGGTAAATTACTATTGCTTCTTATGCATGTAGAAAGAGAAGACGAAGATAGTGATGATGATGGTGAGAATGTTGATAGCATAATATTAAACAGCGATAGTTATTGATTTTCTATATAATAAACAGGATGTATTGTGTTAAGTGTAAGAAAGCAACAGATACGAAGAAAGATACTATTAGAATTGAACAAACAAAGAATGGAAGATATCTAAAGAAAGGTATTTGTTCTGTATGTGGTGTTACTAAAACTCAATTCGTTAAAAAGCCCGATTGACTAGAAGAAGGTAAAGGTGTTAGAGAAGACATTATAGAAGAAATTCACAAACCATCTAGAAAAAACTTTGACAGATTAAGTGTAGTTATAAAAGGTATCGATGATCTTTGGCAAGCTGATCTTGTTGAAATGGATAGCGGAGTATTAAAAGGTGTTTCCAAAATAAATAAAGGTTATAAGTATTTGCTAACGATTATAGATGTGTTCTCGAAATATGCGTTTGCTGTTCCTGTTAAAGATAAGAGTGGTAAGAATGTTACAGAAGCATTCGAATCCATATTAAGAACGAGAAAGCCTAGCAACTTACAAACAGATCAAGGTAAAGAGTTTTACAATAAAGAGTTTAAGAAGTTAATGGAGGAAAATAAGATTAATCTCTACTCAACCTATAGTGGTAAGAAAGCTTCTGTGGTTGAAAGATTCAATAGAACGCTTAAGCAGAACATGTGGAAAAGGTTCACGACACAAGGGAATTATAAATGGATAGAGATATTACCAACACTAGTTAAAGAGTATAATCATCAAATTCATAGAACAATTGGTTTAAAACCTATAGAAGTTAACAAGAAGAATGAGAGAACAATATTGGAGAAAGTGTATCTTAAAGAATATAAGCGTGTTAAGCCCAAATACAAGTTAGGTGATCATGTTCGTATAAGTAAATCGAAAGGGTTATTTGAGAAAGGATATACACCTAATTGGTCAACAGAAGTATTTGTTATTAGTGAAGTTATTCCATCTAATCCGCCTACATATAGAATTAAAGATTTAGAAGAAGAGGATGTGCAAGGTAGATTTTACGAACCAGAACTATTAAAGACGAAACATAAGGATGAATACTTGGTAGAAAAGGTGTTGAGAAAGAAAGGTGATAAAGCATATGTCAAATGGCTAGGGTTTGATGATTCACATAATAGTTGGATAGATAAGAGTAATGTTGTAGTGTAAATATAGATGTTTGTCTTTTATGGTTATTATGCCATAAAAGGATAGTTTGAACGAGATAAGGGGGTAACGAAACGATACCCCCATAACATATATTTCCAGCGCTTGTATTCCAGCTGTGGAAATTATCAAAAAAGTAGCAGGCGGTAACGAATACTACGATCAAAAAATAACCGACTCCTCATATACGAGGAGTCGCTCCAAAACAAAGTTATATACAAACAAATCAAGGTCCCGGGGACCCGCGTTAATCCACAACAACATACAATCTTCATTAACGAGATAAGCGGTCTAGATATAGACCACTTCAAAGAAGCGACGTATGCATGTTTGAAAGGGGTCCAGTGCTGGTGGACCCCACGAAAATGAAGTTGAAAATAAAGATTTTCTATATAATAAATATGAGTACTATGGATAATTCTCTTAGTCTTAATGATATTTGCTATGAACAGATCAAAGATAACTATTGGTATGGTATCTTTGGTGATTTCAAGTTGATTATAGATAAGAGTACAGGATACTTTAACGCTACTAAGCTGTGTCAGAGTGGTGGTAAGAGGTTTGACAACTGGCTGAAAAATAAAGAATCAAAAGAGTTATTAGATTACTACAACAAACTTCGAAGTCCCTCGGATCCTAGGAACTTCAGAAACTTATCTTACACAGTAAAACTAGCTGGTAACGAAATAAACAATCTAATCTCAGGAACATATATGTATAAAAAGATATTTCTCGCTATTGCTTTATGGATATCACAAGACTTCTATGACAAATGCTATGATATTATCGAAGACTATTTCGTTTCTAATTTTAAACAAATTCAAGAAGACCAAGAAGAGCTGCAATCAAGAGTAGAAGAGATAGAACAACAAATGGGGCAATTACGATTGCACAATCAAGAACTAGAAAGCAAAGTTGATTATCTTAAAACAGTTGCAGCATCATATACAGAAGATCCAGGAAAGATACATAGGCTATTCATAATCAAGAAAAACCTTACTAAAGAACAACTTGAAAATGTACTCCTTTACTATGACGAAGAAGAACGAGATCAAAAAGAAAGAATAGAACGATATAAGTATTGGGTTGGAAGAGTACAAACATACAATTACGAAAGTAGGATTAAACAACTCAAACTTAAGTATCCAAGTATGAGTATTGTGCTTAACATCGACGATCCAAACTCTATCAACTTATACAACAGAGCTAAAGAAAGATATGATGATAGAATAACTTGGCACGGTTCGCATATGAACACAGATTTAAGTGATATAGATCTTGTTGACAGGTTTATTCAGTTAAGAGACATTTAAGTATAAAAAAAATACGAGAAACTAAATATACTATTGCTTTTATGGTTTAAACCATCAAAGTACAATTTCAAGCGTTAAACAAACCATCTGTTGCAACATCGAACGCTAAATTCAGCATACTACCTAAATCAGGATTATTATGATATTTTCTTATTATGGCTCTCCAATCTACGTAATGTCTAAATATATATATAAAATCTACAGAGAGGTCTTGATAAATTGAAATGTTATGCCAACGAACTCTGTCTTTGAACTCTGCAATAAATTCTTCTGTTAAATTTTGAGACATTGAAATCATTTCCCAATCTACTTTGTCAGCGTAATCTCTTATAAAGTTTTCTGATAATTGACGAGTTCCAGATATGTACCACCAATTAACTCTATCTGCATGTTCTTGTATAAAGGCTTCAGAGAGTTCGTTTTTGTAAGATATAGCATCAAAATCAACTTTATCTATAAACTCATTAATAAATTCTTCAGATAGCTTTTGGTGATACGATACTTCTTTCCAATCAACTCTATCTGCAAATTCTCTTATAAAGTCTTCTGATAAGTCTTGGCTTCCTGAAATAATCTCCCAATCAACTTTATCAGCTAATTCTCTTATAAACTCTTCCGATAAATTTTTCCATAAACATATTTCACTCAAATTAACTTTCTGCAGATATTTGCGTACCGTATGAAGTCTTCTGTAATGTGATCATAGTTATATTCCTCCTCATAATCATCATAGCCTATAGATAGCCATTGTTCATCAGTCAGTGAATCTAATATTTCATCAGACAAGTTCGTAACGTTCGCATAGAGAATGTTTTGTATGAGAAATGAGTTCTTTTCTTTAGTGGCTTTCTTGAACAAATGATCTAACATACCTATGGACACGCTAAAATTTATTTTGTCTTTATCATTGTAACCACCAATATCTAAATATTAACAACCTTCCACCTTCGTGCCTATATAGCATGGGGATGAAATGTAAAATGACGGTCGAAGATCGCTGCTACTCACCATCTAGAATGAGTAGGTACAGGATGACGGAAAGAAACCACATTAATTGACTTTGAACTAAAACTTTGTATTTTCATTAAGCTTGTGTATCGTTGTAATTGATCGACGACTGAATATAATCGCAAGATCACATATCTTTAAGCAGCTAGGAAGTTAACCACGATGAACTCAAACATAGCTGAGATACACGTACCTTTATACAGCTGATGACTGGAACTGCTATTGATGTTCTGGACGATCTCTATATTGCTGCCAATAGTCTAAAATGGTTGACTATTGTGTACCATTATCCACTATAATGGTCTGCTGAACTATTAGATCTCCTGATCTAATACTGGACTTAGAATCACAGAGAAGTGACTACTGTGACATGAGCAACTATGTTACTACTCGACGTACGATGATCTCTTAGACTGAACTCTGAGACAAATGCTCAAAGATTACTCCTCAGAGACTGATCCTTGAGACTGCTCTCAATCTCTAAAAACTATAAGGTTTTATACGAAGATTCCAGACATCTTGGAATTCATTCTCGTCGACTTTCTGTATATCTCAGCTATTGGTAAAACGTTGGTTTCACCCGAATTACATCGTGATCAAATTCTCAGACTTACAAATTTCTGCGAACTCAACGATTATATCACAGTCAAAGTGTGTCAATGTTACAATGTGACAATCTGATGACAATTCAAAACATTACAAATACAAATTACAATATCTTACAAATTGACAACCAAGCGTCTAGCCGTAGAACATTCATTACATACACACAACATTGATGTCAACACATAAACACACACACGTGTTTACATTACGTGATAACACTTAATTTCTTAACATTCAATTTTATTAAATATACTTTCTTTTACCAAAATAATATCTTTTTGAATAAAATCAATGACATGCCTCAACATGCCCCTCCTTTAAAATAAGAGAACTCCGTTCTCGACTCAATTTCTTCCCTGAAATTGATCGAAACGAACTACATATATTACATAAAATAATCATATATATTTAACCATCACCCTGTATATATCTTTATATTCATTTTTACATTCGAAAGAAATCGTCAAAACATTATTTATTTACAATCATTGTTTTCGTTTTAAAAAAAAATACTTTTCAAGAGTCCTCATCCGAGTATGAGCTCCTGCCATCTATTGAATTTCATATATAACTACTTGAAGTTGTGTTGCATTTCCTGTGCTCGGAATTGCTCATATATATACTTTTCCGTTCTCGTTCTTGAAAACTTTCCACTAAAGTTAGTCGCAAAGTTCAACTCAGTGTTTATTGACTCTGCATAGTTTCCACTAATATCAGTGACCATATCACTGATGCTTTCCATAAAAATAATGCACTTCATTATACACTAGATTTGTTGTTGTAAACCACTAATACACTAATGAACAACGTCTCCTATCGCTGCATGATTTTAAACACAAAAATAAAATTTAAAAATATTCTTCACTTCACTTTTGGTAAGTTTGCTCTCTATAGAGTTAGCAACTCTGGATACACTTCCTTCCGCAAAATGTTAATTCAGCAAACGTTTTGACACTGAACTTGAACAAACTTCCACGTCTTCATCCTGTTTGCCGCGTTGCTTCGATGGATTAAGTTAACTTTGAATACGTGCTCCGTATTGTTCGTGAAAATTTCGGCAAAATGTTCACAGGACCAAAATGTCGCAAGGACGCATGTACAGTTTTTCGTGTTTCAAGTTTGTGACCAAATGTTGATCCGTTTTTTCTGCTTCAAAACCGGATAATTCGTGATTTGTGCTACATCCCTCTTTGGTTTTGGTGCAGTGCATACCCGCAATGTTTAAGTTACCTTGTGGTTCCTTTTTCTGCTCAAGATAGTGATTTGCTTTGTGTTTTGTGCAAATAGTGTGCTTAGTGTGGTTTTTATTTATTGCTGCATAGATTGGAAATAATCCGCAGTTTTCTACGTTACTAATATCGTCATATACTTTTTTATCCTCTACTCTTCCTTCCTGTTTTTTCTTTCCACTAAATCTACGTAATTTTATAATTAAATAAATAATAATTATAGACGTTGCTAGTACTAAGGTTATTAACGCTGTTAAAGCAATAGCCATTACGGTAAACTTCTTTTCCATAATACCTGTAAATATATAACTAAGTGTGAAATCGTGTTTTTATTTTCTTAAAAACTTATATAACTATACCGCGGTCTATGACTCTCTTCTGAACAATATGCTCATACTTCCAGCCTAGGCCTAATGTTAGTGTTCATTAATCGTTCATTATTTTCTCTAAAATGCATAATCGATGCATATTCTAAATAATGAATAGTGTTCTAATCACTATGTAACCTATTCGGATACAAAACTGCTATCCTTGTTACATTTTCATTCGTTTGACGCTGTTATTGTCTTTTTTTTTTTCAAAGTCGTAAAATCCTACATTTTCGTGCATATTTCAGCTCTTAAATACACTTTATTACTAGTTTTAACGTTGTTTGTAGGTACAGTTATCTTTATTGATGTTTAATCTATCTTATTTTTACATTCCAACACTCTCTGTCCCTAGAATTTATTCATAAAGCATCAAAATCATTGTGAATACAAGTAGCTAGTCTCCCGTGGGTGGGACTTGTTGCTACGCTGGCGGCCATCTTCTCGTAAACCACGCCCCTTAGCAACCTCTCTCTGCTGCCTGAGCGCGCGGATCCTCGCCAGGATGCAATCGTATCATAAGTAGTAAACAGAAAACTACTCAACGGATTACAGTATTTTAATGAATATCACAGATACTCATAACATAAATACAATAACTTATTATAATACAAATAATCTATATACCAATTGATCCTTTGATAATAATAATGAATCAATAATTCCTCTCTCATTTTTAAAAAACATGAATTTAGAAAATGAATTTTGATAAAAATAATGTGTTTTCATACAACTTAATGATGATTACTGATATGATGCATTATGATTGTATTCTATTTGCGACTATTTCTCGTGTCTTATCTATGATTTTCTACTTTTCTATTAAAACTATTTACTTCTTTTTTAACGACTTTTCCGTACTTTTTCCGTACTTTTAACGACTTATTATTGTAGATTTGTAAGCTTACTTGAACTAGTTTATAACACTAGCATCTACTTTATCTATGATTTGTCTATTTATCTAGCTTTACTAATAGACAACTTTTCTATTTTTCTTCTTTTCGCTTTTGTTTTCTATAGCTTGAAGCTACTGATTTCACTAATATTCTGATGTTATTTAACTTAGCTATTATCTATTTACATGTTTTTATCTATGCTTGTCTATGATGATCTATTATCTATGCTTATTTTCTATTGCTTCTTTTCTACCAAAAACAAAGAGTTTTGTCGTACTAGCTCTACGTAACCATTTTTATTTCTCATTCAACGATTTAATCGTTTTCACCGACTCAACTAGACCAATCCTAGTTTTATCTAGGATGACAACCAAAAGACTTTTCAACTCACAACCACCTCATGCTGTAGGTAAGTATGTCTACATATTACCAATTGTTTTAAATGTTAATTCAATATTCCTTTTCAGGTTTTATTGCAACTTAGATATTTTTTTTTCAAAATAAATTCCATTCTTCTCCATATCCATAAATGTAAAAACTTTTTTTTTTTCATAACCCAAGGCACATACAATATTGATTTACATACCACGCTTACTTTATTATTACTTTCTGATGATTATTATTATTATTATTATTATTATTATTATTATTCCTGATTTTGAATTTTATACTTCCGTATTGCTCTATACAGCTTACAATACAGTACTAACAACAATATTGTTGTCAAAATTAATGATATTATTACTCCAAAAATTACATACATGATATAGTCTGTTTTTAAATGTAGTTCTGGGATCGAAGTATCGACTTTCAATTTTAACAATTTTTCAGTTAAACCATTTAGCTCTTGCGTATGCAAGGTGAAATTTATTTGTCTCTCAGTCCAATTACCGATCAATTTAATGTGTTTATTTTGAATCTGAATTATCCGTTTAGATGGAATGACCAGCTCTCCAATTATTATATTATCAAATTTATCATAGTTTATGAAATTTGATTTAGCTTTGGTTTGATCTAGTTTTGTTGAAGTAACTTCTTGATGTACACCCACTTTTGTCATGTACGCTTCTTCAATAGAAGAATACATCACACCAGCGTGTGTATATCTGAATATTACATTCCCCAAAAATTTTTCCGAATTTTGCTGGCATCCTCCTAGAGATTTATTTAAAATAATATTATTCAAACATTTCGATTCATGGTCCATAGTTATACTCTCACAAAAATATAGAAAACTTTTAAACTCGCATTTACTTTTATCCAATGAGTGAAATTTACCTTCAGCCAAATAGACTGCTTCTGGTAATTGATAAAATATTCTTGTGTTATTTATTAAGTAGCCCATTGATGTAACGTCATACATTATTGAAATGCTATTATCATATATTATCGGAGTCTTTATTATTAAATCAACATTATTATCTTCGTAATGGTATTTTACTAGATATACGCTAGACATTTGGTAGAACATTCCAATGTCTGACCTATAAATAGTATTTTTCAAAATATCATGAAAATTAATTAACTTTTTAACGTCAGTATTAGATAATATATGATATGTTAACTCATTATTTAAAATGCTATTTACTATTTTATTCACTCTCTCCTGTACAAGATGAACAAACAAGTTTGCCATTATCCTGCGTTGGGATTGATGTAAATAACAGTATAGCTCCTGAATTTTATTTTTAAAATCGTGCAACACCTGTTGTACTTTTACGACTATCCCGTGGACTACTGTTATCTCATTATTAAATGACTCTTTTAGATTTTTAATTTCATTAGTTAATACATTCTCATGCTTACTTAACTTATCAATAGACTGAGACAATTGTTTATTATGAATTAAATTATACGTCGATAAACCAATGGACGACAATCCCAGTAACCACGAAAATATAAATCTTTTATTTCTTTTTTTCACAGTTATGTTTTCATTTATTTATTTTACTTTGTATGTGTACCTTGGATTATTTTACCAATTTAAATATATTTACTAGATATCTCTCTAATTTAAAAAAATTCTCTAATTTCCTAGTCACTTTATGCTCTGTAAACAATATACTTTTGCCAGTTAAGGGATTTTTTGATGGAAATCAACATTTACTTTGATTTCGGGCACACGGACTTTTGTTGATAAACAGCGGTCCACCTCGCTGTTTCACTGACAAAAACATCTTGTTTGCAGATACCTAACAAAAAAAAATATTAAACTTTTACTAAAACTTATTCGTGTTTTCGTAGTTGCAAAAAAATTTTTTTTTCCGTCGTGATGTAGTCCTTTTGAAAACTTTTTGGTTTTTCCCACGCGTTGTTCTTTTTTTTTTCATTAGACATCACTGTCTAAATCCGATTCTTCTTCTGGTCTATCCGAATCTTCGTCATTTGCACTTACAAATGGTTTCAAACGTCTTATGTCAACAGAATCTGTCTTCTCTTGTCCTTTCTTAGTCTCGTATCTCACTTTATATGAGTTATTATTCAACTTTTGCACTATTACTCCTCGAATGTTATATCGCTTTCCAAAACAAGCTGGAATGCCTGCTCTTGGCATTTCACGAATCCAAACTTTTTGTCCCACGTCGAAGTTTGGTTGAGAGAATTTCTTCTCAATTTGTTTCTTTTGGGATTTGAACCGCTTCTGCAAATTCTGGTACGTGACCTTCCTTGCTTCCTTCACATTTCGTATCCGCTCTTCGTTTTCTACATACTCACAAGGTATGTCCAGATCCTGTTCCAAGAACGTTCTGGGTTCACGCCCTGTAAGCAAATAGTAAGGTGAGTGTTTTGTCCCGTCATGAATCTGTGTATTCATGGTAAACACAATTGAAGGTAAGATCTCGTCCCAGTTTGTAAACTCCCGGTCTATATAGTGCTTCATAATTTGTTGAATTGACCCGATGGCTCTCTCCGATGTTCCAATCTGGTAATGGGCATCTGTATTGGCGAAATTTAACCGCATACCAAACCGTTCAGCCATCTCTTCCATCACTCGGCTCCGGTGTGTACTGTGACGGTCCATCGCAAGAATTTCAGGAATCCCATGTTTTGTAATTAATTCTTCAAAAATTGCTTCTGCTATAATTTCAGAAGTTATAGCAGGAACTGCTCTTGCAATTACGTATCGAGTAGCGCTGTCAACAAATACAATAACATATTTATTCCTGTGATTCTTCGATCTTTTAAACGGCCCAATCTCATCCATAGTTACATGCTGGAATGGCATATAACTTGGGTATGTTTGCGGATGCAGTGGTGTCCTACCAGCTTTACGTTTCTGGATTTGGCAACTGATGCACTGGCTGACCTTCTCTTGAAAAAATCTTTTCATGTTTGGGAAATAGATGGATTTCAATGCTCGATTATAACACTTCGTGTAGGAATAATGTCCTCCTCCGTATATCGAACAATGCAAGTTTTTGAAAACTTGTTCCCGCAAAGAAAAAGGAATGCATAATAGGAATTTCTTCCCATTAGCCATCTTCTGAGTTCTGAAAAGTTTTCCGTCCTTAATTTCATACCAGCGTGCCTGTTTTTCTGATTTTTCATCTGCTTCTTCCGGATGTTCTATAGCCTTCATTATTGAACCAAAGAAAGGGTCTTTCCGTTGCAACTCAGCCACATTCACATCTTCGTCGAACGTGATGTTGACTTCAAGGTCTTCCATCTTGACTGGTAATGCATCTAAATCGATGTCTTCATCAGTTGGTTGGATGTTCGTGTTTCTTGATAATACATCGCTAGGATTTTTCTCTCCTGGACAATGTACTGGCGTGTACTGATACTGCGCCATCTCTAGACTATACCGCAACAGTTTCGGCGACAATTTTGGCGTTGTTTGAAGGTATTTTATACACCTGCAATCAGTGTATAGCTCAAACTCTTTATTATACAAATAATAGTTAAATGCTTTGAAAGCACTAACCACGGCCAAAATTTCTAGTTCCACTATATGTCTTCGTGTTTCGTTTGGTCTCAATACTCTGCTATAATACGCTATAGGTGTCCACTCTCCATTCAATTGTTTCTGCATTAGTACAGCCCCTATTGATTTTGTAGATGCATCCGTATACACTCTAGTTTCCAACTCTTCACGGAAAGGTGCCAATAAAGGTGCACTCATCAACGATTCTTTTAGTTTTTCAAAACTAAGTTGGTGTTCTTCCGTCCACACAAATTTATGGTTTTTTCTTAATAATTGTTGAAAATTAGATGTCATTTCCGCGTAGTTTTTACAAAATTTCCTCACATAATTAGTCAAACCAAGGAATGATTTCAACTCTTTCGCGCTTGTAGGTGGCTTACAAGCTTTTATCGCTTGAATCACTTTAGGACTGATTTCGTAACCAGCTTCGCTCACAATGTGACCTAAAGCCATTACCTTCTCTTCCATGAAATGACACTTCTCTACTGATAACTTTAACCCATATTTCCTTAACCTTTGAAAGACTGAGTGTAACACAGATACCATTTTCTCCTGATTATTTAAATATATAAATATATCATCCATGTAAAATGACACCGCCTCCGGATGAACGTTAGCTAATGTCATTGCCATGATCTTTGTATATATAGCGGGAGATTGGACGTATCCCATTGGTAATTTCGAGTATTGATACGCTCCTACGCCAGGAATATTGAATGCAGTATACTTCCTAGAATCCTTAGAAATTGTTACCGTATGATAGGCACTCTTAATGTCCAATACACTAAAGTATTTGTGACCACCCATACTTGTAAGAATTTGATGGATAGGCGGCAACGCCACGGAATGGAACCGTACGTGCCGATTCAGCATTCTACAGTCCAAACAGGCCCTAATCGATCCGTTTGGCTTCTTTACGAACAACATAGGTGAGTTATACGAGCTATTACTTTCCTCGATGATGTTTTGTTCGAGTAAAATGTTTATCTGTTCTTTAACTTTATCCTTCATAGCTATCGGTATTGGATACTGTTGACGTCGAAACGGAACTTCCGTTTCCAACTCTATCTTGTGTTCTACTCCCTTGACTCTTCCTAATTCGTTTTCTCGCCACGCAAAAACATCTGCGTAATCATAGCACAATTTCTCTAATTTCTTTTTGATTTCTGGTTTAGTATTCTTGCCAAATTTTAACCGTGATTTATCGTAGTTTTTTCTCGCCTTTAACACCTCTTCAATTTCATCTTCTGATAATCCTTCTTTTCTTAATTCCGATTCATTCATGCATGCTTCTGCATCTCCAATTTTTAAATTTTTTGTCAACATGATCGTCTTATTTGACGGATTGATAACTTCTAAACACTTATTTTCATTCGACAAAATTACTCTAGGTACAAATATGTTATATTGAGACTCTAATAGCTTATCTGGCTCTAATAGAAATTCATTGTTCTCCCAAGAATTAACTAGGTTAACCTCAACAGTTGTCCTAGTTCTTGGTAACAATTTCACCCTATGACCAAGAACCCATTTTGGCTTTAAACTTGATTTAATGTTAATTGCAACATTATCAGAAACTGTTCTGGTTTCCTGATCGTTTCGACAATGTTTAATTGGTTTCCCAAATCTTTGAACAATAATTTTACTAGCTCCATAATCAATTCTACAATTTTGTGTTTGCAAAAAGTCATTCCCAATCAACATTTGATATGGGAAGTCTTTTATTATTCTAAAAGCCTGATGAAACGTTTGATTTAAAATTTTGAACTTAATTATGGCTAATTTGTTAATTACAAGCGTGTTCTGCGTGATCCCTTTGATCTTAGTTTGCTGTGGGATTATTTTTGCACTCGGTGGCACTAATTTCTCGTTTATAATTGAAATTTGCGACCCACTATCGAGTAACGCTTTGATCTTCCTATCATCTATTTCTAATGGTAAATATACCATGTTGTTGTCTAAATTCACTGAGGCAATTATTTCTCTTATTCGGACATTTCGATTGCCTGTAAATGCGCCTCTCCCATTTACAGATGTGTTCCGTTTAAAGTACTCGAGCCTGGTGTTTGATAATAAGTAGTACCATTTACTTGTGCCGGTACCACTTGCACAAATCTCTGCTGATTCGGGTTTTCGAAATTATAAGACTGGTGACAACACGAATTCTGACAATTCCCTTGCCAGTTTCCTTGCTGACCACGTCCTCTATTGTTTCTCCAAAAATTTCCTCGATTACCACGCTTACTGTAATAACGGTTATTACCTCTATTGTTGTTTTGATTCCTATCACTATTACTGTGCCAATTCTTATTTCTATTTCCATTTCCACGGTAATTATTTCGATAACCACCTCTATTCTGCTTATTATTCCTATAATACTGATTTTTCCCTTGTTTTCTCGCGTTATTCTCTTGTTTCTCGTCGTCTTGTGTTTTTGCCGACAATGCTAACTGTAATTTGTCTATTTTCTTTTCTAATTCCGCGATTTGTGTAATACTCGGAGGTTCCTGTTTAATCTTACTTTCTTCTTTATGTTTTCTCACAACCACATGATCTGAATCAGATCCGCTCTCCTCATCTTCTACCTGCTCTCTAATTTTCTTTACAAGATCTTTAATTGTAACTTTGCCGGATTCCTTTTTCACACGCTTTGCTATTTTACACTTATTCTTTTCTATCTTTTGCAAATCCTCCACGAATTTGTCTAAGCTAGAATATTCACGCGTTCCTACCTTTTCCATATAGTATGGATGTAGACCTCCAACTATAATACCTATCTTCTTGATATCATTCATTTTTGAATCTAGTCGTTCACAAAGAACGAGCATGTCATAAACGTAATTAATTACAGCTTCGTCTTCATGCTGTAACCGCTCCTTAATTCTATCTTCAATGTCTATAGTTACATTAGATTTCGTAAACTCGTCTACTATTTCAGACTGCAATTGTTTATACTGTATTTCTGCCATGTTTCTCCGTTTCAGGAACAACTTTATCCATTGCCTCCCTACTCCTTTGAAAATATTGGGCAGTAACTCCTTTCGTTTGCTTTCGGCGATGCCTGCCATTTGACAAGCATCGTCGAATTCATCGAAAAACGACACGATGTCATTATCGTTCTTGAGATCGAATTTAGGCAATTTATTAATATCTGCGTAAAACGTAATGTTAGACGCCATAGTAAAATTCTTATTTTCACTATTTACTAATTTCGGATCTAAAGTTATGATTGACGGAAAGTCTTCCGATACAGATTTCGTCACCGGACTACTTGGGAAATTAAAAACTGGTTCTTTACTCAAAACAATTTTAGGGCTCGCGACTTTATCGTGACTACAAGCAGTATTTTGTCTTTCTGGTGTCCTCACACCAAATAAATTCACATCAATATTTATTCCCTTACTCGCTTTCTGTGCTCTAGTCAACACAGTTCTTTCATTCATTTAACTTAATACTTAATTCAACTTTAATTTACGAAGTGAGGGTGGGTGGTGAGGGTTAACGTATTACTTATTCTACTTGAGTCAATTTGCCTTTGGTCATTCGAGATCCGAACCATATCTCGTCTTTGAGTGGTGAACGATTATAATACAAACTCTTAACATACTAAATTACTTAAATATAAACCGAACTTAACCATAACCTAATAAAATATATTCTTAAATCTAAAATTATTCCGTTTCGGGATTCGAGTCATAGCTATTTTCACCATAAGCTTGGTGCGACCTACTTTTTAGCACTATTTGGGAATCGAACCAAAATATCTCCACCGTAAAACTGCCCTGGAATCGCTACAAAAACCAGCATCTCTACCATAACAACCTTCCACCGTCGTGCCTATATAGCATGGGGATGAAATGTAAAATGACGGTCGAAGATCGCTGCTACTCACCATCTAGAATGAGTAGGTACAGGATGACGGAAAGAAACCACATTAATTGACTTTGAACTAAAACTTTGTATTTTCATTAAGCTTGTGTATTGTTGTAATTGATCGACGACTGAATATAATCGCAAGATCACATATCTTTAAGCAGCTAGGAAGTTAACCACGATGAACTCAAACATAGCTGAGATACACGTACCTTTATACAGCTGATGACTGGAACTGCTATTGATGTTCTGGACGATCTCTATATTGCTGCCAATAGTCTAAAATGGTTGACTATTGTGTACCATTATCCACTATAATGGTCTGCTGAACTATTAGATCTCCTGATCTAATACTGGACTTAGAATCACAGAGAAGTGACTACTGTGACATGAGCAACTATGTTACTACTCGACGTACGATGATCTCTTAGACTGAACTCTGAGACAAATGCTCAAAGATTACTCCTCAGAGACTGATCCTTGAGACTGCTCTCAATCTCTAAAAACTATAAGGTTTTATACGAAGATTCCAGACATCTTGGAATTCATTCTCGTCGACTTTCTGTATATCTCAGCTATTGGTAAAACGTTGGTTTCACCCGAATTACATCGTGATCAAATTCTCAGACTTACAAATTTCTGCGAACTCAACGATTATATCACAGTCAAAGTGTGTCAATGTTACAATGTGACAATCTGATGACAATTCAAAACATTACAAATACAAATTACAATATCTTACAAATTGACAACCAAGCGTCTAGCCGTAGAACATTCATTACATACACACAACATTGATGTCAACACATAAACACACACACGTGTTTACATTACGTGATAACACTTAATTTCTTAACATTCAATTTTATTAAATATACTTTCTTTTACCAAAATAATATCTTTTTGAATAAAATCAATGACATGCCTCAACAATATTTACATACACAGTCAAATATAGGTTTGTAAGATAATATTTCCTTAGCACTAGTCATGTTTGTTTTTATTCTTAGATTTTTAAATTTATTTCATTTTTGTTGGTTTTCTATATAACAAATATGGAGAAAGATTTTGATTTATTACATGATAGACTTGAACTAATTCATCATGATCTTAAACTCTTAGCAACACTACTAGAGAAGCAAATACTGTTAAAGGAAAAAGAGTTATTAGTAATGCAACAAAAAACATCTGATTTGAGTAGTGATGATGAATATAAATATGGTAGTGATGATTATGATGATGATGATGATGATGATGATGAGTAAGTTTACAAAAATGATCTAATTTTAATATGTGTATATGTGACTTTGATGGGTTATTCCCATGAAAGTTCTAGACTAACACAACGAGGAAACATATGTAGGCAATGGCAAACGCGTGCAGATGTTTAAACGATGTGTTAGAAAAAATGAAAATGAGCTGAAATAACCCGGTGAAGAGTACTAACGAAGATTTTCTATATAATAAATAAGATGAGTAATTATAATAGATTTACTGTAATAGATTTAAGACGACAATGTAAAGAGAGGGGAATCAGAAGATATTCCCGATTAAGAAAAGCAGAACTGATAGACCTTCTTAAACAACATGACGATGAACAAAGCAGAAGGCAGCAGCTTTTCAAATCAAGATTAGAAACATGGAGATTTACAACAACGTATAAAGAACATGATCCACTAGAACAATATATCACCTCAACATCAAAAGCTTTAATAAATAGATTGAACATCAGCTTACAAAAACATGGATCGTTAAAGGCTAATCTACTAATAAGCTGTCAATATAAGAAAGGTAAAGAGATTCAAGACATTTACTTCAACATTAATAACAAAGAGGTATTCCTATCAACCAATCTAAAAGAATTCTTAAGTGATGCTAAACAAATATTACGAGCAAGAATGGATGAGTTCCAAGCTAGAGGTTCTGGATGGGCTCTTACAAATATAAACTACTTAGAGTTAGCTCTTAATAAATATGCACCATATAGAGGATCATCATACATAGAACTACAAAGAAAAAAGCTGTTATCAATGTAAAGAACAAAGATGAAAAATGTTTCTTGTATTCAATTGCCTCTGCATTGCATCCTGTTGAAAAAGATCCTCAACGGCCACCAAAGTACAAGCAAGTTGTTAAAGACTTAGAAACAATATTAAAAGATATTCATTTTCCTGTAAAACTAAGTGACATCCCAAAAATTGAAAGACGGCTCAATATATCATTTAACGTTTATACATATAGTGATGATGGAAAATATACAATATACGTTTTATATCATACTAAAAACAAGAAAGACATCCATGTGAATTTATTATATGTAAAAGAACAAAATAAAGACCAAGTTAAAACACACTATTGTTGGATTAAAGATCTAAGTAGATTAGTAAGCAGTCAAATAACTAAATGGAGAGCTCGAAAATACTTATGTGATAGATGCTTGTTATATTTTTACTCACAAAGTGCATTAGATAAACACGAAAAAGATTGTTCCACTCACGAAGCTGTTAAGATAGAAATGCCACCGAAAGATACATACGTTGAATTTAAAAACTATCAATTTACGATGAAGTTGCCATTTACGATTTACGCTGATTTTGAATGTCTGCTACATAAGGTTATGGGATGTAAACAATGTTATCCAGAAGATGAGTCATATACCAAAAAATATCAACAGCACAAACCATCTGGGTTCTGTTACTATATTGTAAAAAGTGATGGGAGTAAAACTAATCCTGTTGTGTATAGAGGTAAAGATGCAGCGAAAAAGTTCATAAGAATGTTAAAGAAAGAAGCTAAACAAATATCAAACATATATAGTCAAAATAATGAATTACCATTAACACGTAAACAGATAAAAGAGTTCAACCAATCCGAATCCTGTTCTTACTGTAAAGTAAAATATACATCAGAAAACCACAAAGTTAAACATCACGATCATATAACAGGAGAGTTTGTAGCTGCATTATGTAACAACTGTAATTTGAAAGTTAGAATACCTAAGTTCGTACCAGTGATTATACATAACTTATCTGGATATGACTCTCACTTATTTAGAAAAGAGCTAGGATGTAATAAAGAACAAATAGAATTAATACCTAATAACGAGCAACGCTACATATCATTCAGTAAAAAAGTTGGAACTATCAAATTAAAATTCGTAGATTCATTTAGATTTATGGCATGTAGTTTAGACAAATTATCATCAAACCTAACGAGAGAACAAATGGTGCACACACAACACTTCTATCCTGATGAAGAACAATTTAACCTTGTAACAAGAAAAGGTGTTTATCCGTACGATTATGTTAACAATTGGGATAGGTTTAGAGAAAGAAAATTACCACCAAAGGAAGCATTCTACAACAAGCTTAACAACACACATATAAGCGATGAGGATTATAAGCATGCAAAGAAAGTGTGAAAACATTTAAAATTAAGAATCTCGGACAATACCATGACTTATATCTAAAAACCGATGTGTTGTTATTAGCAGATGTGTTTGAGAACTTTAGAGAAACATGTCTTAAAGCTTATGGTCTCGATCCAGCTTGGTATATGACAGCACCAGGTTTAGCTTGGGATGCAATGTTAAAGATGACAACTATAAAACTAGAGTTATTAACTGATTACGATATGGTATTGATGATAGAGAAAGGTATAAGAGGTGGGATTAGTCAATGCTCAAAAAGATATGTGAAAGCAAACAATAAATATATGGAAGATTACGATAAGGATAAAGAAGATTCTTACTTAATGTATCTAGATGCCAATAACTTGTATGGGTGGGCAATGAGTCAATATATGCCGTATAAGGGATTCAGATGGTTAAGTGAAGATGAGATAAAAGAAATAGATTTCACAAGTATACCTGATGATTCTGATACTGGTTACATATTAGAAGTTGATCTTGAATATCCTAAAGAATTGCATGACTATCACAAAGACTACCCATTAGCACCTCAAAACATGTGTCCACCTGGTTCAAAACAATCAAAACTCTTAACAACCCTATATGACAAAGAAAAATATGTAATTCACTATCGAAACCTAAAACAATGTCTTTCACTTGGATTAAAACTTAACAAGATACACCGAGTAATAGAGTTCGAACAATCAGATTGGTTAAAGAAATATATTGATTTAAACACGCAGATGAGAACTAGAGCAACAAATGACTTTGAAAAAGACTTTTATAAGCTCATGAACAATTCAGTTTTTGGGAAGACTATGGAAAATATTAGAAAGAGATGTAAACCTATAAAAATAGAATGTGATCCAACAAGAGTAGAAAAACTAATTGCTAAACCAAATTTTAAAGATAGAATTATTTATACTGAGAATCTATGTGCGATCATAATGAATAAAACAAAATTAACTTTCAATAAACCAATATATGTTGGAATGAGTATCTTAGATCTATCGAAATATTTAATGTACGACTTCCATTACAATGTGATGAAACCAAAATACCAAGACAAAATAGAAGTATGTTATACAGATACTGATAGCTATATATACCATATTCAAACAGAAGATGTGTACGAGGACATGAAAAACTACATTGATTACTTCGATACCAGTGACTACCCTAAAGATAACAAATATAAGATACCACAAATCAATAAGAAAATACTTGGTAAGATGAAGGATGAGATTAAAGGCACAATCATAGAAGAGTTTGTGGGTTTAAGAAGTAAGATGTACAGTATAAAAGCACCTCAAATAGATTTAACAGATAAAGACTTTAAAGGTAAGTTCGATAAAGAAAAGTGTTGTAAGAAGGCTAAAGGTGTTAAGAAGAGTGTTGTGTATAAAGAACTGTCATTTAACGAGTATAAGGACTGTTTGATTAGCCAAAAAGAATATTATAAGAAGATGAATTTGATTAGAAGTTATAAGCACGATTTGTACAGTATAGAAGTAAATAAGTTAGCTTTAAGTTGCGTGGATGATAAGAGATGTGTTTTAAAGGATGGGGTCAATACCCTACCATGGGGACATTATAAGATAGAAGAAAAATGAAATATATATATACAATTCATTTATATAATAAATGCCTAAACAAAACATAATAAAATTAGACTACTTTCGATATTATTGCACAACATGTAAATCGATTGCAACGCAAACTAAAAAAGATTGTACAAGTGACTTCTGTAGCTTTGGAAGATGTAGTAGATGTGAAAATTATGGATATGATTATATTTGTAAATGCGTAGAATAAGTTAGTTGTAGTTTTAGTTTTAGTTAGATGTAAGTTTTTATGATTTTTAAATGTCATAAAAGCATATGCGCAGTGCAATTACCCAATCTCGCTTTATGCTATCCTCCTGTGTTAAAGTTCAATGGTCAGTGGCGGATATGTAATTTTTGGTAGTTAGGGGGTGGAGGAGAAAGTGCGCTAGTAGTTAGGTACCCAATCTACTTCCTTCTCAAAACAGAAACAATTTTTGCTGTTTTTAATTACACCTTTTAACAATTGTACCGTGGTATGCCAAAGGGAACTAAGAGCCATTTTCATGTTTTTGAGAAAAGTCAAGTTTAAGTTTGATAGGTAATAGTAATGAAAAGCAAAACAATGAGCAAACTCTGAACCTAGGGCAAATTAGATAAGAGCTTTCAACATTAGTATGTGACACATTTTCAAAAATAAAAGCATTTAATAGTGAAAGAAATGTAGACAAAGATGTCCTATGTACATAGTTAGTTCACTTTAGTAGAACACTTTGAATATGTAACTAAACATGGTTCACTTTGCTTGACCGAGACATACCATCTATGAATTGAAACCACAATGTTGCATAGTTTTATATACGTTATGTATTGCGTAATCATTACAGCCTGGTAGAATAAAGAATCATACAAAATTAATGTAAACAAATATTATATTGTTTATAATAACAAAATAGATCGATTCTGTGTTGTGGTACATGCTCATTTACCCAGCTTTCCTTGGAACAGCAAACTAGTCATCACTACAATCATCATCAATGTCCATATCTTCACGTTCTTGCTCCACTGACAGCAAATTTGTGTAAAATGAATGGTAGATGGGTGGGATGTATTTGGTAAGACTTAATAAGTCGTTTTTCTTCTTAACACTGATAGGATGTCCATGAGGATAGAGTTCTTTGAGTTGGGTGTAGTCGATGTTCGCTGGATGGCCACCTACTTTCTTGCTCAGATCTAGAACTGAGTATGGCATATCTTTGTTGAAAATATATTTGAAATAGACCAATTCTGGGTTAGCCTTCTCAATGTGAATTTCTCGTGTTTTTAACCAAGACATTTTCTGTCCTTCAGTGTCTTTTTTCTGAGTATTATACTCTTTTCCATCTGACAGGTAGATACGAAATCCTTACTTTTCATCTCAATAACCTTAAACTGCACTTTATTTTTGCCCTTCTTCCTTGTTTCATTCTGTTGTAGGTCACCTAGGAGTTCACAATAATGTTTAAAAGAGTAAACAGATTCCCGCTTGGCAAGATGTTTCTCGATATCTGCAAAGTCTCTATCGTTAGGTAAAAAAAAAAATATGTCCAGAAACACAAAAACAATGAGTTACTGAGTTTACTGGAATTCTTTCACAATGGACAATATACATCCACATAAGTGTTAATTTTATATTTCTACTTTGGTCCTCACACGAATCAGACCATGCTATTAACGAGGTATTGGAAGCATTGGTTTCCAAATACTTTAGCAGACAAGACCCGATCTCTTGACTGCCTCGAGATAATTGCCCCTCATGCCTTCCGTGCATGAACGCAGTATTAGTGTTGAAATCATGAATTCCTAGATTAAATGCCCACAGCTGCCTTTTATAATATGCCTCCCCTGTTGTAAGTTTTGGCAGAGGAAACGTTTTTTGCAGATCAAACGTTATACACATGACGTCACCCTTCTGAGCCAGTGCCTGATCTTCATGTCGCAGAGCATTAGCAACCTCCACTTGTCTATGATGAAGCTCCTTCTCTTTATGAATATGTTGCAAAACGTCTTCGTTTTGCTGTGAACTGGGCTTCGACTCCTTAGCTACAATTTGCACGCTTAACCGATCGCAAGCTTTGCAGGTGTCTGTGTGCGGCCGTTTGAATTTTAAATTGAATTTGTAGAAAATACGCTTGTACGTGGACTCTCCAACTGGTGTAAGGGGGTCCCCATCACTAGTCTTGTTTTTCTCTTCAACTTGATCTAGGTATAATTTGTACATCTTCGCAATATTTAGACCTGGAGACAAGTACTTGCCATTGGGAGATGATTCTCTTCTATAGTGGCTTGTATAATGGGGAAATGACAGAATATGTTCTTTCACCATGGAAATTATTTCCTGTTTGAGTTTGTTAGCTGGTTGGTGTTTACCCCTCAAATCTACAAGTTGCCCTTGTGATGACTTTTTCAAACAACGATGAATGCGTGCACTATCAATATATAGTACCTCCATGAACATTTGCTTACAAACACGAATATCTTTTTCTTTTGCATGAAGAAAATATTACCTACTACACGTTCTTCTGGAATGTTCCTTATTTCTCTTTCTCTGTATATCAATGGTCTTCACAGTCTTTGATATAAATACTGTCTGCGTAAACCACGACGCATGTGAGTAAAACATTTTAAAATTTCTTTTCCGGTCTTCCACAGTCAGTTTCTCAGAGCATTTAAAAGGACATGAACAACGGAAATGTAAATTTGGTTTCTTAGCTGCCTGACGAATTCCTTTATAGTTCACGTATGATTTCCCTTGGTTTCTTCTGGTTTTCTTCACATTCCTTCTCCACATTTCAGGTCTTGCACAATGATTCTTCTCTCTTCTCCTCTTCTTCTGCTTGCTGTTATCAGTCTCAGAGCTGCCTGCAAGACACAGAATCGAAGATGATGTTGAGAATCTAATTGCTTACCCATTCTTTACAATTGCAGGCATACCTTATATTGGTCTGCTAAAGTGAACTAACTGCATCTAGAAAGTAACAAATTTCCCGATTTTGTTATATACAACTCAACATCGTTTATTGAATCGGGCATAATTCCCACCTCCAGGGAAAGCTGAGGTTTAAAGTGCAACGTTTATTATCCTCAGAGGTGGCAACACAACTTTTTCGCGCGCAAACACAATGATTCTGTACATAGTTCACTTTGTCCGAACACTCAATAAGGGTTTACCTCGTCACTGATCTAACTGTTCACTACTCTCAGAAAATTTTAAAACGATTGAAAAAGGAAACTTGTATTCGTCATCCCCTGATAAAGAAATATCTGAGGAGGAAGAGATTTCTCGCTCTGAAATCAGTGAATTTTCACCAACCACGTTTGTTTCGTTTCCCATGTTGGTTCACTCTGCCTGGCCAGTAGTCGACAGTGTAGCAATCTACTAAAAGGAAATGACTTTTCTCACGACACGGAGGTGGAATTTTCAGCCGAGTTCGATTTTGCATAACATTCTACAGCCTATCAGCAACCAGTTAGCACAATATAATGAATTTTTCAATTTTGGCGCTTAGTTCACTTTTCCATAACACGGTACAATTGTGAAAGCATCTATCAATCGAGACAATTGTATTGATTTATATGTGTGTTTTAACTTTTTTTATTTGCTCCAAGACTATTATGGTAATATATGCAGCCCTGTGCGAAAGGGATGGTTCGATGGTTGTACAAGTCACAGCTAAATTAGGGTTGCAATATTTTAAAATCAGAAAAGTGGGGAGTTCTAAACCGTAAGTACTGATGTGAACTTGTGTGTTACAAATATTGACCTGGAATCCTTCGCATTTTTTTTTCTTTTAGTTATTTCTTTGATGACACTTCCAATGTAGTTTTCGGCTGGAGAGAAGCAAACTGGACCTCGCCTGATTTTTCACACATTTTGTAAATTAGACTACGAAGAATACGAATCTAAAGGAATTTTGATATTTCGAATGTCGGAACTCGAGATATTCGTACATAAAGTGACCACGGAAGCAAAAAAGGCCCCATTTGATTTTTATATATTTTGTAAACTAGACCAAAATGAGCAATAATCTGAAGGAATTTTGACATTCCGACTTTCCGAACTCGAGATACTAGAACTTATACAGTAGTTTTATATAGTATGTATAAAAGTAACGAAGAAAGTTCTGTCGCTTTTTGACCTATAACCTAAGTGCATCGATATGTAACCTAAGACGTACCTGGAAGATCAAAAATAGTACCCAAGAGTATCAACGACCTTCTGCCAACGTTCGGGATGGGCATGGATTCCTTCGTTTTAGAACTTGGTTTGCCGTGAAACGAAGAAGGTATCTAGTGCATTTTGCACCTCTACTACGGAGTTGAACTGGAGTCCTCTAAGCTGAATGTCCAAGGAATAGAATAGTTGATAATCGCATGGCGCAATGTCCGGGGAGTATGGCAGATGCAATAGTGTTTCCAACCAAGGCGTAGGATGGTGTCCCGGGTCATTCTAGCCACGTGGGGCTTAGCGTTGTCCCGTAACAGTTAAACTCCTTAGCGGTTGAGAAGAGCTCCAGGGTTTTGAGTTTTTCTTGAACACGGTTCAACTGCTGACAGTAGACAGTTGCATTGATGTTCTGCTCTGACCAGCCGGTAGCAGTTCCCGATGCACGATGTTGCGAGCAGTCCACCAAACACACAGGAGGACTTTCCGCTGCATTGCTGGTTTCAGCTGTTTTGGAACCGGTTCATGGGATTTTAACCAAGGATGACGACACCGTGGAGCTTCGTACAGAACCCACTTCTCATCACATGTCAACATCCTGTCCAGAAATGGCTCCTTCCTCAGAAGAGACAGCAAAGAAACACAGGTGTCTGCTCGCGTAGCCTTCTGGCCCGGAGTCAAATCATGTGGGACCCATGGACCCAACTTGTAGTGCTTCCCAAGTTTATGGAGGTGTTGCCGAATGGTTTCTCCACTCACATGGAATGTTAGCCCCAGTTCCTCACATGACTGTCCATTGTTCGCCTCAATTGCTACCTGAAGATCTTCATTTTGAACATGTGTTGGTCTTCCGGTCCGTGGTGCGTCTTCGAGTGTTTCGTCACCGTCCTTAAACTTGCTAAACCATCCTTGCACTGTCTGCGTGATCACGATACCATCATGAAAGACCTGAGATATCTTCCGCCTCGCTGCAGTGGCGTTTGACCCAAGTTTGAACTCGTACAACATACACGCCCTTATGATGCTCTGTGGAGGTTCCATATTCACTCTGTTCTTACACAAGTTCACATTGTAACTGAACTGCCACAACCAGGTGGATTGTTGGATATACCCACACCAACAACTGACCTTCGCCTTATCTCCATTCGCATTCAACTCACAGTGTGAGGGCCAATTTTATGCACACCTCTATAAAAAGCGACAGAACTTTCTTGGTTACCTTTATATATCTCACAGGACATAATATGTTTCGTATAGAGAATATTCTTTTTTTCATATATACATAGCGTCTATATTAAATTTTAAGTTTCAATATCTCGAGTACCGAAATTTGAAATGTCAAAATTCCTTCAGATTCGTGTTCCTCGTGGTCTAATTTACAAAATATATAAAATTCAGGTGGGGTCCAGTTTGCTTCCTTGCAGTCGTAAATTCGCTTCTATAAGAGTCTTTAAAGTTACACTTGAAATTGTCGTTCGGCATTCTTGTAGCTTATGAAGGCATGAATAATTCAAGTATGTTCGTCAGAACATCTACAAACGAATATTCATTCGTATAGAACCTCCAATACATTACATTAAAAAATACATGAACTACATAGAAAACCATTGTGCATGAGAGCAGATCTCTTATTAGTAAATGGCCCTGCACACGCGCACTGCTCAGATAGCCCACAGCCTGAGCCTGAGCGCGAATCCAAATTTAACTCAATCGCGATTGAGATTGTCAGAGATGTAGCGGTTTACGTTGAATATACCAACACTTTATCAACTAAGTCGTCTTAGATTTTCCCTCCAATCCCAAAAAGCGGGTCGTTTTTAAGCTTATGGTGATTAAGCTTATGTTTAAGCGAAGGATGAATATAGAACCTGAAAATCGGATGGTACCCGCTAAAATCGGGTAATATGGCAACACTAAGCTAAATAGAAAATAACGTAGGCCTATATCCCTACTTAAGATCACAACAAATGCAACTCATGAAATTCAATTTGAAATCTCATCCACTTAGACTGAGATCTTTTTATATTATTATTACTCTTTCCCCTTGTTTTTAAAAATAGTACTGCCACTCTTTTTTTGTTAACAAAAAGGCACCATCTCACTTTCTTTTTTTAAAAAAAAAGAAGAAGAAAGAAAGAAAATCTAGATCGCAAAATACAATTTTATTGTTGATTTGTTGCCACTCCGATAATTGTGATTGTTGTGGTTTTGCATGTGCTGACTGGTTTCTTATCGCAAGTCCCAGACACCTGCAATAGTTTATACGTGAAGGAATCACCGATCATGTTTTATTCTATATCTTTTAACTTCCCAATAACGATAGCCGTGCCTCTTTATGAGAAATTGCAACTAATTTTTTTATTCTGCCAATTGTAAAATTATACTCAACAAGAATTTCCCTACACTTTAAGACATTTTAAGAAAAAAATACCTTCTTTCCCCTCTGCAAATTTTGAGCATTTTTTCTACGCCAAGGGAAATGTCTCTCGGCCATTCCATCATAACGAGTGTTACATTTGGACGAAGAGAAATTGTTATAGAAATGTCCTTACTGGGTCAAGATATATCAAACTGCCTCGAAACATCACCGTTTGTCTGTGTATTTTAGTAAACCCTTAATTCGTTACATATACATAATACCAAAACTCAGTGATAGTGAAAAATGTGGCGTAACGGGTGTTACAGCAATTGGACATGCACTTTCAGATGCATATAAAGTTAAGCCAAACTCTGCGAATGTCCAGATCAAAATTTGTTTCCAATTATGTGTGCACTTTTCTAAAAGTATGATGTTATGAATATTACAAACAGAAATTCCATAAGTGTAATGACTTTTATTTTTAAAAATGTTCAATACCGTAACGGGTGTTACACAAATTGTAACGGGTGTTACACAATGAACTTGAATGAACTTAAACCAACTTCACTTTTAATGAACATATTATGTAAAGAACAAAATATTACAATGTTAATAGATAAAAAAATACACATGTAGTACAGTGTAGGAAATAAAAACACAAAATAATAAACATATAAATCAGAAGAATGTAGGAAGTTTCAGTATTAAATATGTAGGTCTGTTGATGCACTGATCATCAATAAAAGTCAATTCTTTTTGTTTCAGTAACATTAACTTTGGAACTAAACTGCTACACAAGTTTACGTTATTCTTTAATTTTCATAATCGGATTTGGCAGTTTACCAATTACGTCATAAAAAATAATTATACTGTGCCGTGCTGGGAACATCAGCGCCCGGGGCGAGAGTATACGATGGCGTTCCCGTACACATTAGTGAGATCAACAGACCAGCCACGAAGCGACACTATGGTTGGGGCGAACCGTAAGAAAATTTTCAAAAATAAAGCCTGCTTTTCCTTGATTTCCAGGATATTTTATTACTTTTTTCCTTCCATTTTATAGACCTATATGCGCACATGCATTTTTCTAACATGAGTAACATTATATGACCAATTCCTAAAACAGGAAAAAGATTTAAGTGCATACTAATTTGAACTGATATGTGAAGTATTTTTTCTCTCCTTTTCTTTTCTTCCCTATTTTTTCGCCCCCTTACTTCGGCGCCCGGAGCCGTCGCCCCGCTAACCCCCCTCCCCTTACGGCACGTCACTAGTATACTTTCTAAGCTTCGGGCTAGTTCGAATTCCTTTTCGCCACAAGATTTCAAGAACATAACACTAATATCACCATTTTCGTCCGCAAGTCCTTGACAGATCGAACTTGACGATAGTCTTTGTTACTTATTTCATCTTTCATTGCCAGCAAGACAACATTCCAACACAAACATCCTTCTGCAAAAGGCTGATCACAACTTCTTTCGGAGTCTGCGTATACATCATTGTAGTGTAGGGTTTTTCTGGTTTCTTGATGAAAATCTGTCGCGCTGCAGCTTCTAATGATTTGCTAAACAAAGACTTACAATACAGCGTATTGGGCTTCTGATAAAGAAGTAGACTTCTGGTATGTAATGAGTACTCAATTGAAATATGGCGCTTTTATGATATTTAATCACTAATCTGAGTGTTCGATTAACGAGGACATGAGAGGGAGTCCTCCATTCCACGATATCCCCTAGATGTTATTTTCTCTGGAGTGCACTTCATCACCTCCGGTTCAATGTCCCTTAATTCGCATACTGTTCACCCTTACCATAATTCATGTCTTCAGAAGAGGACCCTCTATAACTTTACTAACTTCAAATTCCCTCTTTAGAGTCTTCCAGCTAGCCTAAGTGTACAAAATATCACTGTCAAACCAAGCTAACAATTCACATGTAACACCCGTTACGTTGGCAATGTAACACCCGTTACGCAGTTTTTGCTTATTAAATTATAAATATAATGATATTCATTTTCCTGTCGTATTGCCCATGTGCTCATTTTTACTTTTGGGAAATATAAACTACTTCTAACTTTTAGTACAAGTTGTATAGAAAAAATTATATCTTTTTTGTAACGGGCGTTACATAATTACATTGGTACCAAAAGTAGTCAAATAGTAGACTACCTAATATACTAACAACTTTAAAACTTCTGAGCTTCAGTTCCTAAAGTGTACGTGCTTGCTTACACCGCAGTGCAACTGAATCAAATGTTTATCATGTGTTCTTTAGGGGTGTCCAATATTGTTGGTAAATTCTCCCTTCGACTGGTTTCGTACAGCATGGAATTTCAATCGCTCAAAGAGACAAACAGTTAAAACTTTTTAACAAGAAATCGATCTGCATAGTAAATTTTGAACCTTTCTGGTCATTTTTGTATAAATAACGAGCAAAATATATTTAAAACAATTTTCTGTCTTTAGGCTCATATTTACGTGGAATGGCCGCTCTCCATCTGGCAACTGTGATCCGAAGTAGGGAAAGATTCTTTGCTGTTTTCTCGTCGTTACTTGATATTAGTGCTGTTGAATTTTTGTGACATTTGCGGTTTTAGGTTTTTGAGAAAAGCGGTTTTCAAAACCGACATTTCGGTTTTGTGAAATTTTACTTTTTCCAAAAACCGGTTTTCGGTTTTTCAAAAACCGATTTCGACAGCACTAATTTGTAGTGTCTGAATGTACTTCCAGATAGCAATAAATGCAATTTTGTGCACTTATTGGATGAAATTTCTCAAGCTTTAGCATGCTTGTAATGTGTGGATATAGCATGTACTTTGCATTAATTTCAGCTTTTTGTGCTGATTTCACGAAACAGCATGTTGTAATGTGTAATTGTAGCTCACAAGTGGTAATAGATGTCTTTCTGTATGATAAATTGATGGAATTCACAAAGCTTTAAATATTTAGTGTGTACAGCCGTAGCTTTCAGACCGCAATACATGCAGCTCTGTGAGCTGATTTATTTTCAATGATTCTCGAGTCCAATTATCTAAAATACAGTATATAGCCCATATTATTCTATTGAGTTCAAAATTGTATCTAAACACTTTTGATGATCAGGCTCCCCCGACATGTTTCATCTTTAAGGCAAAATTTCTAGTAGACATTGTTCGATAGTCGAACACGTAAGCTTTGCTATAAGCTAATAAAACTAATGTCTCTGGTTTCGATACCCAATTTGCATAAGAAAATCAAAATAGACAATATCGCATCTTGCCTACGTTTCTATTTCTAAATTTGTTAGAAATAGGATTAGGTATTAGATTTTTGTGCGTTCTGCATCTGTGACCATATTAGCTAGTCATGAGGGATGATGTCTGTTGGCAATCACACTACCTGCAGAATTGGTAGAAAGAGGAAGAAAGGAACGAGGAAGGAAGGAAGCGTCCTGGGACCATTATATAAGGTATCATTCCGGCATTTGCCTGGTGGGAATGAGGCAAACCTCACTCAGGATAGCTGGCCTGAAAAAGTTGTCACATTTTTTGACCGGACTGTCCCCATCGGGAATTGAATCCGGGATCGCTTGCAAGAAAAGTGACATCGTTAGTAGTAACTACGGAACATGGGTCTACATATTCCAATTTATGTCAAGTCAAAAATAGATTAGTCACATGATTATGAACAACTGGAAGAAACTATTTTTTGTCAAACGAGAATTGTCCTAAGTCGTGATCATGAACCTTAATCGGAATGAAAAGTCTCCTGGGATTAAGCGTCTCATGTATCTTCCAACTTATTAGTAAATCTACACTTTCATCACGACTTTTAAAGTCTTCTTATCCACGTCTTGTAACAGGTTTTCTCAGTGTTGTCTACAAGAGCAATAGCTTCACGATCCCATGGAAATGCTGTCTACAAGCGATATCACGCACACTTAAGAGGCCCCATCACAGCGAAATTAAAATACCGCTAATTTTCTAGTAATTATGTGATATCTTCAAATAGATAAAAGATAATCGAAAAGTGGAACATGAGCGCACTAGACAATATTATTTTACATGTGATAATAGTTATCACGACTCACTTATCTGCTTTCGATTTCCAGCCATCTAGAAAATCAGCATTTACTTTCGCGTTTCTAAATGGCTGCAAATGGAAAGCTATTAGATGACTCGTGATAACGGTATCTCATGCAAAATAATATTGTCTAGCGAGATTTTGTTCCACATTTCGATTATCTTTCATCTATTTGAAGATATCATATAATTACTGTAAAATTAGCGGTATTTTAATTTCGCAGTAATTAGGCCTTTTAAATCAGTGGTCATCCATAACAAATTCTTCCACTCGTGCAATCATGTTGTCGGTCCGGCTTGTCCGTGGTCGAGGTTGAATGGGTTCCTTATCACACGACGTCAGAACTTCAAAATTTCGTATCCACGACCGCATTCTTTTCACATCCATTGCATCTTCACATATCCAATTGAGTTGCTGATGAATATGGATAGTTGCCACACCACACAAGTGGAAAAAAAGGGATCATCACTACCTGTCGTCGTACACTGTACATCGCCATTTTTAGTATCGAGAACACTGCTCACTCTTGCGGAACTAACTCTATGAACTACAAACACTGTATGGCGCTGTCTTCTATATGACGCATTCACAAAGAACGTTCGTGTATTTTAAGATGAACTGCATCCTTCCAGCTGCTCACAGTACTGTACATAAAAAGAAAGAGGAGCTGAGAACTTGAACACACCTAAAATAAACTGAGAAATTGGCACAAAATGGTGGAAATACAGAAAATAGTTTATTAGTGTTATATGGGTTTTATAGTACTTATACTTTTACAAATTTTAATCTTCACCCATTTTTTTTATAATGTTATACGAAGCGTAAGAAATAGAGTTAAAATTAGGGTAACCATAAAGCATAAAAAACAGTAAAAACATAATGGAATTTTTCACCTATGGTTGTACCATATCTGTGATTTTGACCACTCTACACATCCAAATTTGCTAGTCTTATAAGCATAATAAAGCATAATTTACAGAAATAAAGCATAAAGCATAATGCTTAATGCTTTTAAATGCAGAAACGTGTACAATAAAGAAAATTTGTTAATACATTTTGTGCCAAAGAAATAAATAATGAACAAAAGCTGTTATCAATGCCGCAAACAATGGAAATCGACTGCCAGTTGCATTTACGTGTAGTAACAGAAAGTTCGAATTCTTCCTCTCTTCGCACCTTCCGCTCAGTAGGATATTTTTGTTTCCTCACTTTGTGTTGTTAAAAGGCAGGTAAGGCTGGTTGTGCTTATTCCAAGATGCCAAAATCAAGAGTATATACCATCTCAGAGAGTAAAAGAATTCCCAACTAACCATTTCAAAGTACAAGGCGGTAATCTATTTTGTACATCTTTGTTCTGAATTCATTAAATATGACAAGTCTACTGTACAGCTACATATTTCTTCTTCGAAACACCGCTTAAGGAAAACTGCACAAAATGAGGTAGTATGTTGTATTGGTGTAATTTTTAGGGGGAAAATGAATTGTTTTATATACATTTTTAATGCTTGTGTAATAAAAACGAGTAAAATAAAACAAATAGACCTATGTAATACAAATGGGTAAAAATGAAGTATAAATCAAGGAACTGCATACTTTATGGCATAATGTAGGAAAAAGCATAATAAAGCATAACGTAAGGAAAAATAAAGCATAATATATAGCTGTATAAAGGATAAAGTTTGTTGCCCTGGTTATAATTAATCACAATATTACGAGTGCAAATATATACATATATAAACAAATACTCTATCGAAGATAACTCCAGAAGATACAATTCAAATGATTAATGTGGGGGGCGCAGTGGCTCAGTGGTAGAGCACACACCTCTGGTGCTTGGGGTCCCGGGTTCGATCCCAACCCCCGCCAAATGAACTTTGTGGTGGACAAACACCGTGCTCGTGGGTTTTCTTGGGGCTCTCCCGTTTCCTCCCACTTTCTTCATTCCACCATTTCACTTATCCTCACCGTCTCCTTTAGCCTAACCGGCATAACCGTGGGACGTAAAACTCAAAGATGTTCAAATGATTAATGTATACATTACCAAAGTCTCTGGAAAGTGACGTGGAAAAATAATATGTAATTGTAACTGTAAAACAATCTCTTCTAGGACCTAGGCTACTTGAATAAACTCTTAAAATGAAATGAAATGAAATCTTTCAGTTTAACGTCCCACGATTACACCCATTAGGCTAATGGACAGAATGATTACGGTAAGTGAATGATGATCGAAGAATTGGGGGAATGAGAAGGTGGGAGGAAACGGGAGTACCTCGGTAAAACCCACGGACACGATGTTGTCCACCACAAAATTACGTGGCTGGGGACCGAACCAGGACCCTCACGCACCAGAGGTAAGCACTCTACCACTGAACCACCGTGTCCTCAAATAAACTTTCAATTTTCCTGTTATACAATAGTATCATGAACTTATGTCTGCACAAGTTTATTTTTTAAAATTAAATCCTCAAATGAGGTAGTGAAGAAGAAAAACAAATCGAGAGTTGAGAATCATATTATTGTCATGAAATTTATAAAATGTTATGGTTCTTAGGAGATTAATATAATTGTTAAGTAGTGGATTATATGTATATGCATAGAAGATAGCCATATATCGTTAGTGAAGAAAAAAATATGTGTTACCAGTAAAAGTATTATCCTTTATACAAGCGCGGTAACTTACTAGAGCAGTTTCTCTTTTTTGGATCGAAAGATCCAATATATTTCAATCAAAAATGTTCTTGTAGGCCATATATCTGGGGAACTACATATTGTGTAGCCAAACCCCAAATATCAGTTGATATCCTCAGTATGATATCCTCATTCCGTAGAAAATACGAAAACTCGATTTAGTGGTCGTTCAAAAAATTTTGTGGTCCCTGATCGAAAAACTAATTATTGGCCAATATCGCAATCTTTTTATGCATTTTTTTGAGTATTCCTAAAATTTTTGGCCAAGATCGCAATCTTCTGATCCATCTGATCCATTTTTTTTTGATCATTCCTAAAATTCTTGTATATGTTATATGAAAAAGATGTTTCCGCTTGAGGATCTGGAATTAGCTTCAAATATAGTAGTGCTCTCTACGTACATTTTTAAAGCTGTGAAACTTCTTATATTTGACAGAAACGGATTGCACCGTGAGTTACAAAACAACAAAAACACCATATGTCAAAGTTACAAGAATAAAATCAGACACCTGAAACTGAGCAGAAAAAAAAAATCGAAATGAAATACGATCAACTGAAACAAATATGCTCTGAGCAGCATCTGATGGCTTATCAGAATAAATTGAAAGTATGCTTGTTAAATGCTTGAGCAGCTAAATAATTGGACACGTGCTAAATCTAAAGAGTTAAAATAAGCCATAAACTGTACACGAGAATGAACAACTTAATGCATCTCTTTTGACACCTTGCAGGCTATGAATTTAAACTATGAATACGGAGTGAAATCGGATACAGGCTGTGTCAGTGAAAGAGAGTTGTAGTAATTTTACATTTTTATGGACCTAATTTAGTCACTTCACAGAATCTGCACAATTCCATGTATTACGAAAAGAATATGTTATTTTACTGATCCAAAACTTAATTAAATGTGCTTTATTTATTAAGTCTATTTACTTTTATCTTATTAATATTATTATTGTTAATCTGTTTGAGGGTTTGAAAACATTATTATTATTATTATTATTATTATTATTATTATTATTATTATTATTATTATTATTATTATTATTATTATTATTATTATTATTATTATTATTATTAAATATTCTGCCTTTTGGTAAATTCTGGGATTAATGACTTTTTTTTTTTTTTAAATTTAGGTTTGGGCCTGGAATTTTTTTCACGTTTCTCGATATTCAGTTTCCCAATATTTTCTTCTATTTTTCAAATCATCGATCAGTTGTGTTCTTCTTCCTATTCCTCCCTTTCCTTCCATCTTTCCTTTTATGGCGGAATGAAGAAGACAATTTCTTCGTAAGATGTGTCCAATTCAATTGGCCTTCCTACGAAGGATGTTGGCTAAAAGCGTCCCTCGGTGCAGTTTTACTATATGGATCCACCACAGATTGTAATATGTACGGAAAAAATTGGGGAAGTCTTTAATTTGCCCATTTTATGTCGAGAACAGAACCCAACAAACCCCTGCGGGGTTCTAATCCGTTCGTACTCCTCCTCCTACTAGTATTCCTATTCTTCCTCCTCCTACTACTACTATTACTTATACTATGGATCCGTTTTACTATGGATCCGCATAGTAAAACTGCACGGCGTCCCTTTCTCTTCTATCCGTATTAAAACATCATCGTTTGTTACTCTCTCTGTCCATTTTATCTTCTCCATCTTCGTTCAACACCATATTTTGAAACTCTCGAAATATTTAAACTTAGATATTGTCTTTTGTTTTGGTTTATGATCCTTTGTTACCATGGAGTATTTTATATTGTTGATTATTTGAATTATTCTAATGACAATGACAATATTTTGACTTCGGCGCAATATGATACTTTTAATAATATCGTCAGTAACTATACTGGTGTTCAATACATAAGGCCGAAAGTAAGTTTTGAATGCTATGTCACTCTCAAGTGACATAGATCATTGAAACTCGAATCATACATAGAAAGTAGTGTTACAGTATAATACAAGAACGAACACGTAATTAGAAAAACCAAAATGAAACTACTATATAGAAACAACAACTTGCGCTGAAGTTACGGCAAACCATGATTTCAGCCTGACATTACAGAAGGAATTAAGTAGCCCTTACAAGGGTATGTGTTCACTGTCGGTGGTGATGTATACTCTGTAACGTACTCTTACACTGCTCGCAAGAAATGTGTACTAGAATGGAGTGTCATTCCTCCACCAGCGCTGTTGACAACTGCGACATGGTCCTTGGTGCATCTTGACGTCCTTCAAGACGTCTTCTCTCTATAGGATCCCACCGTGCTCGATGGGATCCAAGTCAAGAGAACGGGCAGACCAGTCCACTTACCGAAAATCTTCTCATTCGAAGAGCTTCGCCACCTGCGCTGTTCAATGCGGCCGCGCATTGTCATCTATAAAGATGAAGCCGACGACGACTGCATTTTCTGAAAAGACTTATTTGGGAAAGAAGTATAGTGAAAAAATAACGTTGGCCAGCGAGTGTACAGTGTTCAAGAATCTGGAGCTCGGTATACTCATACAACATTATGCCTTTCCACACAAGAGCACCAAAACGACCATGTTCGACAATATTCTGGATTAATTCCGTATTCCCATTTCTCTCCACACGAATGTACATCCAAAATAATTTCTCAGACTGATTCGGCTTTATCGGAGAAAAGAACGAGAGCCAATTCATCATCGGTCCAATCTTTATTTTCTTGACATCACCGCAAACAGAGCCACCGATGTAATGCAGCTCAACGGAACACAATGTAATGGCCATCGGGAAGAGAGACCACCCGCCCAAAGTCGGCATGCCACTTTAAAGCGTGAGACTGGTCTGCATTGCAGTCCTGTTAACTGTGTTCGCAATTTCGCCCGCTCTTTGACGTCGGTCTCTTCTTGCCTGTTAGTCCGCTGCCGTAGTTCACCATAGTACGTACAGGATTGCCTGTGATTGGAATGATCCCAATAAACGTGAAACAATGCTGTGGACAATACTAAACTTCTGGACAATACTCACCACACATCGTTGTTCTCCCAGTTTCACCGTGTGAAAGTCATCCAAATGTAGTATGCGGGCAATGCTGTTATGAGTGACACCAGTATAGTTCATCCTAACACCACTGTCTCGTCTCTTTCATTCAATTGTTTCGTACTGATTCATCCGGCACTACCAAGGATGTTATAAAATAGAGGATCTGCCCATACAACAAAATCGTGAAGCCATACGTCACAGTTTCGCCCCACCTACTCTGCCCGCTCCGCGCCACTAAGATCGCAATGTTTCGAGCCAACAATCATGGCGGAAACGAGAGTAGTCAATCAGAAGTGCCGGTTCAGACGATGCTTGGTTGTTTATTTGTCTTCATTGAATTCATGTGATGAAGATACGTATGGGCAGATCCTCTATTTTATAACATCCTTGGGCACTACGCTCACACTATCCAACGTCCTACTTCCTGTGCATGTGTGAGAAATCTGTAGTAACATTCTGACGGCTTTCATTAATTACCATCGACTACGCAATATTTTATGTTACTTTATCTATCTACTCCTTAAGTTTTGCTCATTCACGAAAGAAGAAAAAATGTTCCAATCTCGTAAGACATACACATTTTACATAGAGACAGTGAAAGAAAAGTCTACAACAGTGGTTCTCAAACTAGGGGTCGTTGTAAAAGAAAATAGACGTTATATTAAATACCATACAAACACAAAATAACTATTAAGTAAGAACTGTGGTTTCATTAAGGTCTTGTTAAAAATAATACTGTACTATAATGGTATGCAGAACTATTGCCGTTAATTACAATTTAAATTGGTGAGATTTATTATTATTATTATTATTATTATTATTATTATTATTATTATTATTATTATTATTATTATTATTATTATTATTATTATAAGATTTGAGAATTCAATACTCCATCTGAAATTGCGACCCAATGATGTGCATGGAGGCGAACGTGAAATATGCAACGCTCATGAAGCGGGCTCCAAGTATACAAGATTGGAAATCACTGATCTAGAGGAACTAAATTGATTGGTTTCTTTCCTACCCATAATCTATGGGCATATCAAAAAATGATCTGGATATATGTAGTTTAAGGAATATACACAGACCGTGTCACTGATTCTAGGATTTCGAACAGTTTCCCTTATTTCTATTGAATATTGATCAAATGTTATTTGAATAAGGATAAAACAAAGAACATTTTCCACAAAATCTTCCTTTGGAGTAGTAACTTTCAACTGTCATGATCGGAGAAACAACAGAGAGAAACAGGCAGAGCAATGGAATAAACAAACGTTGAGTATACACGTAGTCATGTACTCACGAGTAATATGCCTGAAGAACCCATCGCCTACGCCATCGATCTTCTATGCCGGTCAACACGCTACGCGTGATATTGCTCCTTGTTCTGTCTGTATAATTTATTGAGAATGGAAGCAACAAATTGTGACGTAACAAAGCACTCAGTTGGAAAGATTGCTCTACAGATACACATATTCAACATATCAACGACATGATAACATAATAAATAAACCATTTTGCATTGGTTTCTGCGAATTTTACAGAAAATCATTAGTTCAATCACCATAAAAATTTAATTAAAACATTTCTAAAGTCTTATTCATCTCCCAAAAGAATTTATTTAATAGAATTCACAAATTTTATTAAACTGATATAGAAATTGTTTCAATAATCCCAGATATTGTTTTGTCGCCATTTTTCTAAAGCTAACAATTTTTCTCTTGCCCGATTTTCGTAAGTGAAAAGAGATAATGAAATGTAACTTACCTCAGTAATAGACAATGTTATTCTACACCCGAAAACACGAATCGGAAAATTTTCAATGTTGCCATCCATAGAAATTACAGTGTGACCAGAATTTGAATTACCCAAAAATCTAGGTTATGGCCTCGTCTAGAAAAATGAACTCAGCGGCAATTGATGACTTATCATGCTGTCTGTGTTCCTTGTTAACTACTTTTTAAATAATATTTGTATTTATTTTGTTATAAAGAGTACAAAATAAATAATTTTTAATTATCAGTAGAATTAAAATACAAATATTATTTAAAAGTAATTAATAAGGAACACAGACAGCACGATAAGTCACCAATTGCCGTTGAATTCATTTTTCTAGTCGTTGCCATAACTTAGATGTTTGGGTAATTCAACTTCTGGTCACACTGTAATTTCTATGGATGGCAACACTGAAAATTCTTCTGATTCGTATTTTCGGGTGTAGAATAGCATTATTTATTACTGAGGTAAGTTACATTTCATTATCTCTTTTTACTTACGAAAAACTAGCAAAAGAAAAATTATTAGCTTTTGAAAAATATTTAGAAGTCTGCCCTCTTAAATCTTCTTCAACTCTCATAAGAATTTATTCAAACCATTCCAGAAATCTTGTTCAACTGCCATAGAAATTTATTAAAAATAATTTTGAAAGTTTGTTTAACTCCGAAAAGTTTTCATTCAAAAGATTTCCCAAATTTAGTTCCATTTTTGCAAGCATTTATTACCAAATTTTGTTCAACTCCCAAAAGAATTCATTGAAAAGATTTTCCAAATGTTGTTCAACTCTCACAAGAATTTATTAAAACGATTTTCAACTTTTTGTTCAACTACCATGAAGATTTATCAAAAGATTCCCCAAATTGACTTCAGACTTTTTCTTTTATACAGACTTTTTCAAGTTATTCCTAGATTTCGTACAACTTCTACAATTTTTTTGGCAAAAGATTTTCCAAATATTGCCTAACCCCATAAGAATCTATTTGAAAGATTTCGCAAATCTTGCTCAACTCTCTTAAGGAATTATTAAAGCGATTTTTCGCATTTTGTTCATCTCCCAAAAGAATTCTATCAAAACATTTTACCAATTTGTTCAACTCCCGTAAGAATTTTTCAAAAGATTTCCCTAATTTTGTTAAACTCCGGTAAGGTTTTATTCCAAAGACTACCCAATTTGTTTCAACTCATATAAGAATTTATTCAAAAGATTTCCCAATGTTTTCAATTCACAAAAGAATTTATTCAAAATATTTCCCAATGTTTTCAACTCACATAAGAATTTATACAAAAGATTTCACTAATTTAAAATAAACATCTTGCGTTTATTTATTAATTATGTAATTAACTAATAGACATATTACAAGTGCTGTATGTATGTCTATTGCACAACTTTGCTGAAAAAAAAATGTTTCATTCTTATATCGGTATTAAATAGTTCGACACCCTGTTACAAAAATCGTTATACTTTGATATGCTGCTGGTTTTAATTCTGATCAATATTTTAAATTGATTTGTGAAAAGTCGAAATAATTTCGAGAAATTTGAAACTTTATAATCCTTTTTGTTTCTTTGCTAGTGTCTGGCGTGGCCCATCCTGGAGAGCTTCTGGCCATAATGGGAGGTAGCGGAGCTGGTAAAACAACGCTGTTGAACGCTCTCACTTTTCGCTCTTCTAATCATTTGACAGTTACCGGTGACAGAGCAGTGAACGGAAAACCAATTGGTCCCACAACGCTTACTAGTTTGTCCGCCTACGTTCAGCAAGATGATATATTCATCGGTACTCTCACAGTTAAAGAGCATTTGGTTTTTCAGGTAATTATCATAGATTATAAAGGTTTTAGGAGTACTACAGGGTGTTTTGTAAGTCAAGAAACATGGGTAAATCATGATGTTCGCACCTATGAGAGCTTATTGTTGAAGCGTGTTCACAAGTCATGCCAGAGACCAGTGTTTCATCCAGACATACTTTAGGGGGCTACAGCTCCCCGGAGCTCTGATCGTGCCCCCCGGAGGAGACCAAATAATACGTCTATAATATAAAAATAAATAGAATACTACCAGCAGCGCCCCCCCTGGAATAGTAAGAGTGCCCTTCCGGAACATTTTTTCTGAAAGAACGATTGCCAGAGACTATTTGATTTGTTCTCTGTGCGTAAGTAATCAGGATCCGACAGTGCGTGCAACACTAGACTAGCATATCCAACACTTGCGAAAAACACTTTTTTTTTGTTTGTTTTCAAAATTATCGGATACCCTGTATATCCTAGTGATTAATGATGACTGAATTTATACAGAATGTCAAAAACACGGTATAAATCGCACAGCCGTTTCCTCAAACGTTGGCAAGGACTGAAAGAAAATTGGATTATAACACGATAGTAGACATAAAACTTCATCGAATCGGCTGAATGTCTTCTAAGTTGACACACTACTCTTATTATTAAAGGTTTTAATCTGAAACACTTTCCTCTGTGAAATATTGGAACAGTTCAATGGATGTTAAAACAAACAAACAAACAAACAAATCTTCCACAGTGTAAATAACACTGTGAAAGATAATTCTCACTTGCACTATGCAGGTAATCGTCGATTAACAACCGATGCGACTTACGATTATCCGCATTTACAACTGTTGCACAGGTTAGGTTAGGTGGTTTCTACTGTTAAGACCAGTAATAAGATTACTACCTTTAATAATAATAAGAGAAATAATACCAGTAAAACACAATAATAATAACAGACATGTCATTAATATAAAAATAACATTGTTACTAAATTTATTAAAATATAAAGATGTTAAAACAAACAAACAAACAAAAAAATCTTCCACAGTGTAAATAACACTGTGAAAGATAATTCTCACTTGCACTATGCAGGTAATCGTCGATTAACAACCGATGCGACTTACGATTATCCGCATTTACAACTGTTGCACAGGTTAGGTTAGGTGGTTTCTACTGTTAAGACCAGTAATAAGATTACTACCTTTAATAATAATAAGAGAAATAATACCAGTAAAACACAATAATAATAACAGACATGTCATTAATATAAAAATAACATTGTTACTAAATTTATTAAAATATAAAGATGTTAAAACAAACAAACAAACAAAAAAATCTTCCACTGTGTAAATAACACTGTGAAAGATAATTCTCACTTGCACTATGCAGGTAATCGTCGATTAACAACCGATGCGACTTACGATTATCCGCATTTACAACTGTTGCACAGGTTAGGTTAGGTGGTTTCTACTGTTAAGACCAGTAATAAGATTACTACCTTTAATAATAATAAGAGAAATAATACCAGTAAAACACAATAATAATAACAGACATGTCATTAATATAAAAATAACATTGTTACTAAATTTATTAAAATATAAAGATGTTAAAACAAACAAACAAACAAAAAAATCTTCCACAGTGTAAATAACACTGTGAAAGATAATTCTCACTTGCACTATGCAGGTAATCGTCGATTAACAACCGATGCGACTTACGATTATCCGCATTTACAACTGTTGCACAGGTTAGGTTAGGTGGTTTCTACTGTTAAGACCAGTAATAAGATTACTACCTTTAATAATAATAAGAGAAATAATACCAGTAAAACACAATAATAATAACAGACATGTCATTAATATAAAAATAACATTGTTACTAAATTTATTAAAATATAAAGATGTTAAAACAAACAAACAAACAAAAAAATCTTCCACAGTGTAAATAACACTGTGAAAGATAATTCTCACTTGCACTATGCAGGTAATCGTCGATTAACAACCGATGCGACTTACGATTATCCGCATTTACAACTGTTGCACAGGTTAGGTTAGGTGGTTTCTACTGTTAAGACCAGTAATAAGATTACTACCTTTAATAATAATAAGAGAAATAATACCAGTAATAACACAATAATAATAACAGACATGTCATTAATATAAAAATAACATTGTTACTAAATTTATTAAAATATAAAGATTTTTGTGTATGAAAGAAATGCGTTATATGTTTACCTTTTTATTTTAAGAAATAAATGAAATATACCTGAAAGCAACAAACAACTAACTGTTTATATTGTGACATTATTTAAAGGCATTAAAGCCATTACCTTAGTTGATTACCAATATTGAATGTTTTATTTTAGCTAAAATGATACGTATGGTAGCGGTTACCATACATATCAGATTTCGCACGAAATTTGATCGCGCTAACTCTGACTAATTCGTATGAATTAAAGAAATTCTTTAATGTTCATAGACCCGTACAAATAGGACAGAAAGAAATTAAGCTTCGTGTCTATGAACATCTATTAATTTGTTTAACACGTTCGCTGCGGCAGTATAAACTTGAGATTTTATCTCAGTGCTGTACGAGTCACCGTGTGTCTCGTTGAAGGTTTGTCCGTCGGTACGTTACGAATCACCAGTGACTTGTGCACAGATCTTAATTTGAGTTTCTCTCCACAGATGACGACACGGTATTTCAAATTCACACTTCAGCCATATGTTGACAGAATCTGAAGCTACATTACGCCAAAGCAGGACGCGTCACCGGTGACTCGTGTAGCACGTGGATGCTAGTAATGTTAAAAAAAATCTTTACAAACGTAAATACCACAAACACAGAGAGGTAGTACAATGCATAAAACGACACCACACAAAAATGAAGAATCACACGAGCCACCAGTGACTCATAACGCAGCGAACGTGTTAATTCGTGAGATGTCGTACGACCAAATTTCGTCCGAATTCTGATCCAGTGTAAACGTAGCGTAAATCATCGGTCGACATGATTCACACGTAATGTATTAGCGCGAACTGGATCCTGTGAATTGGCCCAATGATCGTTTCTGACGTCATGCCACACTACATAGGGTGCAGTTCGCGCTTGTGCATGATGTGTGAGTATTGACTCCTATGCTACGCAGGACCCGTACCTGTGAGGCCCATAATAGCGGCCAGCCACCTGAGATTATATTCCGTACGTAAGTGTATACGATTTCTCATCCTTGGTCTTTAAGTCTGTAAAATATCAACGGAACTAATGGTAAATAAGAAAAAGTTATTCACAGTTCGGAATAACTAATGAACGCTGAGGTCAAAATGTTTAAGCTAGAAACTTAAAATTCGGATAGGACATAGGACTTGCGACGAAAAGTCCCACTAAGAAATAATTTTTGGAAATACGTCAAGGAAAGTGGGAAAAGAGGAGTGACAAGTATTATCTTAAAATATCCATATCCCGGAATCTCTGGAGATTAGAAATATAAAATTTGATATATGGACTTATTTTAAATAATTAGAAACGTGTTTCACCACTTTTGACATTTAACCTAGAAGGGAAGAAAAGGGGATGAAGAGGGGAATGGTATGGAAATTATAATTGCTATAATATGATGTCCATATGTCGGAATTTTTAAAGATTAGAAACATTAAAATTCGGTATTTGGACTTCTCTTCTTTTCTAATAAAGTTAGATACATTCTTCACCGTTTAATTAGATTTTCTCTTGAAGGGAATAAGAGTCGGGAAGAAAAAGGGTGGGGTTATAATTGTTATGTGGCTATATCTCAAAATTTGTTAAGATTAGAGATGTAAAATTTGATATTAGATTTTGCCCTTAAAATAATAACAAACATGTTTCAGCGTTTTTTTTAAAAAATATTTCCCCTATAGGGGAAGAAAAAAGGTAGTCAGTAAAACCATGAACTATAAATAGGGTTGCCATATTTCCGTATTTTGTATGGACTGTCTATATTTTAGGATCCGTGTTCATGTCCCTATCGTACAAAGCATGAAATAGGAAAGCTATTATTTGACAGTTTTTGAAGTTGTCCAAAAATTTTCGAATCGGGAATCGTTAAAATCTCGGGCGAAAAAAATTGTGTTATCATCACACAACTTATATTTTCGTTACTATTAGTGAAGTAGGTTATGTTTTTAAAAAGTGTCTTATTTTTCTATTCCAGGGTTCTTTTGCTTGATTTAATATACTTTTTAATGGCATTATTTATTTCTGTTAGTGAAAAAAAAAATAAAACATGTTAGCTTCCAATAGTGTTTTAAGTATTACAGTAAGCAATTGTGTAATAACCTAAAAAGGTGGGTTTTAGGTAAGAAATTTCAAAATATTGTATTTGTTCTGGTTTGGGCATTTTATCTTTGATGCAGGCACGTTGCCAAGGAGTGGGTCCGGGGGGTCCGGACCTTCCCCCCCTTCGAGACCAGAAATGAAAAAAATTAGGGAAGGATGAAACAAAATGAAATGAGAAAAAGAAGGATCAGTGTTAAAAATAAACTACAGGAAGCTTTTGGTTACTCTTTCTTATGAGGAAATTTGTATTACTTGCAATACATGGTTGCGAGGTGAGCGAGATAACCTGGAAGAGTCAGGGAATTTGAAATTTCTAGAAAAGTTCTAAGAATTTCTGCTACTAGTCATGGAGATTTCAAGCTTCCGAAAGCATAGTGCCGTTGTGTAACAGCGTGGACTTTTTTAATCATAACTTTTCGTCATCGCATCCTTGCAGTATCAAACATGATATTTCAAAAATAATTTTCTACTGCTCCTTTAACCTGTCATTTGGAACAGACAGTAGTTGACAGAATAATAAAAACAAAAATTTATGTGGATAAAAGTTGTTAACAGTTGATTGAACAGAGAAAGGAACGCGGATATTGCAAAATATTTTACAAGACATTATTGAGTATGTACTTTTTATAATAGTGAATATGTACTTTTTATAATAGTTAAGGTCATAATGAAAAGAAAATTGTTATATTTGAATAAACAGAAGAAGGATGTAAATATTGTATAATCCTTTTCAATACTTTTTTTTACTCGAGATTTCTTCATAGTTTATTAAAATACTTACCAAGATATCCTCACAAACCAATATATGTTGATAGTAAAGTCGTTTAGATTGATCGAGCTCCTGGGCCTTCAGAATTTCATGTCAACCCCCCCCCCCTTTTACTAAATCCTTGCTAAACGAACCAATATATGTTCCAGTAAAATTGTTTAGAATGATCGAGCCCCTGGTGTGATGACCACAATATTTCATGTAACGGACCCCCCCCCCTTCACGAAACCCTGGCTACGTGCCTGTTTGATGGGTTGTCATTTTAAGGCATGTCCGTATTTTGGATTAAAAATTAAGGCGACCCTAACCATAAAGAGAAAGTTTCAACTGCTGCCGTAAGATAGAACATCTAACTGTATTTTACCAATAATTTTGGCGGTTAACATCAGCTTCTAATTACCGGCAGGATTTATTCTTGTAGAGGTATGTAAAGGCCGACAAAATTTGAAAGATATCACCTACAAGCAATTTCCGTCGAAATCAAGTCCGTTTCGTAGAATACTACTGTGTGTAATGAGATTTGAATCAATCGTTGAAATTGAAACGTGAAACGTTTTAAAATCATAAAAAAATAAAACTGGGAGAAGATGGTTTCGCCTCTAATCGGGGTTACTTTGCACCGGTGCAAAGTAACCCCTTAAATAGTAAATTACTATTGCAGGTACCTCCTGCCTTCAAATTTGAGGTAAATTTTTTATTTAGGTAGATGTCGGAATGAATTTCTTGTTGGAAAATAAATTACGAACAGTGGCGGATCCAGAAAGATAGTTTAAGAGGGGTTTTACTCAGAAAAGCTTAGTTTTTTTTTAAATATACTTGAGGGGAACTTGAAGCTTATACGGATAGGAATAACTAATATTAGGTTTAAAAAATCATGCAATCTGGGTGGGCGTCAGCCTGAACGCCCCAAACCGCGTAAATATTCCACTGATTAGGTTCGGGATGATATTCTTGGACATAAAAGAGCAACCAAGGCAAATCAGTTCACGGGGATTTCTTTCTGTTCCTGAGTTGGCATTTTTATGGAACATATGCTAAACTATCAGAATGTGGTTCCTTTCCCGGTACCATATAAACATAATTTTCTTTACAAATAGGCTTGTCGATACTAAGTACTGACGCCGGTACCATCAATCATTCTAATATCAATATTTGTAGACTGCATGCAGTTTTGTGAAGGAAGTTACATGTATAAATACTGAAGGGAAAACATTGCACAGAAACATTATATTCGTATGTTGAACATACTTTTTTGTATGTTGTGCAGACTATCCCCACCTATGAGGTAACTTTACACCAAAGTTTATGTTTCAATAACTACTGTATGGTCATACTGAATGTTCAGTAATGCACTTGTACGAATGGTTTCCTTATATACAGGGATGCAAATAAGCACTCACCCACTCGCGCACTCGCCAGGGGTGAGTGATTTGGTTTGGGTACAAAACCTCGCGGCCAGAACCTCGCGGCGACAACCTCGCGGACCAAAACCTCGCCTGGCCAAAACCTCGCCTCCCAAAACCTCGCGGCCCAAAATCTCGCCGGACCGAAACCTCGCCTGGCCAAAACCTCGCCGCCCAAAACCTCGCGGGACGAAATCTCGCCTGGCCAAAACCCCGCCTGGCCAAAACCTCGCCACCCAAAACCTCGCGGGCCAAAATCTCGCCTTGCCAAAACCTCGTCTTCCAAAACCTCGCGCCCCGAAATATCACCATACCCAAAATCTCGCCTGACCAAAATGTAAATGTTCCAACAGATGATAAGGATGACGGTATAAAAAACGCTGTTTCAGAAGAAGTATCATGGGTATTTGACCAAGTACCGCGATATCATATGAAAATTCTATTTCTGTATTAGAGGATTTCAATGTGAAGGTAGGGCGACAAGATGTTTTTAAACTGGTTATAGAGAAAGAAAGTCTGCATAAGGAAAGTAATGACAACTAACGGGGTTAGTTTCGTGAACTTTGGAACATCCAAAAACTTAAAATTTTAACAAAAATCTAATAATATTTATGAAAGTATGAAATAATATATGAGTTTTTACGACGTCCCTTGATTATGTCCTGTAGGTTAAAGGAGACGTAGATGACCAGGATGGAGGAAATGATCGAATAAATAAAGTAGGAGGAAACGGGAATAACCCGAGAAAGCCCACGCACACGATGTTTTGTATATTATTATTATTATTATTATTATTATTATTATTATTATTATTATTATTATTATTATTATTATTATTATTATTATTTGTAATGTGGAATTGCATATTAAGAAACTCATTGGGTAAATTTTTAAAAAAAGTTTCATTCGCGGCGAGGTTTTGGCCACGCGATGTTTTGGGTGGCGAGGTTTTGACAACGCGAGGTTTCGGCCCGGCGAGATTTTATCCCGCGAGGTTTTGGGCGGCGAGGTTTTGGCCACGCGAGGTTTTGGCCCGGCGAGATTTTGTCCCGCGAGGTTTTGGGCGGCGAGGTTTTGGCCACGCGAGGTTTTAGCCCGGCGAGATTTTGTCCCGCGAGGTTTTGGTCGGCGAGATTTTGGGCGGCGATGTTTCGGCCGCGAGGTTTTGTCAGTATCCCGAGTGATTTATCGGTGCGGGCGAGTATTTAATATCATACCGAAGGTAAGTAAATGATATCTATTGTGAGATATGGGCTAGAAGCTTTTTTTCTCGGGCTAGCAAAAGTTTGTTGCTTATTTGCATCCCTGCTTATATATACGTTTGTAAGTCATTGAGTTTGTAAGTTACATGCGATTTTCTTTAAAATTCCTTAAATCTGGTGCAAAGTAGCCCTGTCGTACGGTATCTCTAATCTTAAGGGGTTTCTAGATTTAGACATCTTATTACAACAATAGTAACTCATTCTTTTTTTCCTTTCATTTTTCGGTCCCTTCTAGAAGAAATACCAAAAAAACGCTGAAATACCTTTTTATTATTTTAAACGAAAAGTCTAAATACCAAATTTCAGTCTTTAATCATAAGGAATTTCGAGATATAGCCATTTTATTTTTAACAATTTCAACTTCCAACCTCTTTTCTTCCGTCCTTTTTTCTTCACTTGTTATGGAATTAAAAAAAAAACACGCTGAAACAAGTTTTTAATTATTTTAAATGAATAATCTAAATACCAGAAGTCTAAATTCCTTAAAACATTTGAAGTTTTGCCATTCCTATTATAAGAATTGTAAGCTCATCTTCCTCCCTCCTTCTTTCTTTCTCTTCTAGGGGAAATATAAAAGAAACGGTGAAACATGTGTGTAATTATTTTAAATTAGAAGTTCATATACAAAATTACATGTTTCTATTTTTCAGAGATTAGGACATTTTAAGATAGTAATTGCTACCCCTATTTCCCCTTTCCTCTTCGAATTTATAAAAATCCTTCCTCTTTGGTACCTTACGTCACAAATCCTATGTACTGTCCAAATTTCAAGTTTCTAGATTAAACGGTTTTGCCTCGGTGTTGATCAGAAGAAAAGGCAATTATTTTTGTTATAGCTACAGGTGTAGTTTGTCTTTAAAAGGTGACGCTAGTTACTCTTCCAAACTGCTAATCATAAATATAGGAAACATCAAAGAACAAGTCCGTCCGTCTGTCTATTTGTAGACAGAGAGCAACTTCGGAGCAAAAAACGGTGATAGATAGCGAGATGCGGTTTTTTGGTATCGTTCAGCAGGTTCAATTTCCCCTTTTAATCCTCTATTTAATCCGGAAGCAGTAATAACCAACCACTTCCGGTTTCAACGTTAATCATCATAGAGCAAAGACGATAATAGATTGCGAAAAACGGTTTCCTGCAATCGATTAAGCGTCCGAAGAATATATTTGATTTCCACCCTTATCTTTATACTAAAACCGGAAGTGGTAGAAATATACTTCCCTTCCGGTATCAACAATATTTTTTTTTCAAAGAAATGGTAAGAACTAACTAGAAATGGCTTCTGATTCCGGAGAAAACATTTTATCTCAATCTGTACTATTGAAACAGGTAGTGCTGTACTGGAAGGACAACTTCTGATTTTTTTAAATGCTGATCGGCATATTGAAAAACCGCAATATGTATATTTAGTACTGCAAGGAGAATATGTTATTTCTAAAACTTTATTTCTCTCAAATTGCAAGCAGAAATCATAGAAATGTACCACTTTTGGCTTTCTATTAACTTTCATAGAGAGAAAGAGAGAGAGAGAAAGAGAGAAAAGGCTTTCTGATGTGACTTCAGCATCACAATAATAAGTCCCATCTCTGACTTTATTCCTCTTTTACAACCGCAAGTAATAGCTCCGCTTCTGACTTTATTCCTCTTTTACAACCGCAAGTAATGGATCCGTCTCAGACTATATTCCTCTATTAAAACCGTTAGTTATAGCTCCGCCTCTGATTTTGTTCCTCTATTACAACCGCAAGTAATAGCTCCGCCTCTGACTTTGTCCCTCTATTACAACCGCAAGTAATAGCTCCGCCTCTGACTTTGTTCCTCTATTACAATCACAAGTAATAGCTCCGTCTCTGACTTTGTCCCTATATTACAACCGCAAGTAATAGCTCCGCCTCTGACTTTGTCCCTCTATTACAACCGCAAGTAATAGCTCCGCTTCTGACTTTGTCCCTCTATTACAACCGCAAGTAATAGCTCCGCCTCTGACTTTGTCCCTCTATTACAACCGCAAGTAATAGCCTTGTCTCTGACTTTGTCCCTCTATTACAACCGCAAGTAATAGCTCCGCCTCTGACTTTGTTCCTCTATTACAATCACAAGTAATAGCTCCGCCTCTGAATTTGTCCCTCTATTACAACCGCAAGTAATAGCTCCGCCTCTGACTTTGTCCCTCTATTACAACCGCAAGTAATAGCTCCGCCTCTGACTTTGTCCATCTATTACAACCGCAAGTAATAGCTCCGCCTCTGACTTTGTCCCTCCATTACAACTGCAAGTAAGAGCTCCGCCTCTGACTTTGTCCCTCTATTACAACCGCAAGTAAGAGCTCCGCCTCTGACTTTGTCCCTATATTACAACCGCAAGTAATAGCTCCGCTTCTGACTTTGTCCCTCTATTACAACCGCAAGTAATAGCTCCGCCTCTGACTTTGTCCCTCTATTACAACCGCAAGTAACAGCTCCGTCTCTGACTTTGACCCTCTATTACAACCGCAAGTAAGAGCTCCGCCTCTGACTTTGTCCCTTTATTACAACCGCAAGTAATAGCTCCGCCTCTGACTTTGTCCCTCTATTACAACCGCAAGTGATAGCTCCGCTTCTGACTTTGTCCCTCTGTTACAACCGCAAGTAACAGCTCCGTCTCCGACTTTGTCCCTCTATTACAACCGCAAGTAATAGCTCCGCCTCTGAATTTGTCCCTCTATTACAACCGCAAGTAATAGCTCCGCCTCTGACTTTGTTCCTCTATTACAACCGCAAGTAAGAGCTCCGCCTCTGACTTTGTTCCTCTATTACAATCACAAGTAATAGCTCCGCTTCTGACTTTGTTCCTCTACTACAACCGCAAGTAATAGCTCCGCCTCTGACTTTGTTCCTCTATTACAATCACAAGTAATAGCTCCGTCTCTGGTTTTATTCCTCTACTACAACTGCAAGTAATAGCTCCGCCTCTGACTTTGCCCCTCTATTACAATCACAAGTAATAGCTCCGCCTCTGACTTTGTTCCTCTATTACAACCGCAAGTAATAGCTCCGCCTCTGACTTTGTCCCTCTATTACAATCACAAGTAATAGCTCCGTCTCTGACTTTGTTCCTCTATTACAACCGCAAGTAATAGCTCCGCCTCTGACTTTGTTCCTCTATTACAATCACAAGTAATAGCTCCGCCTCTGACTTTGTCCCTCTATTACAACCGCAAGTAATAGCTCCGCCGCTGACTTTGTTCCTCTATTACAACCGCAAGTAATAGCTCCGACTCTGACTTTGTTCCTCTATTACAACCGCAAGTAATAGCTCCGACTCTGACTTTGTTCCTCTATTACAACCGCAAGTAATAGCTCCGCCTCTGACTTTGTTCCTCTGTTACAATCACAAGTAATAGCTCCGTCTTTGATTTTATTCCTCTACTACAATGCAAGTAATAACTTCATCTCTTGCTTTGTTCCTGTATTACAACAGCAAGTAATAGCTCCGTCTCTGATTTTGTTCTTCTATTACCATCACAAGTAATAGCTCCGTCTCTGAATGTATTCCTCTACTACAACTGCAAGTAATAACTCCATCTCTTGCTTTGTTCCTGTATTACAACCGCAAGTAAGAGCTCCGCCTCTGACTTTGTTCCTCTATTACAATCACAAGTAATAGCTCCGTCTCTGATTTTATTCCTCTACTACAACTGCAAGTAATAACTCCATATCTTGCTTTGTTCCTGTATTACAACAGCAAGTAATAGCTCCGTCTCTGATTTTGTTCTTCTATTACAATCACAAATAATAGCTCCGTCTCTGATTTTATTCCTCTACTACAACTGCAAGTAATAACTCCATCTCTTGCTTTGTTTCTGTATTACAACCGCAAGTAAGATCTCCGCCTCTGACTTTGTTCCTCTATTACAATCACAAGTAATAGCTCCGTCTCTGACTTTGTCCCTCTATTACAACCGCAAGTAAGAGCTCCGCCTCTGACTTTGTCCCTTTATTACAACCGCAAGTAATAGCTCCACCTCTGACTTTGTCCCTCTATTACAACCGCAAGTAATAGCTCAGCCTCTGACTTTGTTCCTCTATTACAACCGCAAGTAACAGCTCCGCCTCTGACTTTGTTCCTCTATTACAACCGCAAGTAATAGCTCCGCCTCTGACTTTGCTCCTCTATTACAATCACAAGTAATAGCTCCGCCTCTGACTTTGTCCCTCTATTACAACCGCAAGTAATAGTTCCGCCTCTGAATTTGTCCCTCTATTACAACCGCAAGTAATAGCTCCGCCTCTGACTTTGTCCCTCTATTATAACCGCAAGTAATAGCTCCATTTCTGACTTTGTTCCTCTATTACAACCGCAAGTAATAGCTCCGCCTCTGACTTTGTTCCTCTATTACAATCACAAGTAATAGCTCAGTCTCTGATTTTATTCCTCTACTACAACTGCAAGTAATAACTCCATCTCTTGCTTTGTTCCTGTATTACAACAGCAAGTAATAGCTCCGTCTCTGATTTTGTTCTTCTATTACAATCACAAGTAATAGCTCCGCCTCTGACTTTGTCCCTCTATTACAACCGCAAGTAATAGCTCCGCCTCTGACTTTGTTCCTCTTTTACAACCGCAAGTAAGAGCTCCGCCTCTGACTTTGTTCCTCTATTACAATCACAAGTAATAGCTCCGCTTCTGACTTTGTTCCTCTATTACAACCGCAAGTAAGAGCTCCGCCTCTGACTTTGTTCCTCTATTACAATCACAAGTAATAGCTCCGCCTCTGACTTTGTCCCTCTATTACAACCGCAAGTAATAGCTCCGCCTCTGACTTTGTTACTCTATTACAACCGCAAGTAAGAGCTCCACCTTTGACTTTGTTTCTCTATTACAATCACAAGTAATAGCTCCGTCTCTGATTTTATTCCTCTACTACAACTGCAAGTAATAGCTCCGCCTCTGACTTTGTCCCTCTATTACAATCACAAGTAATAGCTCCGACTCTGACTTTGTCACTCTATTACAACCGCAAGTAATAGCTCCGCCTCTGACTTTGTCCCTCTATTACAATCACAAGTAATAGCTCCGCCTCTGACTTTGTTCCTCTATTACAACCGCACGTAATAGCTCCGCCTCTGACTTTGTCCCTCTATTACAACCGCAAGTAATAGCTCCGCCTCTGACTTTGTTCCTCTATTACAACCGCAAGTAATAGCTCCGCCTCTGACTTTGTTCCTCTATTACAATCACAAGTAATAGCTGCGTCTCTCATTTTGTTCCTCTATTACAACCGCAAGTAAGAGCTCCGCCTCTGGCTTTGTTCATCTATTACAATCACAAGTAATAGCTCCGTCTCTGATTTTATTCCTCTACTACAACTGCAAGTAATAACTCCATCTCTTGCTTTGTTCCTGTATTACAACAGCAAGTAATAGCTCCGTCTCTGATTTTGTTCTTCTATTACAATCACAAGTAATAGCTCCGTCTCTGATTTTATTCCTCTACTACAACTGCAAGTAATAACTCCATCTCTTGCTTTGTTTCTGTATTACAACCGCAAGTAAGAGCTTTGCCTCAGACTTTGTTCCTCTATTACAATCACAAGTAATAGCCTTGTCTCTGACTTTGTCCCTCTATTAAAACCGCAAGTAAGAGCTCCGCCTCTGACTTTGTCCCTCTATTACAACCGCAAGTAATAGCTCCGCCTCTGACTTTGTCCCTCTATTACAACCGCAAGTAATAGCTCCGCCTCCGATTTTGTTCCTCTATTACAACCGCAAGTAATAGCTCCGCCTCTGACTTTGTTCCTCTATTACAATCACAAGTAATAGCTCCGTCTCTGATTTTATTCCTCTACTACAACTGCAAGTAATAACTCCATGTCTTGCTTTGTTCCTGTATTACAACAGCAAGTAAGAGCTCCGCCTATGACTTTGTTCCTCTATTACAACCGCAAGTAATAGCTCCGCCTCTGACTTTTTCCCTCTATTACAACCGAAAGTAATAGCTCCGCCTCTGACTTTGTTCCTCTATTACAACCGCAAGTAATAGCTTCGTCTCTGATTTTGTTCTTCTATTACAATCACAGGTAATAGCTCCGTCTCTGATTTTATTCCTCTACTACAACTGCAAGTAATAACTCCATCTCTTGCTTTGTTCCTGTATTACAACCGCAAGTAAGAGCTCCGCCTCTGGCTTTGTTCCTCTATTACAATCACAAGTAATAGCTCCGTCTCTGATTTTATTCCTCTACTACAACTGCAAGTAATAACTCCATCTCTTGCTTTGTTTCTGTATTACAACCGCAAGTAAGAGCTTTGCCTCGGACTTTGTTCCTCTATTACAATCACAAGTAATAGCCTTGTCTCTGACTTTGTCCCTCTATTACAACCGCAAGTAATAGCTCCGCCTCTGACTTTGCCCCTTTATTACAACCGCAAGTAATAGCTCCGCTTCTGACTTTGTCCCTCTATTACAACCGCTAGTAATAGCTCCGCCTCTGACTTTGTTCCTCTATTACAATCAGAAGTAATAGCTCCGTCTCTGATTTTAATCTTCTACTACAACTGCAAGTAATAACTCCATCTCTTGCTTTGTTCCTGTATTACAACAGCAAGTAATAGCTCCGTCTCTGATTTTGTTCTTCTATTACAATCACAAGTAATAGCTCCGTCTCTGATTTTAATCCTCTACTACAAGTGCAAGTAATAACTTCATCTCTTGCTTTGTTCCTGTATTACAACCGCAAGTAAGAGCTCCGCCTCTGAATTTGTTCCTCTATTACAATCACAAGTAATAGCTCCGTCTCTGACTTTGTCCCTCTATTACAACCGCAAGTAAGAGCTCCGCCTCTGACTTTGTCCCTTTATTGCAACCGCAAGTAATAGCTCCGCCTCTGACTTTGTCCCTCTATTACAATCACAAGTAATAGCTCCGCCTCTGACTTTGTTCCTCTATTACAACCGCAAGTAAGAGCTCCGCCTCTGACTTTGTTCCTCTATTACAATCACAAGTAGTAGCTCCGCTTCTGACTTTGTTCCTCTATTACAACCGCAAGTAATAGCTCCGCCTCTGACTTTGTTCCTCTATTACAATCACAAGTAATAGCTCCGCCTCTGACTTTGTCCCTCTATTACAACCGCAAGTAATAGCTCCGCCTCTGACTTTGTTCCTCTATTACAACCGCAAGTAATAGCTCCGCCTCTGACTTTGTTCCTCTATTACAATCACAAATAATAGCTCCGTCTCTGATTTTATTCCTCTACTACAACTGCAAGTAATAGTTCCGCCTCTGACTTTGTCCCTCTATTACAATCACAAGTAATAGCTCCGCCTCTGACTTTGTCCCTTTATTACAACCGCAAGTAATAGCTCCGCCTCTGACTTTGTTCCTCTATTACAACCGCAAGTAAGAGCTCCACCTTTGACTTTGTTTCCCTATTACAATCACAAGTAATAGCTCCGTCTCTGATTTTATTCCTCTACTACAACTGTAAGTAATAGCTCCGCCTCTGACTTTGTCCCTCTATTACAATCACAAGTAATAGCTCCGCCTCTGACTTTGTCACTCTATTACAACCACAAGTAATAGCTCCGCCTCTGACTTTGTCCCTCTATTACAATCAAAAGTAATAGCTCCGCCTCTGACTTTGTTCCTCTATTACAACCGCACGTAATAGCTCCGCCTCTGACTTTGTCCCTCTATTACAACCGCAAGTAATAGCTCCGCCTCTGACTTTGTTCCTCTATTACAACCGCAAGTAATAGCTCCGCCTCTGACTTTGTTCCTCTATTACAATCACAAGTAATAGCTGCGTCTCTCATTTTGTTCCTCTATTACAACCGCAAGTAAGAGCTCCGCCTCTGGCTTTGTTCATCTATTACAATCACAAGTAATAGCTCCGTCTCTGATTTTATTCCTCTACTACAACTGCAAGTAATAACTCCATCTCTTGCTTTGTTCCTGTATTACAACAGCAAGTAATAGCTCCGTCTCTGATTTTGTTCTTCTATTACAATCACAAGTAATAGCTCCGTCTCTGATTTTATTCCTCTACTACAACTGCAAGTAATAACTCCATCTCTTGCTTTGTTTCTGTATTACAACCGCAAGTAAGAGCTTTGCCTCAGACTTTGTTCCTCTATTACAATCACAAGTAATAGTCTTGTCTCTGACTTTGTCCCTCTATTAGAACCGCAAGTAAGAGCTCCGCCTCTGACTTTGTCCCTCTATTACAACCGCAAGTAATAGCTCCGCCTCTGATTTTGTCTTTCTATTACAACCGCAAGTAATAGCTCCGCCTCCGATTTTGTTCCTCTATTACAACCGCAAGTAATAGCTCCGCCTCTGACTTTGTTCCTCTATTACAACCGCAAGTAATAGCTCCGCCTCTGACTTTGTCCCTCTATTACAATCGCAAGTAATAGCTCCACCTCTGACTTTGTTCCTCTATTACAACCGCTAGTAATAGCTCCGCCTCTGACTTTGTTCCTCTATTACAATCACAAGTAATAGCTCCGCCTCTGACTTTGTCCCTCTATTACAACCGCAAGTAATAGCTCAGCCTCTGACTTTGTCCTTCTATTACAACAGCAAGTAAGAGCTCCGGCTCTGACTTTGTTCCTCTATTACAATCACAAGTAATAGCTCCGTCTCTGATTTTATTCCTCTACTACAACTGCAAGTAATAACTCCATCTCTTGCTTTGTTCCTGTATTACAACAGCAAGTAATAGCTCCGTCCCTGGTTTTGTTCTTCTATTACAATCACAAGTAATAGCTCCGCCTCTGACTTTGTCCCTCTATTACAACCGCAAGTAATAGCTCCGCCTCTGACTTTGTTCCTCTTTTACAACCGCAAGTAAGAGCTCCGCCTCTGACTTTGTTCCTCTATTACAATCACAAGTAATAGCTCCGCTTCTGACTTTGTTCCTCTATTACAACCGCAAGTAAGAGCTCCGCCTCTGACTTTGTTCCTCTATTACAATCACAGGTAATAGCTCCACCTTTGACTTTGTCCCTCTATTACAACCGCAAGTAATAGCTCCGCCTCTGACTTTGTTCCTCTATAACAACCGCAAGTAATAGCTCCGCCTCTGACTTTGTCCCTCTATTACAATCACAAGTAATAGCTCCGACTCTGACTTTGTCACTCTATTACAACCGCAAGTAATAGCTCCGCCTCTGACTTTGTCCCTCTATTACAATCACAAGTAATAGCTCCGCCTCTGACTTTGTTCCTCTATTACAACCGCACGTAATAGCTCCGCCTCTGACTTTGTCCCTCTATTACAACCGCAAGTAATAGCTCCGCCTCTGACTTTGTTCCTCTATTACAACCGCAAGTAATAGCTCCGCCTCTGACTTTGTTCCTCTATTACAATCACAAGTAATAGCTGCGTCTCTCATTTTGTTCCTCTATTACAACCGCAAGTAAGAGCTCCGCCTCTGGCTTTGTTCATCTATTACAATCACAAGTAATAGCTCCGTCTCTGATTTTATTCCTCTACTACAACTGCAAGTAATAACTCCATCTCTTGCTTTGTTCCTGTATTACAACAGCAAGTAATAGCTCCGTCTCTGATTTTGTTCTTCTATTACAATCACAAGTAATAGCTCCGTCTCTGATTTTATTCCTCTACTACAACTGCAAGTAATAACTCCATCTCTTGCTTTGTTTCTGTATTACAACCGCAAGTAAGAGCTTTGCCTCAGACTTTGTTCCTCTATTACAATCACAAGTAATAGTCTTGTCTCTGACTTTGTCCCTCTATTAGAACCGCAAGTAAGAGCTCCGCCTCTGACTTTGTCCCTCTATTACAACCGCAAGTAATAGCTCCGCCTCTGATTTTGTCTTTCTATTACAACCGCAAGTAATAGCTCCGCCTCCGATTTTGTTCCTCTATTACAACCGCAAGTAATAGCTCCGCCTCTGACTTTGTTCCTCTATTACAATCACAGGTAATAGCTCCGTCTCTGATTTTATTCCTCTACTACAACTGCAAGTAATAACTCCATCTCTTGCTTTGTTCCTGTATTACAACCGCAAGTAAGAGCTCCGCCTCTGGCTTTGTTCCTCTATTACAATCACAAGTAATAGCTCCGTCTCTGATTTTATTCCTCTACTACAACTGCAAGTAATAACTCCATCTCTTGCTTTGTTTCTGTATTACAACCGCAAGTAAGAGCTTTGCCTCAGACTTTGTTCCTCTATTACAATCACAAGTAATAGCTCCGCCTCTGACTTTGTTCCTCTATTACAACCGCCAGTAATAGCTCCGCCTCTGACTTTGCCCCTTTATTACAACCGCCAGTAATAGCTCCGCTTCTGACTTTGTCCCTCTATTACAACCGCTAGTAATAGCTCCGCCTCTGACTTTGTTTTTCTATTACAATCAGAAGTAATAGCTCCGTCTCTGATTTTAATCTTCTACTACAACTGCAAGTAATAACTCCATCTCTTGCTTTGTTCCTGTATTACAACAGCAAGTAATAGCTCCGTCTCTGATTTTGTTCTTCTATTACAATCACAAGTAATAGCTCCGTCTCTGATTTTATTCCTCTACTACAAGTGCAAGTAATAACTTCATCTCTTGCTTTGTTCCTATATTAAAACCGCAAGTAAGAGCTCCGCCTCTGAATTTGTTCCTCTATTACAATCACAAGTAATAGCTCCGCCTCTGACTTTGTCCCTCTATTACAACCGCAAGTAATAGCTCCGCCTCTGACTTTGTCCCTTTATTACAACCGCAAGTAATAGCTCCGCCTCTAACTTTGTCCCTCTATTACAATCACAAGTAATAGCTCCGCCTCTGACTTTGTCCCTCTATTACAACTGCAAGTAAGAGCTCCGCCTCTGACTTTGTTCCTCTATTACAATCACAAGTAGTAGCTCCGTCTCTGATTTTATTCCTCTACTACAACTGCAAGTAATAGTTCCGCCTCTGACTTTGTCCCTATATTACAATCACAAGTAATAGCTCCGCCTCTGACTTTGTCCCTTTATTACAACCGCAAGTAATAGCTCCGCCTCTGACTTTGTTCCTCTATTACAACCGCAAGTAAGAGCTCCACCTTTGACTTTGTTTCTCTATTACAATCACAAGTAATAGCTCCGTCTCTGATTTTATTCCTCTACTACAACTGCAAGTAATAGCTCCGCCTCTGACTTTGTCCCTCTATTACAATCACAAGTAATAGCTCCGACTCTGACTTTGTCACTCTATTACAACCGCAAGTAATAGCTCCGCCTCTGACTTTGTCCCTCTATTACAATCAAAAGTAATAGCTCCGCCTCTGACTTTGTTCCTCTATTACAACCGCACGTAATAGCTCCGCCTCTGACTTTGTCCCTCTATTACAACCGCAAGTAATAGCTCCGCCTCTGACTTTGTTCCTCTATTACAACCGCAAGTAATAGCTCCGCCTCTGACTTTGTTCCTCTATTACAATCACAAGTAATAGCTGCGTCTCTCATTTTGTTCCTCTATTACAACCGCAAGTAAGAGCTCCGCCTCTGGCTTTGTTCCTCTATTACAATC